>NW_016107394.1:1657355-1659176 GCF_001604975.1 Cebus imitator
AAAAAAAAAAAAAAAAAGGAAAGAAAGTTGAAATGTGCCACACACCGTGGTGAGCACCTGTAGTCCCAGCTATTATGGAGGTTAAGTCAGGAGGATCACTTAGCAGTTCCAAGGCTCTGCAATGTGCTATGATCACAGTTGTGAATTGCCACTGCATTCCAGCCTAGCACCATTAGTGAAAGCAGGTCTCTAAAAAAATAATAAAATAAGAAAAATAATAGAAGAAAGTTGAAACCTTTCTGATTTAGGGGACTATTCAGTAGTTTGATTTTGGCTGTTTTCAAAATTTTTCAGTGCATGTTCATTGTATGCATATTCGTTGTTAAAAATCTGGAAAATACAGAAAAGATTAAACAATAATTTTGAAAATCTTTTTTTTTTTTTTTTTTTTTTTTAAACGGGGTTTCGCTCTTGTTACCCAGGCTGGAGTGCAATGGCGGGGTCTCGGCTCACCGCAACCTCCGCCTCCTGGGTTCAGGCAATTCTCCTGCCTCAACCTCCTGAGTAGCTGGGATTACAGGCACGTGCCACCATGCCCAGCTAATTTTTTGCATTTTTAGTAGAGACGGGGTTTCACCATGTTGACCAGGATGGTCTCGATCTCTTGACCTCGTGATCCACCCGCCTCGGCCTCCCTAAGTGCTGGGATTACAGGCTTGAGCCACCGCGCCCGGCCCAGTTTTGAAAATCTTAACCTGTCTTACAGATATGCTAGAAAAATTTAAGCCAGTTTTATGGAAGATGAAATTAATATTTTCCCTTCCCCTTTTCATTTTTTGAGATGGAGTCTCGCTCTGTCATCTAGACTGGAGTGCAGTGGCACAATCTCAGTTCACTGCGACCTCTGCCTCCTGGGTTCAAGCAGTTCTCCTGCCTCAGTCTCTTGAGTAGCTGGGATTATAGGCATGCACCACTGGGCCCAGCTGATTTTTGTATTTGTAGAAGAGATGGGGTTTCACCATGTTGGCCAGGCTGGTCTTGAATCCCTGAGCTGAAGTGATTTGCTTAGCGGTTTTTTTGGTTTGTGAATACAGTCACGTTCAGTAATACAAAAATAAAAGATGTCATCTTTATCTGAGTTTCCTCACTAACTTGTGTGCTGAATTTGCATTGTCTTTTTAATTTTAATTTGTAAAATTGAATTTTACAAGTTGATAAACTTGTCAGTTAGAATCTGAGGAAATGTGTGGTATAAACAGTGTACGTTGGGATTTATTTCCCTCCTGTGGGTTTGAGGTAGTTCACAAGTATCTTGTTTTCTGCTGTTTACTGGGCTGTAAGATCTCTTTTCATTAAATTTTTATTCAGAAAGAAAAAGAGTATCTCAAAGTATATTTTCTATTTTTTCATCAAGGAAAGTTGACAGTGCTGAACTAGGCAGCACTCCATTTTTGTGGCATAGCTATTAAAACAATTCAAGAAGAGGTTAAATAAATGTCTAAGTCAAATATGTTGCAGTTAAGTCAGGTTACTTGCTTGGATTTTAAAATGACATGAAATATGATTGTTTTTAAACTTTTATATTCTTCAGCTTTTTCTTGACCTTTTTTATTGAGATAGTAATCCAAATACTGGCGTGACAATGTATGATATTCTTAGTGATACTATCGTCTGTTCCAAAATACTCTTATCTTTTGGACTGATTTCCCTCTATGATTTTTTTGAGCCGAATTCTTGCTCCATTGCCCAGATTGGAGTACAGTGGTGTGGTCTTGGCTCACTACAACCTATGCCTCCTGGGTTCAAGTGATCTTCCTGCCTCAGCCTCCCAAGTAATTGGTGATTACAAGTGTGTACCACCACGGCTGGCTAATTTTTTTT
>NW_016107394.1:1659206-1662083 GCF_001604975.1 Cebus imitator
TTTAGTAGAGAAGAGGTCTCACATGTTGGCAAGGCTAGTCTTAAACTCCTGACCTCAAGTGATCCAACCGACTCTGCCTCCCAATGTTGGGATTACAGGCATGAGCCACTGTGCATGGTGCTCCATGATTTTTAAATGACTTCCTTTGTTTTACAAACAGGGTTTTCTGGCTAACAGTTGATTTTTTTTTTCTAAGAGATTAATGACATATTCATTAATTGTTTTGTTGATATTTAGCTCCAGAAGGAATAATGAAACTTTGTGAACATATGTGAACACAAGAAAAGTAATGGCAGCAGTACAGAATAGGATCTTTGTTTGATGCTTACAGAATTTTTTTTTTTTTCTTGAGATGGAGTCTCGCTGTGTTGCCTAGGCTGGAGTGCAGTGGCGTGACCTTGGCTCACTGCAGCCTCTGCCTCCTGGGTTCAAGCGATTATTCTGCTTCAGCCTCCTGAGTAGTTGGGATTCTGTGTGTACACCACCACACCCAGCTAATTTTTGTATTTTTAGTGTAGATGGGGTTTCTCCATGTTGGCCATTCTCGTCTTGAACTCGTGACCTCCAGTGATCTGCCCACCTTGGCCTCCCAAAGTGCTGGGATTACAGTTGTGAGCCACTGTACCTGGCTGATACCTGTGGATTTTAAAGGGGAATCATAGGACTTTGTCTAAATGATGGATCATAGTGAAGGAGACTTCTCATGTACAGCCAGCCACATGTTACTATCCATGCCAGGTCCATCTATTCAAAATAAAAGCTACTATAGAGAGTTTTGTAGGAAATTTTTTTCTTAGCAGGGACCTTTAGGTTCAGTTAAAGCATCTTTGTTGATTATTTTATTATTATTTTTATTTTTTAAACATTCTCATTCTGTTGCTCAGGCTGGAGTGCAATGGCATGATCTTGGCTCACTGCAACCTCCGTCTCCCAGGTTCAAGTGATTCTCCTGCCTCAACCTCCCAAGTAGCTGGGATTGCAGGCATGCGTCACCATGCCTGGCTAATTTTGTATTTTTAGTAGAGATGGGGTTTCACCATGTTGGCCAGGCTGGTCTTGAGCTCCTGACCTCGGATAATCCGCCTGCCTCGGCCTCCCAAAGTACTGGGATTACAGGCATGAGCCACCACACCCAGCCAATTGTTTTATATGCAAGTTGTGGGAAATGAATTTTTCTTCTAAATAAACATGAAACATCCATGGAACACTTTGGGCCTTGCAAAGGAAATGTTCCCAAATCTCAAGCACATTCACTTTGCTTGGCTGTTCATATTATCCTGTATTGAATTGATAGTTTTTAATTTTATTTATTTATTTTTGTTTTTGAGACAGAGTCTTGCTCTGTTGCCCAGGCTGGAGTGCAGTGGCTTGATCTAGGCTTACTGCAACTTCTGCCTCCCAGGTTCAAGCCATTCTCCCACCTCAGCCTCCCAAGTAGCTGGGATTACAGGCTAATTTTTTTTTTGTATTTTTGTAGAGACGGCATTTCACCATGTTGTCTAGGCTGATCTTGTACTCCTGACCTCAGGTGATGCTGCCTCGGCCTCCCAAAGTGTTTGGGATTCCAGGCATGAGCCACCACGCCCAGCCTTTGAATTGATATATCAGGGCTGAAATATAATTAAGTAAATATGAAGACTTGTTTGCAGGTATGAAATTGTTTTTTAAAAAGTTAAATTAACCTACAAGTTAGGAGTCCTAAATATTAACTGAAAGGTTCACAACTTAGAGTCAGACTGCTTTGTGTTAAACTCCCGTATAGAGGAAATTGAGAGTTATATTAAAAGTACAATCCACTCATTCTTTTGTCTTCCTAGGTTTTGGCACAAATACCAGTGGGAATAGTATTTTTGGAAGTAAACCAGCACCTGGTACTCTTGGAACTGGGCTTGGTGCAGGATTTGGAACAGGTAAGAAGCTGCTACCATGAGATGTAGACAGTGACACAACTTAACTTTCTAGCTGCTGGAACTTGAGATATCTGTTTGATCATGTTGCTGGAATTAAGAATTCTAGCTTTTCATTTTTAAAATTGGATTTGTAAAACATTCCCAGCAGTTAACGGCTTTAACAGGCTTTAAAACGTTGGCACGTTTGTCTTAGAAGCTTTATGTTCCCTTTTCTACGAAATATCATCGTCTGTTTGGGATTTTTAGTATTTAATGTGAGAATTGTCATGAAGACATTAGCATTCAGTTTCCCCATGTTACTTTTGTAACAGGGATTTAAGATCTTAAAGTGTTTATCAAGTAAGCCCTAACAGAAGGGCAGAGCAATAAGAGCACATGCTGCTGAAATTAATAAATTATGCTTTGCAGGTCTTTGCATACCTTTCATTTAGTTCCATTGTCATATAGACCAGTGTCACCCCTTTTCCCTGATTCTTAGTGTTAACAACTATTTTTCAGGGTCTTTGGAGATATTGATCCTTCTACTTGCCCAGCTGTTTTTAAACAGTTGGAGGGTGATGGTGGTCGTAAAATATATAAGTGTTTTAGCATGTACAGTTAAAATAAGGTTGTTTAATTAAACATACAATTTTGTCTACACTTTTTCCAATTCATTTGATTGCAGTCATGGTCATTTAGTTGCAGACCATTTCCATAGTCTCTGCTTCCATCTCCTAGGTTGAAGCGCTTCTCCTGCCTCAGCCTCTCGAGTAGCTGGGATTACAGGCATGCACCACCATGCCCAGCTGGTTTTTGTATTTTTAGTAGAGACCAGGTTTCACCATATTGGTCAGGCTGGTTTCAAGTAGCTGGGATTACAGGCGTGAGCCACTGCACCTAGCTGTCATTTCCTCCTTAATGGAACCTCATTTTGTACTATGGGTGTGTGTGTGTGTGTGTGTGTGTGTGTGTGTGTGTGTGTGTGTGT
>NW_016107394.1:1662140-1673333 GCF_001604975.1 Cebus imitator
TTGCTTTGTCCCCCAGGCTGGGGTGCAGTGGTGTGATCTTGGCTCACAGCAACCTCCACCTCCTGAATTCAAGTGATTCTTCTGCCTCAGCCTCCCGATCTTGGCTCACAGCAGCCTCCACCTCTGGGTTCAAGCGAATCTCCTGCCTCAGCCTCCCAAGTAGCTGGGACTACAGGTGTGTGCCACCATGCCCAGCTAATTTTTGTATTTTTAGTAGAGACAGGGTTTCACTATGTTGGCCAGGCTGGTCTTGAATTCGTGCCTTGTGATCCCCCAAACTCGGCCTCCCAAAGTGCTGGGATTACAGGAGTGATTGACCACGCCTGGCCTTTAATTATCTTTTTAAGATAAAAAAATGTTTTTTTTTTTGTTTTGTTTCGAGTCAGGATCTTGCTCTGTTGCCCAGGCTGGAGTGCAATGGTGCAATCTTGGCTCACTGTAGTCTCTGCCTCCCAGGCTCGAGCAATTCTCCTGCCTCAATCTCCCAGATAGCTGGGATTACAGGCACGCACTACCACACCCAGCTAATTTTGTGTTTTTAGTAGAGACAGCGTTTCTCCATATTGGTTACGCTGGTCTTGAACTCCCGATCTCAGGTTATCTGCCCAGTTTGGCCTCCCAAAGTGCTGGGACTACAGGCATGAGCCACTGCTCCTGGCCTAGGATTATATTTTTAAATGGAAACTATACCCTGTATGAGTGACTTTTAATCCAAAGGCTGAGGTGCATTAGTTGATGATAATATTAATGTAGTTGCCTGCAATCAGCATTTTAAGAAATTGAAGTAGAATTAAAAATCATTAGGCTGGGCCTAGTGGCTTATACTAGTAATCACGGCACTTTGGGAGGCCTAGGCAGGAGGATTGCTTGAGGTCAGGAGTTTAACATCCTGAGCAACACGGTAAGACACTATCAAAAGAAAAGGAAATAAAAAATAGATGTGCATGGTGGCATGTGCCTACAGTCCTAGCTACTCAAGCAGCTCAGTGAGATGTGCTGTGGGAAGATTGCTTAAGCCTGGGAGATAGATGCTGCAGTGGGTTATGATCATACCATTACACTCCAGCCTGGGCAACAGAGTGAAACTCTCTCTTTTAAAAAATCATTTTTAATATTAAGGTTAATATCCTTTTATGAAACTTTGTTTTAGTTGTGTTTATGTGTTTTGAGTCTCAGTGCTTTTATAGCATGTGCTGTAGCAAAAATGTTTGAAAGCACTGTCTTACATAGTGTTCTGTGACTTGTATTTTCATTTCACATAATATTACCAGTATTTTTTTTTGTTTTGGTCAGTACCTAAAGATCAATCTCATTTTTAAAAACGAGAGCTGGATGAGGTGGCTTACACCTGTAATCCCAGCTCTTTGGAAAGCTGAGGTGGGTGAGTTGCCTGAGCCTGGGAGTTTAAGATCAGCCTGGGCAACATAGGGAGACCCTGTCTCTACTAAAAATGCAAAAAGTTAGCTGGGCGTGGTGGTGTGCACGTGTAGTCCTAGCTATTCTGGAGGCTGAGGTTGGAGAATCACCTGAGTGTAGGAAGTCAAGCCACTGTACTCCAGACTGGGCAATGGGAATGAAACTCTTTTCCCCAAAAAAAAAAAAAAAAAAAAGAGTATTCCTTCATATATACATAATTTACACACATCATGCATGTACCATCCTTTTAACATTTCACCTATTGATGGACATTTGAGTTATTTGATGATGTTGGTAAAGCCTTCAGTGAAGATTTTTGTTACATAATTTTCCATGTGTTAGTGTTATTGTAGGATTGATACGTCAGTGATATAGCAAATTTGAATTGCAGTATTGGAAGACATGCATATTTCAGATTTTGGTTGATTTTGCTAATTTGCCTTCCAAAAACAATGCCAGTTTGTGTTATTGCTTACATTATATAAAATGCCCATTTTTCTGCACCCTTTACATATTGTGTTGGGTTTTTTTGTCTTTGCATACGTGATAGTAGAAATTGGTAAATCTAATTTGCACTTCACTGATTACTGTCAAAGGTGAATACCTTTGTGTTTTTTTATTTGCCGTTTGAGTCTTTAAGTTCTCTGTTCATAATATTGGATTATTGTTTCTTTTTTTTTCCAGCATCTACCACTAACTTGAGATCTTTATTTTTAAGGAAGCTTTGTGTATTGTGGATATTAACTCTTTTTGGTTATATAATAGATTTTTTTTAATGAAAAGTCCCCCTTATACCCCAGAAAGAATTTCATTTGAGCTTTTCAACTTATCCAACTTCTACCACATAAATTTCACAAGAAATAAAAGCTCTAATTTTTTTGTATGGTGTGATTCCTAAACATGTGCAGATGATATAATCTGCAGTCAAATAATGTTTTCTTCCAACCCTGTAGGAAAAAAATAGCTTTGGCACGGGTAAATTAAGGAAGGCTTTTCTTCTTTTTTACTTTTTTGAGACGAAGTTTTGCTCTTGTTGTCCAGGCTACAGTGCAGTGGCACAATCTTAGCTCACTGCAACCTCTGCCTCCTGGTTTCAACTGATCGTCTGCCTGAGCTTCCCAGGTAGCTGGATTACAGGCATTCATCACCACAGCCAGCTAATTTTGTATTTTCAGTAGAGACAGGGTTTCACTACGTTGATCAGGCTGGTCTCAAACTCCTGACCTCAGGCGATCCACCTGCATCAGCTTCCCAGAGTGCTGCGATTAGAGGTGTGAACCACCGCACCTGGCCACAAGTTTTGTTTTTTATTTTATTTTTTTCCAAGATGGAGCCTTGCTCTGTCGCTCAGGCTGGAGTGCAGTAGTGTGATCTCGGCTCACTGCAATTTCTGCTTCCTGGGTTGAGGCAATTCTTCTCCCTCAGCGTCCTGAGTAGTTTCAATTACAAGTGCACACCACACCCAGCTAATTTTTGTATTTTCAGTAGAAACCAGGTTTCACCATGTTGGCCCAGCTAGTCTCAAACTCCTGACCTTGTGATCCTCCTGCTTCAGCCTCCCAAAGTCCTGGGATTACAGGCGTGAGCCAACACCCCCAGCCAGAAGTTTTATTTTTATGTGATCAGCATTACTTTCTCTTTGGCTCCTGGGTCTTTTAGATTATTATTAGCAGTGTCTTCCCCTGTATTCCAAGATTCTGTAACTTTTTTCTGATGCTTTTCTTATTCCACAATAATGTAATATCCTGTTTTATTTTAATATATTCTGTTTCCTTCAACGGTTCTCTCACAATGAACAAATTGCATTAGTGGTTGCTGTTGTAGATTCCTTTTACATGCCTGTTCTATAAACTAAAAGATAAATACAATCAGTTAAGAATTTTACACCCCTGACCTTAGCAGCAGCATATCATGTAGGAAAAGGAGAATTGTGAGTCACTAAGCATACATACTGTTGCAATTCCCTGATTATCACATCTGCTGAAGCAGGCTCTTGGCTTTGAGAGGAACATTTCATGAGATTTGCATATAAACACCCACATTCCTGAACTCTGTATTTCATGGTTTAACAAGCAGACTAGCACAGTAGCTTTGGGCTATATTTTTAGGAGGTATTAGCTAAGTGGGTGTTTCTCTGTAGCTTCTTATTTTCAGTGATGGAGATTCAAACTCAAGCCCCCTGTAACATGGGCCCTTGGGTATGTCCTGGAACTGGGCTTTTGGGTACTTAATGATGAGTAGTTGATGTATAATACATAAGATTTTTTTATATGCTTAGAATTAAGAAATCAATTTAGTATAAAAGGTTTTATATTGTCCCTTGGCATGTGATTTTCTCTTGCCCCATATGTTGAGACTAAGAAACATTCATTAACTCATGGACATGACAGTTTCTTGTTTTATAGTGATATTAACTATAATTAGCACTATGAAGTGCACACCATTGTCTTGGTTACTTAGTAATAATAATAAACCTTAGTTCTACAGGTTTTCCTTGAAGTAATGGGTACATGTAGTAAAGTTGATTGTAATACTAAGAGACACATAGAAAAATCAATCTGGTACTAATAGATGCCTCAGATAAATTTAAATTCTAACATTTATGGGAATATCTCAAAGGAAAATAATCATTTTCAATTTTTTCTTGATCTTTTTGGAGTTTCTAAGGCCACTATTACCATTTTGTCCCACATATAGCTTCTTTATAACTGCCACAGCTAATCATAAATATAGCACATTTTTTCTATCTTGACAAATTACCAAAACTTTATTATGTCACACAACATCACACAGAATGTCTCTCAAATTGTGGACTATTACTTCTTTTATTAAATATAAAAAGCCATTTGTGCATAAAACAAGGCAGATCAGGATAAAATACCTATTTTTCCATTGATAAATTGCAACCATCTGTAGTCAAGTCATTTTATAATAATCCCTTTACAGACAATTTGTACCACACAGTGCCTTTTTTTATTATTCTGTGGATTATTGAAATACAGTACAGTGATTTTAGACTGATCCATGGGTCATCATCCAGGGATGCTGTAAAGGTGAGGGCAATACATACTCAGAGCAGAATTTTTCACCTATTTTATATATTTGAGTTTCACCTAAGTTTTTGTTTGGAGGCAAGGAGGTATTAGCCTACCAGAAAATAAAAAATTCTATAATTTGTGCTGTAAACTATTTCCTTTGAGAAAGTAATACAATTTTAATATTTCTTAGAACTTGCATTACTAATAGTTTCGAACTTTAAAAGTATTATTCCTTGTCCCAAAGCTGTACTTTTTTAGATAAAAATACTTTGATTGCTACATTGTTGTCTTATTTTTAATGAGGTTGGACAGTCAGAGTAATTTCTGTTCAATAGTCATCCTTACTGATTTATATTGTGTGGATTGTCTTGGCATATAAACTTCCTGTTCTTTTTTGATTGTGATTTCAAAGCAGTTTCCATACAGTACTTTTGACCTGCAATTATTATATCTTTAAAGTGATTTTGCTGGTAAATGATATTTGTTTCAACATGCAGTTGATACGTTAAAAAGAATTTCAGAAGCCCTGCATGGTGATGCATGCCTGTAGTCCCAGCTAAGGTGGGAGGATTACTTGTGCCCAGGACTTAGCCTGGGCAACATAATGAGACCCTGTCTCTCTCCCTCTCTCTCTATCTCTCTTTTTTNTTTTTTTTTGGAGACAGAGTCTTGCTTTGTTGCCAGGCGCCAGGTGCCAGGCTGGAGTGCAGTGGCGCAATCTTGGCTCACTGCAACCTCCCCCTCCCAGGTTTAGGCAATTCTCCTGCCTCAGCCTCCTGAGCACCTGGGACTACAGGCACGAACCACCATGCCTAGCTAATTTTTGTATTTTTAGTACAGACAGGGTTTCACCATGTTGGCCAGGATGGTCTCAATCTCTTGACCTTGTGATCCTCCCGCCTCAGCCTCCCAGAGTGCTGGGATTACAGACTTGAGCCACCGTGCCTGGCCTTCTCTTTTTTTTTTAATAGGAACTTTAGATCTTAATAAATTGCCAGTAATTTGGGGGAAATATGGTGGGTAATGGAATAGAATTTTTTAAAATTAATGCCAATAACTTGTATTTACCATATTCTTCCCCATTTTACATTTCTAAAATCACTGCCAACAACAAGGTCCCTAAGGAAAATTCAACTGTACAAGTTTCTGCAACGGATTTCTCCCTGGTGAAAACAAGTTCTTAGTCCAGCCACCCTGGTTCATACTGAAATTTGAGTCTGTTTAGTAACCTCACCAGAAGACGTTGAGCTTTTTGTAAAACAAGTTTGTCTAGATAAAGTAGTTTTCATGAGGTGGTATAATTGAAACTATTGTGTTAGTGAAAAAAGATATGTTGGATTTAGTTTTCTATAGTTTAGCCTGTATTTCAGTAAGAAAGATAACATGATTGTGTTAGTTGAGTATTTTGATTTTCAAATACTGAGTTTTAAGAATAATTTTTAAAAATTGTTTGGAAATTGTTTTACTACAGAGTAGCAGCTAAGAGCCCTGGTTGTCAAATAACACCTACGTTTGAACCCCATTTCTCTCATTTATAACATTGTGATATCATGATAATTACTAAAGCCTAAATTTTCTCCTCTGTTAAATGGGAATAATGCTTTCTACATCAGACATAATAGCTAATTTTGATGAGCTTATAGTATGTACCTGTCTCTTCTAAATGCTTTATATTTTTTATTCATTTTAATCTTAGGATAAATGTCTAAGCAGTATATTAAGTCATGTTACAGTTGAGGAAACTGAAGCACGTAGAGATTTAAGTGTTTTACCTAGGATGTGTATAATGTACTGAGCCCAGTGCTTGACCTATGGTAGTACTTACCATATTCACCCCTTTGTTGAAATGAGTGGTCATTATGAAGTTTCCAAATGTATTATATTTTTAAGTAACTGACCTCTGGCACAACATTGAAAGGATCTTCTTTGGTGCTTTTTCTTTCCTCTTGTCTCCATAGCTCTTGGTGCTGGACAGGCATCTTTGTTTGGGAACAGCCAACCTAAGATTGGAGGGCCTCTTGGTACAGGAGCCTTTGGGGCCCCTGGATTTAATACTACGACAGCCACTTTGGGCTTTGGAGCCCCCCAGGTCCCAGTAGGTAAGTGTCAGTCACTTTAGAAGGCTTTACTTAATATTTTGCTAATAGTTGCTGACCTGATTTTTCATCCCACCCCTGTTCCATTCCTGCCAAGGCATTGCATTCATGCATGTCGTTAAACAGTTGTGTAGTAAAAAGGGGCTTATTAAGAGATCGTGACCAATTCTGGTTTCCCTGCTCCTAGGCCTTCTCTCTCAAACCACTTTTGTTACTGTTTTTAATTCATCTGATATATGATGTTGTTCTTATTGTTAAATAATGTGCTCATATTGCTGTTTTTTCGTTTATTAAATCTAAGTAAATTTAACCTGTTATGGTAGATAAGAATTGAGCTCAGACTTCTTCCAATATAATTACGTTTACTAAATATACTATATTTCCTAAATTTAGTTTATCTATTGAAGTGTTTTTCATACTTCATTGATTCGAATATTCCTTCCCAATTTTGGCAGTGTCCACCTACCACTTTTTTTATTATTTATTTTGAACCTAAGGAAATTAACTTTTTAATTTAAATAGCTTTTTAAAGAAAATTATGTTTGACAGGAAGTGAAAAACTGATTATCACCTGGCATAAATAGAGTGAGATAAATAGAATAGATAGGTAGGTAGATAGATAGATAGGTAGATAGATAATATTTCTGTATCACTGAATTAATCTTTCATACTATCGTGATACATGTGTCACATTTTGAGAAACCTTTGCAAATTTAAGCTACATGCTTATGTATTTTTCTTATTCTGTCAAAGTAGGTGATAGTGTTTCTTGAGTCTTCTTTGTCAAATGAGGATATTAGTACCCTTCCCTATGCTTCTATTACCCTTATTTCTTTTCCCATCTTTTTTCTTTTATTGGAGAGTTTTGCTCTGTTCCCCAGGCTAGAGTGCAGTGACTCGATCTCTGCTCACTGCAGCCTCTGCCTCCCAGGTTTAAGCGATTCTCATGCCTCAGCCTCCCTAGAAGGTGGAATTACAGGCACCTGCCACCGCGCCCATTGAATTTTTGTAATTTTAGTAGAGATGGGGTTTTGCCATGTTGGCCTGGCTGGCCTTGAACTCCTGACTTCAGGTGATCCATCCACCCTCAGCTTCCCAAAGTGTTGGGATTACAGGTATGAGCCACTGTGCCCGGTCAGTTCTCATCTTTCTTCCTTTCCTTTTTTGTTTCCTTTTTCCTTTTCCTTTTGTCCCCTCCCCCTCCACCTTCCCACCTCCCCCTCCTTCCTTCCTCCTCTCTCCTCCTTGCTCCCTCCTCCCTACTCCCTCCTCCCTTCCCCTTCTCTCCCTTCCTCCAGACTAGAGCGTAATGGTGTGATCTCAATGTCAGCTCACTGCAACCTTCACCTCCCAGGTTCAAGTAATTCTCGTTTCTTCGCCTCCTGAGTAGCTGGGATTACATGCCCATGTCACTGTGCCTGGCTAATTTTCGTACTTTTAGTAGAGATAAGGTTTCACCATATTGGCCAGGCTGGTCTCGAACTCCTGACCTCAAGCAATACTCCACCTTGACCTCCCATAGGGCTGGGATTACAGGCATGAACCACTGCACTTGGCTTAGACTTCCATTAATTCTTTCTTCTTTCTGTTTTCAATTCTACTTCAAACCTGGTATTCCCAAGTCCCTAGACTTCTGGAATTCTCCAAAGTAGATACGTTTCATTTGATCATACTAGTTGACCCTTGAACAACATGGGTGTTACGGGTGCTGACCCCTACCCTGTAGAAAATTTGCAAATAGTGTTTGATTCCCGAGCTTTATTGATAACACAAACAGTCAGTTAATACACATTATGTATATTATATGTAGAACCTACTATATTTTTGCTATAAAGTAAGGTGAAGAAAAGAAAATATTATTAAGAAAATCATGAGGCACGCCGGGTACCGTGGCTCACATTGGTAATCCCAGCGCTTTGGGAGGCCTAGGTGGGCAGATCGCCTGAGGTCAGGAGTTCGAGACCAGCTTGACCAACAAGAAGAAACCCTGTCTCTACTAAAAACATAAAATTAGTTGGGAGTGTTGGTGCATGCCTGTAATCCCAACTACTCAGGAGGCTGAGGCAGGAGAATCACTTAAACCCAGGAGGTAGGGGTTGCCGAGATTGAGTTGTTGCACTCTAGCCTAGGCAACAAGAACAAAACTCCATCTTAAAAAAAAAAGAAAAAGAAAAGAACATCATGAGGAGGTTGAAGGGGTTGGTCTTGCTCTCTCAGGTGGCAGAGGAGGAAATTCACACATCAGTGGATCCACACAGTTCAAACTTGTATTCAAGGGTCAGCTGTAATTGCTGTTGAGTGTACTCTAAGCTGTTGTTTCCTCTATCCTGCTTGATCACTCCTCTGTTCACATCTTTCCCCTAGAAATTTGTCATGTTTTCTCGTCTATTCATTTACCACCTTCCCATTCTTTGTCTTCGTGGGTTTATATAGATAAATTTTAACGTTTTTTAGCCATAGATTTTAATAAGGTCTTTGGCGAGAGGGGGTGAATTAGAATTTTCATTGATTTCTGTGCAAACTTTATACTCAGCTTTATCATTAAAAATAGACCAGGCAGGTGGCTAACACTTGTAATCCCAGCACTTTGGTAGGCCTAGGCGGGCAGATCACTTGAGGACAGGAGTTTGACCAGCCTTGCCAACAAAAAATACAAAAAAATAGCTGGACATAGTAGCAGGCACCTGTAATCCCAGGTGAGGCAGTAGAATTGCTTGACCCAGGGAGGTGGAGGTTGCAGCAGTGAGTTGATATCAAGCCACTGCACTCCAGCCTGAGCCAAGAGTGTGACTCTGTCTAAAAAAAAAAATAAATAAAAAAAATAAATTCTCATTTTTATTGACTTGGTTTTAGTAGAAGGAGGTAGCATAAATTACCATAATGTGCCATTTCTACTTGTATAGACTGCTTTTTAATAATCCATCTCTTTCTCCAAAGCGAATTAACAGTTCCTGACACAAGAATTTAGTTAATATTAAAGTTGCTTGCCTTAACGTTACTGTGCATTTAAAGGTAATTGTATTTACTAGAATGTACATCTTTGTATTATAGAATCTTAGTTGAAGGTACTTTAGAACTATGTGAGTCTACCTTTTCTTTAAAAACCTCAGTTATAGTGGCTTCCTTACAGACAGCACAGTCTGTTGTTCTGTCCTGATTGTTTACAAACCAAATCCTGCCTCCATAGAATTTCCACTCAGTGTTTCGACTTTTATCTCCTAAAGCCAAGCAAAACCAGTCTAGTATAATTTCTTTTTCTTTTTTTGAGAGGAGTCTCATTTTGTCACTCAGGCTGGAGTTCGGTGGCACAATCTTGGCTCACTGCAGCCTCCACCTCAGGCGATTCTCCTGCCTCAGTTTCCCAAGTAGCTGGGACTACAGATGTGTGCCACCATGTCTGGCTAATTATTATATTTCTAGTAGAGATGGGGTTTACCATGTTGACCAGGCTGGTCTTGAACTCCTGAACTGAAGTGAAGTGATCTGCCTACTTCACCCTTTCAAAGTGCTGAGATTACAGATGAGAGCCACCATGCCTCACACTAGTATAGTTTATTCGTGGTAACCCACTGGCTTTCTTCTGGATAAAGTATCATTAGATTCTTCTGTTTCGTCAGCAGACTTAGTGTTTATACTTTTCTCTATCCCTTTAATCATTTGGTCATGATTTAGTTCTTTGGAATCTTTTCTTGGGAAATTTTCTTGGGAATTTAGTTCTTTGGAAAGTTTTCAAATTATTTTGACCAAGATTAAATGTAATACCAGTAGTTGCTTAACTAGTTTTCTTGTTTTTACTAACCTATCAAGATACTCTCTTATCTTTGTCTTTAAATACTACAGTTAACACAAAATTTATATTTATTCATACAAAAATAAAAGTATGCTCATACACTTTCTTAATTGTGTTTGGATTTGTTACAGTAAGTTTTTGGGTTTTTTGAGCACTCCCAGGTAGTGATGGGATCAGCTAATACAGGTCAGTTTTTTAAATGAGTAAATTGCCTGTCCAGTAACAAAATGACCAGTGAAGTTTGGAATTCTAAAATTTTTCTTGAATCTCCTTCCTTGCGTAGTCCCCAGAATAACAGTATGCTGTTAATCTGTAGTACTGTGTACCAAAAATAAACTCTGTAGTACTGGGTGATTTTGTGTATTTTTTGCTCTTAAATTGGGTTTCTGAATGTAGATGATTTATTTACTATATGCTCTTTAAATTGACATCTCTTTGGTTTGAAATCCTGAGCAAACATGTCCTGTCTCATTAAATATCAACATCAATATACGATGTTTTAGGGTTTATTGAATACATCGGTTTTAAGAAACCTTTGACTAAGATAGCTCTACTTCTTTTTCATTAAATTAGCTATAGCAGCCTGTTCTGGTTTTTTTATTACTGCTTTCGTTCTCCATACCGCCTGTCCCCCTTCCCCCTCCCCACAACATTGTAAGAATTTTCAGAATGTTTAATGTCGCTCCTTTATTGTGGATTATTGTGTTATATTTTGACAGTAACTTTATTTGTAAATATTTATAAGGGAAAAAGGTAGTATTTTTGTCTGTAAAATTACTAGTATGATTTGAGGTTTTTTTTTTTTTTTTTTTTTTTTTTTTTTTTTTTTTTTTTTTTTTTTTTTTTTTTTTTT
>NW_016107394.1:1673443-1678922 GCF_001604975.1 Cebus imitator
TTAGTAGAGACGGGGTTTCACCATGTTGACCAGGATGGTCTCAATCTCTTGACCTCGTGATCCACCCGCCTCGGCCTCCCAAAGTGCTGGGATTACAGGCTTGAGCCACCGCGCCCGGCCCTGATTTGAGTTTTGATCAGTATTTTTTGGAAAGAGATTTTATCTTGCAAAGAGGTTTCTTCATCAGTCAGGATACACTGTAGTGGTTTTGCTTTTTTCTTATTTCTTATGTGGTATAATGGAAGATGGTGAATAGTTTTCATTGTTGCTTATGTCTGTTCCCTAAATTCTCTGCAATTGATAACAAATATTCTTACACTTTGGGAGAAAATTAGACTGACTTGAGTTTTTTATCTTTCACTTTATATTATTTGAATGTTAAATGTAAATAATAAACTTATAAGGATAACTTAACCATTTTCTTCAGGAAGACACCTGGGTTTGGGGAAAAAAAAAACACCACCACATTTTTGTTTGTATGCTGCCTTCCTCTGTAGCCTTAGTGTACACGTATTTTTATTCTCGAAATTTCATTTAATGCATCAAAAATAATTTCATACTTCCACAATATAACAAATTATTGTTATTATTTTGTTTTGTTTTGAGATAGAGTCTTGCTCTGTTGCCCAGGCTGAAGTGCAGTGGCACGAAATCGGCTCACTGCAACCTCTGCCTCCTGGGTTCAAGCGATTCTTCTGCCTCAGCCTCCCAAGTAACTGGGACTACAGGTGCGCACCTCCACGCCCAGCTAATTTTTTTGTATTTTTAATAGAGACAGGGTTTTGCCATGTTGCCCAAGCTAGTCTCCAACTCCTGAGCATAGGCAATTTGCCTGCCTCAGCCTCCCAAAGTGCAAGGATTGCAGGCATGAGCCATCGCGGCCAGCCTATAATTTTTATAACTACATAACTGACTATGTTGATATGTCATATTTTTACAGTTTTTTTTTTTTTTCTTTTTTTTTTTTTTTTTAGTGTTTTTTTTTTTTTTTTTTTTTTTTTTTTTTTTTTATTCTGGCTGGAGTATAGTAGTGTGATTTTAGCTCACTACAACCTCCACCTCCTGGGTTCCAGCCATTCTTCTGCCTTAGCCTTCCAAGTAGCTGGGATTATAGGTATGTTCTTCGACGCCCAGCTAATTTTTTGTATTTTTAGTAGAGGTGGGATTTTACCATGTTGGCCAGGCTGGTTTTGAACTCCTGACCTCAAGTGATCCACTTGCCACGGCCTCCCAAAGTGCTGAGATTACAGGCGTGAGCCACCACACCTGACCTACAATTGTTAACTTAATATTGGATACGTAGGTGGTTTATGTATCTTGACTATTGTATATAATGTGTAGTGAACACTTAGGAATATTTTTTCATTTTCTTTCTAGTTTAATTAAGTCGTTGAGTTAAATTTTCATGATTAAAATTAGTAAGTTAAAAAATATAGGTCAGTTGTGGTGGCTGACTCCTGTAATCTCAGCAGTTTGGGAGGCCAAAGTGGACTGATAGCTCAGGCTCAGGAGTTCACGACCAGCCTGGGCAACATGGCGAAACCTCATCTCTACAAAAAAAAAAAACACACACACACAAGAAGTTAGCTGTTGCAGGTGTGGTGGTGCCCTTGTAGTCCCAGCTACTTGGGAGGCTGAGGTTGGAGGATCACTTGAGCCTGGAGGCAGAGGTTGCAGCGAGCCAAGATTGTGCCGCTACACTCCAGCCTGGGTGTGGGGTGTGTGTGTGTATGTGTAAATGTGTATATATACATGCATATATGTGTGTATGTGTATATATATATTTAGACACACACACACACAGAGTACTTGCCCTGTATACTGTCATATTATTTCCTTTAGACAAATTAAACCAGTCTGTAATGTTTTCAGAAGTCAAAGACTATGGCTTTTATGCAGCTATTGCAGTGATAGGTATGCATAAAATATTTGATCAGTGTTGTTTAAATTTGCCTTTCTTTGATTAGTAATGACAGTGAACACTGTGTAAATGAATTTATATGGGTATTGTCTCTTACATGCAAAATGCCTCTTCCTAAGTTTGACCTATTAGCTTATTTGATTCTTGATTTTCTTCACGGTTTGCTCTACACACACCCTGCCTCAACGATACTATTGATATGAACATTTTGAAGACCACTTCTTCAAAAAGAATACTGAGCTCTGTGCTATAAATACATCGTATCCTAGCATTTATATATTTTTTTTCTTCTCTTAAAAAAAAGCTTTGACAGATCCAAATGCTTCTGCTGCCCAGCAGGCTGTTCTCCAGCAGCACATCAACAGTCTAACATACTCACCTTTTGGAGACTCTCCTCTCTTCCGGAATCCCATGTCGGACCCCAAGAAGAAGGAAGAGGTAAATTTAAGGATACTTCTGTAAAATATCATATCAGAGAAAGAGAAACTGAATGTGCAGAATGTATTTTTTTTTTTGTCTGTATATGTTAAGGGATTAAGTTAATCTAGGCATAATTCATTTTTGAAGACATTATTTGACTAAGCCAAGGGGTAAATTATTTTTGCTGTATCTGGAAGTTGTTGTGACAGTGAAATGAGCGCTAGACTGCAGATGAAGGCTGAGGGTTTTCAACAGCCCTGAAATAAGGCAGATATTAATATTCTCATTTTTAATTTAAAAAATTTCTTTAAAAATTTTTTTTTCTTTTTTTGAGACGAGGTCATGCTAGTATCAAACTCCTGGAAGCGATCCTCCCGCCTTGGTCTCCCAAAGTGCTGGGACTACAGGTGGAAGCCACCAGGCCAGCCCTGTTCTCAGTTTTCTCAAACTAAGGCTTAGAGAGGCTGACGTTCCTCAACTCATAATGCTCTTAAGTGGCATAACCAAAATCTTAACCTCTTGATTTTTACATAGCTCTGTCTTTAATCTTTTATAACTCTAGTGGCAAAAACATGATCTTTTGTTCACATGGTATTAAAAGTATAGCCTTTGGTCCGTTTTATCCTTATTTTACCACTTATAATCTATAAGAGATTAGAAAATGAGAAAGTCATTTTGCATCCCTAAATTTCTTCATCTGTAAAATGGGCATAGTAATACTGTTCAATTTTGAGGGGTAAATGAAATAATGCATACCAGGATCATATAAATTGCTCAGTGTACAAAAATTATTATTCAGTCAATTATGTCATCACATGTATCCCTCAGCTTTTTATTTATTTATTTTTTTCCTTCCATCTGGCAACTTTCATTTAAAGCTTTTTATTTTTTATCTTTTTTTTAAAGAAACGAGATCTTACTATGTTCTTAAATTTAACTGTGTAAGCTATATATGAGAAGCAAAATATGAGTATGAAAGTACCTTTGAAAGTGTTGTGTGGCCGGGCGCGGTGGCTCAAGCCTGTAATCCCAGCACTTTGGGAGGCCAAGGCGGGTGGATCACGAGGTCAAGAGATCGAGACCATCCTGGTCAACACGGTGAAACCCCGTCTCTACTAAAAATACAAAAAATTAGCTGGGCATGGTGGTGCGTGCCTGTAATCCCAGCTACTCAGGAGGCTGAGGCAGGAGAATTGCCTGAACCCAGGAGGCAGAGGTTGCGGTGAGACGAGATCGCGCCATTGCACTCCAGCCTGGGTAACATGAGTGAAACTCCGTCTCAAAAAAAAAAAAATGATTAGATGAAAAATATGTTATTTATGCAGCCTGATTTTAGGTGGCTGAATATGTGCTAGGCATTGTGTTGTTAAGTGCTTAGGATACAAAATGAGAATAAACAAGAATTTATTAAGATTGCTATCCAGTGACAAAGATCAGACATATGAGCACTTAACTCTACACTGGCTTGGTAGAGTATATGTAGTAATGGAACAGTATCTATCTATGACGAATGGATAAATAAAATGTTGTATATGTATGGCTAAACGGAATATCATTCAGCCATAAATAGGAATAAAGTACTGATACATGCTGTAATGTGGATGAACCTTGAAAACATAAGTGAAGGCCGGACATGGTGGCTCACGCCTGTAATCCCAGCACTTTGGGAGGCTGAGGTGGGCAGATCACCTGAGGTCAGGAAATCGAGACCAGCCTAACCAACATGGAAAAAAAAAAAAAAAACACAAAATTAGCTGGGCATGGTGGCTCATACCTGTAATCCCAGCTACTCAGGAGGCTGAAGCAGGAGAATAGCTTGAACCTGGTCGCTGGAGATTGCAGTGAGCTGAGATTTCACCATTGTATTCCAGACGGGGCAACAAGAGCGAAACTGTCTCAACAAAAAAAAAGAAAACAGAAGTGAAAGCAGCCAGACACAAAAAGAAGTCACATGATTTCACTTATATGACATATCCAGAATAGGAAAATTCGTAGAGAAAAAAAGCAAGATTCATAGTTGCAGAGGGAAGAAATTGAGAGGAACTGAGTTTCTTTTTCAAATAATCGAAGTTTTTAGGAATTAGATAGTGGTGATGGTTGCACAGCCTTGTAAATATACTAAAAACTATTGAAGTAAATGAATTAAAATGGTGAATTCTATGTCACGTGAGTTTTATCTTAATATAAAATTTAAAATATAATAGTGAAAAGATGATAGATGATTGGATTAATTTGATAAGGCTTAGTTTTCAGAAGAGGAACATTAAAATTTTTTGTATCGTTATGTAGGTATTGAAAAGTCTAGGTCAAGTATTCCAACCAAAAACTGAATTGTGAAAGATCACAACAATCTGGGAATAACAAAGATTCATTGTTACTAAAGTGTAAACTGGGAAGAGAAGAATAAATTGTGACAGGCTCAATATGCTAGACATTTTTATTTGAAGTGGTTATATTATCTCATTTATGCTTTTAGGAAAAAACAAATGTAGAACATCCTCAGGATGCTGTAGGATGTTATAGAGGTGATCATCTGAAGCACCCTGAAATTTAGTTTTGTGTCCTCCACTAATTTGTAGTTTCCTCAGTAATCAGGGGAAGTAACTTTATTCTTAGTTCCCAGAGTTTGACTTATGGTAAGTATTAATATTTACTAAAAGGTGGATAAATGTAAGCTAATACCTGTTCTTTTTTTTCCCAGAGCAATTTGGATTGCATAGAAGTTGAATATTAATTCATGGCAGAGTCTGAGTGTTTCTTGAAATACAAGATTTTTGGTTTAATTTAAAAGCAATATCTATGGCTTAGGATTTTTTTGGTATCATGTTTTCGTCAAATGAACATAAATACTGTTTTACAAAGCAGAATGATTGCAAGCTAAACTCTTTCATAGGATGAAGAGAATGAACAAAATATATTAATATGTTGTATTAGTACATTTTAATTTACAAAACTTTTTTTCAGATGTATTATCTTTGGTTTTTTGGAGACAGAGTCTCACTCTGTCACCCAGGCTGGAGTGTGGTAGTGAGATCTCTGGTCACTGCAACCTCCACCTCCCGGGTTCAAGCAATTCCCATGCCTCAGCCTCCCTAGTAACTGGGATTACAGGTGCACACCACCATTGTTCGGCTAACA
>NW_016107394.1:1679952-1681116 GCF_001604975.1 Cebus imitator
GCCACCATGCCCAGCTGATTTTTTGTATTTTTAGTAGAGACGGGGTTTCACCATGTTGACCAGGATGGTCTCGATCTCTTGACCTTGTGATCCACCCGCCTCGGCCTCCCAAAGTACTGGGATTACAGGCGTGAGCCTCCGCACCCGGCCTCTTAATTACATTTTAAAAGATGTCAGACAAATCATTTTAAATGGGGGCTGGAAAAGTGAGTAAAAATCAGTTTTAGAATAAAGACAGTTCTGTTAGTATTCACACATACTTACATATAGAGCACCCCAAATCCAAAAATTGAAATCCAAAATGCTCCAAAATCCAAAACTTTGAGCACTGATGTGCCATTCAAAGGAAATGCTCTTTGGGACATATTGGATTTTGGATTTTCACATTTGGGGTACTCAACTGGCAAGTATAATGCAAATATTTCAAAATAGAAAAAAATACTTCTGGTCCCAAGCATTTTGGATCAGAAATACTCAACATGTACAAAGTTGGGTGTTAACATCCTTGTTTTATGGGAGCAGAGACTTGAACATATATCTAGCAGGGAGGATTGAAATCTGGACTTGTGATTTTTAAGGCCAGTGCCATACATTTAAAGTGATCTGAAATAGTCCTTGATGCTTTTATTTTTCAGAGACTGAAACCAACAAATCCCGCAGCCCAGAAGGCTCTTACTACACCTACTCATTATAAACTGACACCCCGCCCGGCCACTAGAGTCCGGCCAAAGGCTTTACAAACAACAGGCACAGCCAAGTCACATCTCTTTGATGGGCTAGATGACGATGAACCATCCCTAGCTAATGGAGCATTCATGCCCAAGTGAGTTTATTTTTGTTAACAGAAATTAAGTATGAAATACTGATATAAATTAAATATGAAATAACTTAAAATTATTTATTTAAATATATTACAGATGTAATACAGTCCACTTTTTTTGTTTGTTTCTGAGGCAGTCTTACTCTGTCTCCCAGGCCCAGGCTGAAGTGCAGTGGCATGATCTTGGCTCACTCCAGCCTCTGCCTCCCAGGTTCAAGTGATTCTCCTGCTTCAGCCTACTGAGTAGCTGGGATTACAGGCGTGTGCTACCACGCCTGGCTTATTTTGTATTTTTAGTAGAAGTGGAGTTGCACTATGTTGGCCAGGCTGGTCTTGAATCTCTG
>NW_016107394.1:1681746-1683655 GCF_001604975.1 Cebus imitator
TTTTTTTTTTTTTTTTTTTTTAATAAGATGGGGTTTCACCATGTTGGTCAGGCTGGTCTTGAACTCCCGACTTCAGGTGATCCGCCCACCTTGGCCTCCAAAGTGCTTGGATTACAGGTGTGAGCCACCGTGCCCAGCCTAATTTTTGTATTTTTAGTAGAGACGGGGTTTCACCATGTCAACCAGGCTGGTCTTCAATTCCTGACCTTGTGATCTACCCGCTTGGGCCTCCCAGAGTGCTGGAATTACAGGTGTGCGCCACCATGTCTGGCCACACTTTTTTATAATTTAAAAAATGCAGAACATCACAGAGAAGAAGAAAAGTGACCTGATCACTCCCAGGGATAACTCATAGTTAGCATAAAAATATTTTGAAAAATATGCCTCTTATTTTACATATGCATAATTTTGTTTTGTTTTTGAATAATTTGTTGTTGTTTTTAAAAGTTCGCGTCTCACTCTGTCACTCAAGCTGAAATGCAGTGGCGCAATCACTGCTCACTGTAGCCTTGACCTCTGCAGCTCAAGTGATCCATCCATGTCATCTTCCTGAGTAGCTAGAAGTATAGGCTTGTGCCACCATGCCCAGCCAATTTTCGTATTTTCTGTAGAGATGGGATCTCCCTATGTTGCTCAGTCTGGTGTTGAACTCCTGGGCTCAAGTGATTCAACTGTCTCAGCCTACCAAAAGTGCTGGAAATTAGAGGCATGAGCTACCACATCTGGCTGTGTTGTTTACTTAAGAGACAGGGTCTCTGTCTCATGCCCAGGCTGAAGTGAAGTGGTGTGATCATGGTTTGCTGTGATCTTGAGCTCCTGGGCTCCAGCAGCCCTCCCACATGAGCCTCCCAAGTAGCCAGGACTATAGGTATGTGCCACCATGCCTGGCTACTTAAAAAAATTTTTTTTGTAGAGATGGTGTCTTGCTATGTTCCCCAGGCTGCTCTCATACTGGCATCAAGCGATCCTACCACCTTGGCCTCCCAGAGTGCTGGGATTACAGGTGTGAGCCACTGTGCTTAGCCTACTTTTTTTTTTCTTACAACTCAAAATAGTCAAATAGATTAAGAAGATTCTGTTTATTTTGTTTTGTTTTGTTTTTGAGATGGAGTTTCATTCTTGTTGCCCAGGCTGGAGTGCAGTGGTGTGATCTTCAGCTTCCGACTTCCAGGTTCAAGTGATCCACCTGCCTCAGCCTCCCAAGTAGCTGCGATTACAGACATGCATCACCACACCTGGCTAATTTTTTTTGTATTTTTAGTAGAAATGGAGTTTTTCCATGTTGGTCAGGTTGGTCTCAAACTCCTGACCTCAGGTGATCTGCCTACCTCAGCCTCCCAAATTACAGGTGTGGGCTACCACGCCCAGCCTATTTTTAAAAAATACATTATAATTTTATACAAATATAGAACCAATAATAAAATAATTACACAGAAAAGAAAATACAGGAAAGTATGTGGAAAGGTTGTTAATAAGCATAGAACACTACACTTAAATGATGCGTGGAACAAAAACCTGAGAAAAATTAAACACCAAACAGCATTTCATTTCTTGGTTGTTTATTTTTCTAGATATGTGTCTTGATAGCTAGACACACAAACACAAAGGCTTTTTGAACAAGTACTTTTCTAGTCGGAAGAAAAGAGGTGGTGTTTTTAGGGGGAGTCTTATAAGCGTTGGAAAACAAACAAATTTTATCACTCCTAATTCTTTCTCTATGAATGTTAATAAGTTAAAAACATCACATGCAACTTTCTTTCCTTAAAAATATGGTAATCTGCCTCATGAAAGATGGAAAGCCTAATTTTGCATGTTTCTTAGAATACCAGTAAATTATTTTGAAGCCAGAGACTGTGTGTTATTTGTGTCTGTCCTGGCATTTTATTTTATTTTATTAATTTTTTTTTTT
>NW_016107394.1:1685185-1690825 GCF_001604975.1 Cebus imitator
TATTCTTACGGCTTTAAATGTCATCTATATTCTGATGATTCACGATTCTTATATATATTCTTTTATCTCTGTGTTTTCACTTCAGTGTCTGAAAGACATTTATTTCAAAATCAACATGTCCATCACTGTAGTCTTGATCTTTTTTCTCAAAGCTGTTCCACCCAAAACCTATGTCAGATGATTGCATTTCTGTCATTCTGGTTGCTGAGGTCAGAAATTTTGGAATTTTCCTTGACTTTGTCTCACATTTGTCATCTAAGATATCAGCAAATGATCTCGATTCTACCATGTATATTACTTAGAATCTATATAGTTATCACCACATTCATTGCTATTAGCCTGATAAAAGCCACCACTATCTCTTGGCTGAATTATCACAGTACACTCTTTGTTACCGTGTTCCATGTGTACTTGAATGTGTACTCTGTAGCGAATGAGTACAGCATGTTCCATGTGTACTTGAAAAGAATGTGTACTCTGTAGCGGATGAGTACAGCGCTCTTACATTAGGCTAAGTTAGAACAGCCTGGGCAACCTGGCGAAAAACCTTGTTTCTTTCGCTTTGGACAAACCAAAGAAAGAAAGAAAACACTTTTTTTTTTTTTGAGATGGAGTCTTGCTCTATCACCCAGGCAGGAGTGCAGTGGTGGCAATCTCAGTGATTCTCCTGCCTCATCCTCCTGAGGAGCTGGGATGACAGGCACGCACCACCATGCCCTGCTCCTGACCTCGTGATCCGCCTGCCTCAGCCTCCCAAAAGTGCTGGGATTACGGGATTGAGCCACCACTGCACCTGGCTGAAAAAGAACATTTTAGTCAGCAAATGTCTACCTTTTTCGTTTAAGACAGCACAATGAACTCTGTGGTGAAACAGCCATATATTCGTACTGCCAAAAGAGAGAGAAAGCATTTAGAGAGATGATACGTATACTGATGATTGAAATACAAACGTAGTGTGATGAGTGAACAAAGTGTCTGGATAAAGTGCTCAGGGGGTTGGGAAGAGGATAGTTTCAAGGGGATTTTCCCCTTTGCCTTGAAGGTGTTTAGCTTTATTCTTCTAAACACTGGAGTGCAATGTATTTGATGCCTTGTGTTTTGGCTATATGGTCCTAGGAAGTGTTTATAAATGAAACTTGTTAGGTTATTATTAAGTGTACAAGAGTTGAGCAAACATGCATCATTGGACTCCAGTTTTTAAGATAATGTCTGGGACATAGCTGTTTGCCTGAGTAATGTTTTTCTTTCTTTTTTTTTTTTTTTTTATAGGAAGAGCATTAAGAAGTTGGTTTTGAAGAACCTTAATAATAGCAGTCTCTTTTCTCCTGTTAATCGAGATTCAGAAAATCTAGCTTCACCATCTGAATATCCAGAAAATGGAGAGAGGTACACTGAATTCTGTTTTTGAGTTGTTCTGAATAGAGTCATATTCTTATTTTGAAGACATTCTTAGGAATTTATGAAAACTTAGGAAGTTTGGTGAATGTTGCATAGAAGTATTACAGCTTATGAGCACTAATGAGAAATTAAATTCATTTAACCTTAAAATTATTGGAGTTCTGATTTGGTGTTTCAGAACTATTTTGGTATTTGTGTATCTTGTTTTGGACAGGTTAGCATGCATTTGACACCCCTCAGCCCTTTAAAATAAGGGATATTTTGTCTGTGACGATTTTCTTTTTTTTTTTCCTTTGAGGCGGAGTCTGGCTCTGTTGCCTAGGCTGGAGAGCAGTGGCATCAGGCAAGATCGCCTCTCGTGCTCAAGCGACTCTCCTGCCTTAGCCTCCTGCTTGCCACCAGGCTTGGTTAATTTTTTTTTTTCTTTCATTGGGGATTACATTTCAAATTTTTGTATTTTTAGTAGAGACGGAGTTTCACCATTTTAGCCAAGGATGGTTCAAGCGATTCTCCTGCCTCAGCCTCCTGAGTAGCTGGGATTACAGGCACGCACCACTACATCTGGCTAATTTTTGTATTTTTAGTAGAAATGTGGTTTTGTTGTGTTAGTCAGGCTGGTTTCGGACTCCTGACCTCAGGTGATTGGCCCACCTTGGCCTCCCAAAGTACTGGAATTTCAAGTGTGAACTACCATGCCCAGCTGAAATTTATTTATGAATATGTTTTATAATAGAAAGATTATGCATGAATGATATATTCTGTAACCTGCTTATTTCCATTTATTTTGTTAGAAATGCCTTTCCATTAGCTGTATGAATATATTTGTCTCTTCTTTTTTAATGATTATGTAAGTCATTATTATGAATGTAAGATAACTTGACCAGTTCTTTGTTAGTGGAGATTTAGATTATCTGGTATTCCTCTACTCAAAACGATCCTTCAGTAAAAATCCTTATGTAGTTGTACATGTTCTCAGGGCCTCCTGAGGGCTGTATCAGGAAAAAGAAGAAAAGAAAAGAAACCCCTTGTAGATACCTTTGCACTCCTGTTTTTTTCTTTTGGATAAAAATCTAGTGTGATTTTTTCTTTTTTTTATTTAACAAAGTGTTTTTCTAACATTTTGTTGATTGTAATCTTAAAAATCTAACTTTTTTTCAGTTCTTTATCTTAAAATTAACCACCAATTATTTTATCCCACATAGGAGCGTATACAATAGACACAGTAATTATCTGTTTTACAGTACTGCTGTTTAAGTATTAAGTGAATTTTTAATACATGTAACTATCCAGAACATTGCCAGGTACCACTTAGTAAAAGCTCAGTATGAGTTACTTATTATCATTGTTATTACTACTACAGGAGGCTAAGGTATTACTTCTTTTTTTCCTTTTCAGATTTAGTTTCCTGAGCAAACCTGTTGATGAGAATCACCAGCAAGATGGAGATGAAGATCCCGTTGTGTCACGTTTTTATACTAACCCTATTGCCAAACCTATTCCTCAAACCCCAGAAAGTGCTGGAAATAAACACAATAGCAGCAGTGTGGATGATACCATTGTTGCGTTAAACATGCGTGCTGCTTTGCGAAATGGGCTGGAAGGAAGCAGTGAAGAAACGTCTTTTCATGATGAGTCACTTCAGGATGACCGAGAAGAAATAGAAAATAATTCTTACCATATGCATCCAGCAGGTCAGGTTCAGATTGGTACATGTTTAATCTCTTACCAGTCATTTGAGATGACTTGCTTGTTGCAAATATTCAACATATGGAAGTCAGCTGTTTGACATTTTAAGTACTATTTTATATGATCTCACATAGGAGAGTTTAATATTTAAACAATTTTAACTCATGCTTTAATTGATTCCAAGTTTGCAAATTCTTTGGACCTTTAGAGTATTAAGATTATACATCTTTAATTGTCCTGGTATAGTCTAAAGAACCCAAATTTTATAGCCAGAGTCTATCCTGATATTTTCCCTAGCTTTGTAAACTAGGGTAGATTGCTTATTGTTGTTGGTTTTTTGTTTTTTGTTTTTGCAATAGAGTCTCACTCTGTTGCCCAGGCTGGAGTGCAGTGGTGCAATCTTGGTTCACTGCAACCTCAACCTCCAGGGATTAAGTAATCCTCTCAAGGTTCACTGCAACTTCAACCTCCAGGGATTAGGTAATCCTCTCACCTCAGCCACCCAAGTACCTGGGACTATAGGCATGTGATATCATACCCAGTTAATTTTTACATTTTTTTTTTTTTTTTTTTTTTTTTTTTTTTTTTTTTTTTTGCCATGTTGCCCAGGCTGATCTCAAATCCTGGGCTCAAGCGATCCTCCTACCTTGGCCCCCCAAAGTGCTAGGATTACAAGTATGAGCCACCATGCCAAGCCCATTTTGGTTGTTTTACAGTATTCTTGAAGTGTTGGCAAAATTTATATTTAGTTTTCTTATTGCCTTCATATATGTATTTGGTCACTTGGTATCCTAAGGAAAGAACTTTGTACTTTGACATTAAGAATCCCAGGTAGCCTGGGTGTGGTGGTTCAGCACTCTGGAAGGTTGAGGTGGGAGGATTGTTTGAATCCAGAAGTTTGAAACCAGTGTGGGCAACATAGCAAGACCTGAAAAAACTTAAAAACAAAAAACTTAAAAACAAAAGTAATTAGCCAGGTGTAGTGGCACGTACCTGTTGTCAAGCTACTACAGAAGCTGAGGTGGGAGGATCACTTGAGCCCAGGAATTCAAGGTTGCAGTGAGCTATCATCATGCCACTGTACTCTAGCCTGGGTGACAGAGCAAGATCCTATCTATCTCCTAAAAAATTAAAAAGAATTCCAGGTGCTTAATCTGTATTTTTGTATGTATAGCTACATGAATTCATTATGCTACTATATATCTTTTTAATAGGAAGTTTTATATTATTTCTAATTTACCTTGTTTGCTGCCACCCAATTTAGAGTTCTCTTCCCAAGAAGCAAGTATACAAGTGGGTGTTTGCTGGAGGCTGAAGTTTGATTTGATGTGGGCCTGAAATACTTTTCTCTTAGAGAGCAAGTTAGCCTTGTATCTAACTACAAATGGGACAAGGAGTGAATAGAATAAGCAAGCATACCGGTGTTCTACTTCCCTTAAGTTTTTCAGCTCTCTTCTTTTTTTAATTGATCCTTTTTTTTCTATTTTAATAATTCTTTTTTTTGTTTGATTGATTGGTTGGTTTTGTTTGAGATGGAGTTTCACTCTGTTGCCCAGGCTGGAGTGCAGTAATGTAGTCTTGGCTCACTTCAACCTCCGTCTCCCTGGTTAAAGCAGTTCTCCTGTCTCAGCCTCCCGAGTAGCTGGAATTACAGGCACCCACCACCACGCCTGGCTAATTTTTGTATTTTTAGTACAGATGGGGTTTCACCATATTGGCCAGGCTGGTCTCAAACTTACCTCAGGTGATCTGCCCGCCTTGGCCTCCCAAAGTACTGGGATTACAGGCATGAGCCACCATGCCTGGCCTAATATTTCTTGTCCTTTGGCCATCAGATATCAGTTACTTTTTTGAGACAGAGTCTTGCTCTGTTGCTCAGTCTATAGTACAGTGGCACAATCTCAGTTCACTGCAACCTCTGCCTCCTCTGTTTAGCAATTTTTGTTCCTCAGTCTCCTGAGTAGCTGGGGGACTACAGCCATGTGCCACCACACCCGGCTAATTTTTGTATATTTGACAGATAATGAAGTTTTGCCATGTTGGCCAGTCTGATCTTGAACACCTGGCCTCAAGTGATCCATTCACCCTGGCCTCCCAAAGTGCTCAGATTACAAGCATGAAACACCTTGCCTGGCCTGATTTTTTATCTTCCTTTTAGCTCTATTTGGGGGTGTAAATTTGAAAGATACAAGAGGTATATGGGAAACAAACTATAAAACAAGTAGTATTGGGTTTGGAGTTTTATCTCTACTTTGAGTTTTGGTATCCTTTTATGTAAAATAAAAGGAAAAGCTGATTAAGCCTTTCTCAGAGTATTTTATGGGATGCCTTTTACAGGCCAGGATGTTAATGGGTGTTCTTTGAAAAGAATGTTCTGTGGTTAAGTCTGGAAAAACACGAGGTTAAGCAGAGTTTAATAGATAGACTACTTATTGCAAGTTTTTAGCATCTCTGGTATATCATATGTGTGTTCTTCAAAACTATTTGATCATGAAGCTTTTTTAAAACACATACACACTCATTTGACCATGAAGCTTTTTTTTTTTTTTTTTTTTT
>NW_016107394.1:1691060-1696239 GCF_001604975.1 Cebus imitator
CTTTTTTTTTTTTTCTTTTTTTTTTGAGACTGAGTCTTGCTCTGTTGCCAGGCTAGAGTAGAGTATAGTGGCATGATCGTGGATCACTGCAACCTCTGTCTGGGTTCAAGCAGTTCTCCTGCTTCAACCTCCAGAGTAGCTGGGACTATAGGTGCATGCCACCATGCCCAGCTTTTTGTATTTTTAGTAGAGATGGGATTTCACCATGTTGGCCAGGATGGTCTCAATCTCTTGACCTAGTGATCCGCTGGCCTTGGCCTCCAAAGTGCTGGGATTACAGGCATGAGCCACTGCACCCAGCCTCATGAAGCTTTTTGTATCACAAACATGGCCCCATGAAGCTTTTTGTAACACACACATATGCACACACACGCGGCTTCTCCTAGGAATCATGTTTGGTAGAAAAGCAGTTTGGAAAAATTCTTCATTCCTATATATTTTCTCTTTATATGATAATTTAGTTGCTGATTATTTCAGGGTTTTTTTTTTCCTGTGTTTTTTTCTTTGCTTGTTTGTTTTTTGTCACAGGTATCGTTCTCACCAAGGTTGGTTACTATACTATTCCCTCTATGGATGACCTTGCTAAAATTACCAATGAAAAAGGAGAGTGCATTGTCTCTGACTTCACTATTGGTCGGAAAGGTAAGTGTGAGTTTAGCACTTAGTGACTAAACCAGAGTTGCACCTTGTTTTTGTAATTCGGGGAAGCTCTTAATAGCTGAATCTGTGGTTTTTCAACATTTCGGCCTACTTTGGCCTGAATCTTAGATACTTTGATAAATAATAAAACAAGAAAGACTGCAACCATGTAGAATTTTTTTTTTTTTTCTGTTGAGACGGAGTCTTGCTACATTGCCTAGCAGGTCTCAACTCCTGGGCTCAAACATTCCTCCTGCCTCAGCCTCTTGAGAAGCACAGAACCATATAATATTATCTGGGCTTAGGTATACCTGTTTGGTGCTAGTAACTATTGGGGTCATTTTGATTTTCTGTAATTAAATAAAATACTGGAAATACCAAGAACTACCGAGAAAATTGAATAATAGCCAAGAGATGTGTAACACTTAGCATCAACTTCATGTTATTAAGTTATTACTGATAATTTTCTTATGGGGAATGTCACCATGTTATATTGTATTAAAAAGAGCTCAGGCATTTTAACCCACACGACAGGCCTAGTGCTAAAGTTTGTTTATATAGCAGCGTTGTAGATAAATGGGAAGAGATTTAAGAAGGTTGTTTTGAAGCTAATGGAAGTTTTGTAAAAATGCAGATGTTAGGCCCGTCACAGTGGCTTACGCCTGTAATCCTAGTGCTTTTGGAGGCCAGAGTGAGAGGATCACTTGAGCTCAGGAGTTCGAGACCAGCCTGGGCAACCTAGTAAGACCTCATCTCTACCAAAAAGTAGAGAAAATTAGCCAGGTATGGTGATGTGTACTTGGGAGGCTGAGGTGGAAAGATTCCTTCAGCCTAGGAGGTTGAGGCTGCAGTGAGCCAGGACCACTGCACTCCAGTCTGGTCAGCAGAGCAAGACATTACCAAAAAAAAAAAAAGAAGAAGAAGAAAAAGAAAAATACGGATGTTAAATCAGATAACAATGTATTTGATGTTACTTCCTAAGTCCCCATTCTTAGCAGTCTAGGAATTCCTGAATAGTTTAAATTAGTAATATTTAAAACTGCTTTCTCCTTGTGATTGTTTATTCACTATAGTTGTAAAGCAGGTATTTGCCTTCATGCAGAATGAATTTTTAACTATTTGCTCGGATTTATAGGTTATGGTTCAATCTATTTTGAAGGAGATGTGAATTTGACAAATCTAAATTTGGATGATATTGTGCATATCCGAAGGAAAGAAGTAATTGTCTACGTAGATGATAACCAAAAACCACCTGTGGGTGAAGGGCTAAATAGGTAAGAGTTTATATACATACAGAAAATAATCAGCTAAATCACAGTTGTTTTTCTGTAAGCATAAATGTGTTCAGATATATGCCTCTGTAGCTTGTTTTTCTTACTTACTGTAGAGTACCTTTTTTGTTTCTCTACTTTGATTTAAAACTGTAAATGGCAAAGAAATGCTGCACTGTGATTTTGAACTCCTTTTCCCTGATTTTATTGTTTATTTAATTTTAAAAAATATTCCTTGGAGTCTATTTTATTTTATTTTGTTTTATTTTATTATTTTATTATTTGAGACTGAGTTTTGCTCTTGTAGCCCAGGCTGGAGTGCAGTGGTGCGATCTCAGTTTACCGCAACCTCTGCCTCCCAGGTTCAAGCGATTTCTCCTCCCTTAGCTTCCCAAGTAACTGGGATTGCAGGCGTCTGCCACCATGCCTGGCTAATTTTTGTATTTTTAATAGAGACAGGGTTTCACCATGTTGACCAGGCTGGTGTCGAACTCCTGACCTCAAGTAATCCACCCGCCTTGGCCTCCCAAAGTGCCAGGATTACAGGCGTGAGCCACCATGCCCAGCGAATAATTAGTAAGGAGATTGACTCAGTAATCACAAACTTGTCAAAAAAGAAAAACCTAGAATCGTACAGCCTCATTGGTGAATTCTAAACATTTAAAGAAGAATTAACACCATTCCTTCTCAAACTCTTCCAAAATATTAAAGAGAAGGAAATAGTTTCCAGCTCATTCTGTGAGGCAAGCATTACCCTATTCAATAGCCAAAGAAAAAACTTCAAGGAAAGAAACCTACAGATGACTCGATGAATATATTGATGAAAAAGTCATCAACAGAGCCCTAGGAAGCAGAATTTAACAGCATATTGAAAGAATTACACATCATAGCCAATTGCGATTTATTCTGGAATGCAAGGGTGGCTCAACCTGTGAAAATCAGTGAAACATACCACTTTAACAAGATAAAGGACTACCACCACATCACCATCTTCATAATACAGAAAAAGTATTTAACAAAATTCAACACCTTTCATAATAAAGGCACTCAACAACAATAACTACAAAAAAGCACTCAACAAAATAGGGACAGAAAGAAACTACCTCAACATTAATAAAGGCTACATATGAAAAACACACAGCTGATACCATAACGTTGAAATACAGAAAGCTTTTCCTCTGAGACAAGGCAACACAAGGATGCCTGCTTTTGCCACTTTTCTCAAACATACTACTGCAAGTCCTAGTCAGAGCAATTAGGCAGAAAGAAGAAATAAAAGTTAATAGTTTTGAAAAGAAGCAAAATTATCTCTGTTCTTTGATGACATAATCTTATGTAGAAATCCCTAATGATGCCACACAAAAAAACTTGCTAGTTAAAAATAAATTCAGTAAAGTTACAAGATACAGAATCAAAATGCAAAAATCAGTTACACTGCTGTACTTTTAACAATGAACAAAAAAATATAGAAAACATTTCACGTATGTAGTAGCAGCAAAAAGAATAAAATACATACAAATAAACTTAGCCAAGGAGGTAAGTGACTTGTTTATAGAAAACTAGAAAACATTGTTCAAAGAAAGTAAACCAGACACAGATAAATGGAAGACAGACCATACTCATGAGTTAGAAAACTTCATATTGTTCCGCTGGGTGCGGTGGCTCACACTTGTAATCCCAGCACTTTGGGAGGCCAAGATGGTCTGATCACTTAAGGTCAGGAGTTTGAGATGAGCCTGGCCAACGTGGTGAAACCCCACATCCACTAAAAATAGAAAAATTCACCAGACCTGGTGGCACATACCTGTAATCCCAGCTACTCGGGAGGCTGAGGCTGGAGAATGGCTTGAACCTGGGAAGTGGAGATTGCAGATTGCGCCACTGCATTCTAGCCTGGGCGACAGAATTAAACTTTATTTTTGTTTTTTTGTTTTGTTTTGTTTTGTTTTTTGGGGACGGAGTTTCGCTCTTGTTACCCAGGCTGGAGTGCAATGGCGTGATCTCGGCTCACCGCAACCTCCGCCTCCTGGGTTCAGGCAATTCTCCTGCCTCAACCTCCTGAGTAGCTGGGATTACAGGCACACGCCACCATGCCCAGCTAATGTTTTGTATTTTTAGTAGAGATGGGGTTTCACCGTGTTGACCAGGATGGTCTTGATCTTTTGACCTTGTGATCCACCCGCCTCGGCCTCCCAAAGTGCTGGGATTACAGCCTTGAGCCACCGCGCCCGGCCCCAGAATTAAACTTTAAAGAAAAAACTTAATATTGTTATAATGTCAATACTACCCACAATGGTGCACAGATTTAATGCAGTCCCTATCAAAATTCCAGTGGCATGATTTGTAAAAATAGAAAAATTCATACAGAATTTCAAGAAACTTTGAATACCCAGACACTCTCAAAAAAGAACAATTTGGAGGTCTCACATGTCCCAGTTTCAAAACTTATTATAAATCTACAGTAATCAAAACAGTATGGTAGTGGCATAAAGACAGACATAAATACCAATGGAATATAATAGAGAGCCCAGAAATAAAACTTCATCTATATAGTCAATGATTTTTGAGACAGGGTCTTGCTCTGTCACCCAGGCTGGAGTGCAGTGGCGTGATCATGACTCTGTGCAACCTTCGACTCCCAGGTTCAAGTGATTCTCCTGTCTCGGCCTCCTGTGTAGCTGGGGCCACAGGCATGCACCACCACACCCAGCTAATTTTTGTATTTTTGTAGAGATGAGATTTTGCCTTGTTGCCTGCCCAGGCCAATCTCAAATTCCTGAGCTAAAGCTTTTGGCCTGCCTTGACCTCCCAAAGTGTTGAGATTACAGGTGTAAGCCAACACATCCAGCCTCAAATGGTGTTCAGTAAGGTATAAAAATTATTTGGGTGTAGGGTGGAAGGGCACACACATTTAAAAAGTAAAAAAAAAATTATTTGTTGGGGAGAAGACAGTCTCTTCAACAAAGGATGTTGGCAAACTGGATATCCACATGCAAAACCATGAAGTTACACTATATGCAAAGATTAACTCAAAATGGATAAAATACCTAAGTGTAAGATTTAAAAATGTACAACTCTTAGAAGAAAACACAGAGGAAAAGCTTCATAATATTGGTTTTGGGGGCCGGGCGCGGTGGCTCACGCCTGTAATCCCAGCACTTTGGGAGGCCGAGGCGGGCGGATCACGAGGTCAAGAGATCGAGACCAACCTGGTCAACGTGGTGAAACCCCGTCTCTACTAAAAATACAAAAAATTAGCTGGGCATGGT
>NW_016107394.1:1696425-1705490 GCF_001604975.1 Cebus imitator
ATATAACATCAAAAAGTATAAGCAACCAAAGCAAAAATAGACAAATCACACTGTATCAGACTGAAAACCTGCACAGCAAAAGACAAAAAGTAAAAAGGCAACCTAAATAGGAGAAAATATATGCCAATCATACTTGATAAGGAGTTAATAACCGGCTTATAAAGAATGCAGCAATTCAACAGCAATAACAAAAATGGTAACTCATTTCAGAAGTGAGCAAAGAGGATGGGTGCAGTGGCTTATGCCTGTTATTCCAGCATTTTGGGAGGCAGAGAAGTGAGGATTGCCTGAGGCCAGGAGTTCAACAAAATAGTAACACCCCGTATCTGCAAAAAAGGTTTAAGTAATTGAGCATGGTTGCACAAACCTATAGGCCTAGCTGCTCAGGAGGCTGAGGCAGGAGGTTCAGCTGAACTCAGGAGTCAGGATTACAGTGAGCTGTGATCATGCCACTTCATTCCTGCCTGGGCAGGAGAGGGAGACTCTGTCTCTAAAAACAAAAAAGAAAATATTGGCAAAGGACTTGACATTTCTCCAAAGATCATATACAAATGACCAAGAAGTACATGAAAAGATGCCCAACATTAATAATTACTAGAGAAATGCAAAGCAAAACCACAATGAGATGTCATACCCATTAGGATGGTTACTAGAAGAAAAAAATTGGCTGGGCGCAGTGGCTAACGCCTATAACCCCAGCCCTTTGGGAGACCGACGTGGGTGGATCGCTTGAGCCTAGAAGTTCGAAACCAGCCTGGCCAACATGGCAAAACTCCATCTCTACTAAAAGTACAAAAATTAGCTGGGTGTGGTGGCACGCACTCAACTACTTGGGAGGCTGAGGTACAAGACTCGCTTGAACCTGGGAGGTGAAAGTTGCAGTGAGCTAAGATTGTACCACTGCACTCCAGCCTGGGTGACAGAGCGAGACTTCGTCTAATAAGAAACAAATTAGCATGTGTCTGCCAATGTGGAGAAATTGGAACCTTTGTGTACCGTTGCTGGGAATGTATAGCAGTGCAGCTACTATGGAAGTCAGTATGGTGGTTCTCAGGAAAGTTAAAAATAGAATTAATTGTCTGATCCCAACAGCTCCACTTCTGGGTACATATACAAAAAAATCGAAAGCAGGATCTTTATGTACCTATGTTTATAGTAACACTTTTCACAACAGCTAGTAGGTAAAAAGTCACCCAAATGTTTATTGATAAGTGAATGGGTAAACAAAATGTGGTATATACATGTAGTAAAATATTATTCAGCCTACAAAGGAGATTAGCATGGCCACTGTGCGAGGATGACACACAAATTCATGAAGCCATGTTTTTTATTTTTATTTTTATTTTTTTGAGACGGAATTTTGCTTTGTCACCCAGGCTGGAATGCAGTGGCGTGATCTCGGCCCACTGCAACCTCTACTCCCAGTTCAAGCAATTCTACTGCCTCAGCCTCCTGAGTAACTGGGACTACAGGCATGTGCCACCACGCCGGGCTAATTTTTGTATTTTTAGTAGAGACGGGATTTCACCGTATTGGCCAGGCTGGCCTCAAACACCTGACCTCGTGATCCGCCCACCTCAGCCTCCCAAAGTACTGGGATTAGACGTGAGCCACTGCGCCCAGCCATATTTTTTATTTTAAAAATTAAAAAATACATATTATTCAGCCTCAGGAACGAATTTCTGACATACAGTACAACATGGACAAACCTTGAGGACATGCTAAGTGAAGTAAGCCAGTCACAAAAAGACGAATACTATATGATTCCACTTGTGAGGTATCTAGGAGAAGTCAAATTTAGAAAAACAAAGTAGAGTGGTATTTGCCAGGGGCTGGGGGAAGCAGGAAATGGAGAACAGCATCTGCCTGTTACATCCTAGTAGTCACTGTGTTCAGGTGTAAGGCATACAAAATGAATAGGATACAAAATTTGAATCTGGTATTAATATTAGAAGTGGCACACTACCAGTCTTGTAGTGATCTTCACACTGATATTCTTGATACTTCATTTTCCAAGCATTTGTTTTTATTAAATGAGTAGTAGCTATTTTTTATTATTATTTAGTACAGTAGCCCTTTAAGACTTACAGAAGACTTGGGTTATACCACTCGACTGTGACTTAAATAACTTAGTGATCCCTAGCTTAAATGTTGTGAAAATTAGATTGGAAATAATTGATGTACTGTGGTAATTTGAAATAAATGCACTGTGATTCTAGAACCAGATACTACTGTGTTAGTGTAGGAGTGACTCCTTGCTCTTAAGGTTATGGGGCAGAATTCAAGTTTATGTCACATGCAGAATAATTCCAAGGCAACATAGTTATCATCATTCACTATTTATATGTTAGGTGGCTTTTTGGTCTTATTTGAAGCATTTTTACTTCAATTGGTTATGTTTTACAGGAAGGCTGAAGTTACATTGGATGGAGTTTGGCCAACAGATAAAACATCTCGTTGTTTAATAAAGAGCCCAGATCGCCTTGCTGATATCAACTATGAAGGAAGATTGGAAGCAGTTTCAAGGAAACAGGGAGCTCAGTTTAAAGAATATCGGCCTGAAACTGGTTCTTGGGTGTTTAAGGTATAGTCATTTAACACAGTTCAAACCTTTATAAACTAACTATATTTGCAGTCACAAAATGTTGATATTGGAAGGGATCCTTTCCTAAATTCATTCTATGTGTCTGTCTATCTGTCTGCCTGTATGTCTGTCTGTATTTATTTATTTATTTATTTAGAGATGGGGGTCTTGCTCTGTTGCTCAGGCTGGAGTGCATTGGTGGGATCATAGCTCCCTGTAGCCTCAAACTCCTGGACTCAAGCATTCTTTCTGCCTCAGCCTCCCAAGTACCATGCCTGGCTACTTTTTTAAATTTTTGTAAAAATGGGATTTCTTAATGTTGACCAGGCTGGTCTCCAACTCCCTGGATCAAGCAGTCTTCCTTCTTGGCCTTCCAAAGTCCTGATTATAGGTGTAAGCCACTGCCCCCAGCCAAATTCTCTTTATTTTTATAAATTCGGAAAGAGATGTACAGATACATTATGATTTGCTCCAAACTACACACCTAGTTAAAATGCAGCAGTAATGAGCTATTATAAACTCTTTGGGCACATGATTCAAGTCCTCTACCCACCTCCTATGAGCATTTATAAATACAGTTCTAAGGTGTAGTAGTATTTCTTTTTTTAATTTAATTTTTTTTATTTTTTTATTTTTTTAAAGACGGGGTTTCACCATGTTGGTCAGGCTGGTCTTGAACTCCCGACCTCAGGTGATCCGCCCGCCTTGGCCTCCAAAGTGCTTGGATTACAGGTATGAGCCACCACACCCGGCCAAGTGTAGTAGTATTTCTAATGTTTGTAATCATTAGGGACTTCAGTAATTCAACAGGCAGTGGTCTATTGGATCAACTCTTTCTATGTAATCGTCATTTTTACTTTTAAAGATTTTTGGAGAAGAAAAGATTGATTGTCCTTAATAGTTTAATCCAATGGTTTCCTCTTATTCTAGGCTGGTTGGATTACTTAACATGTTAAGGGCCCTGTGTAGATAGAGGGTAACAGGCAGTATATGTCTGTGAAAATAATAAGTCTTTGGATTAAGTTTCATACATTAGTGATAGCATTTTAAATGACATTTTAATGTATGTTATGTAATCTTTATACTAGTATGAGCAACTAGTACATACATCACACATCTTCTAAATCTTAGAAAAAGAAAAGTGTGATAGTTGACATTTTGCTTTAAATACTTTGATATTTCTCCCTTTTTTCTTTTTTTATCAAAGTAATGCTACAAGATTGCAAAGGCAGTTATCGTGAAAACATAATGTTTAAATTGATTTTGTGGGGTTCTTCTCTTTCTTAGGTCTCCCATTTTTCTAAGTATGGCCTTCAGGATTCTGATGAGGAGGAGGAGGAGCATCCATCTAAAACTAGTACAAAGAAGTTGAAGACTGCTCCTTTGCCTCCTGCAGGGCAGACTACCCCTTTCCAGATGGCTCTTAATGGCAAACCTGCACCTCCACCTCAGGTAGAGAAAGGACAGTGAATTTGAATGGAATCCATGATACAGAAGTTGAAAGCAAGTCACTCAGCTAATACAAAGCTGTTGTATGACCCTTGGAACTTTGAAGAGTACAAACATTGGCAGTCACGTTGAAACAAGTACAAGGGAGGGCGTGAGGTCATGCAGGCATCTGTCTTTTTATTTGAGAGATTTAAAGAATTCCCTTGCTGTTTGGATCATTACTTTACAGATTGTCATTCTTAAACCCTTTCTTCTCTCTCATTTGGACTTGCTGAATTCTCTGCTCAGTGATTAAGATTTGCTCATGTGGGTTCATGCACAGCAAATTCTATGTGCAGTTTAATCTTTTTCTTTACCTTCATGGTTTTTTAAAAGTTAAATTAGCTTTCTGGAAGGTTTTTTTAATCTCCATTTTTTTAAGTTGTTTGCTTATACTTCAGGTAACCTTGATATTTGTATTTTAATACATAATCTTTATGAAAATAGACAGTTTTGAAATGTAAATGAATTATTTGGCTTGGGGAGACTAGGGCCTGTATTGTTTATTGTAATTATTTGTATCATTGATATGGGATTTCTTTGTAAAGCATCCTTTACCTCTCTGCTGCTGAAAGCTAGACCATTGGAATTTTCCATGCTATAATTCTTACGGCTGCTGAAATGTGTGGTTTTTATGATTTATTAAATAATCTCCTAGGAGGCATTTCTGGAGAATGTGTGTATGTACATGTTTGCGCGTACAGGGGGAGGGGGAGGGCATGATAAATGAGGGAAGCTGGAAATATATTGACTTTTATGTTTTTAATCTTTGTAGCAGTTAGAATACCCCTAAGAAATCTCCACTGACAAAATGAAATGCTGTAAATAGATGTGGTTTTCCAGTTATCCATATTCATTTTGTCTTGTCATATGCTTTGTATCATCTCCTCCTTTCCTAATTTTTTATAATCTTACATCATATACATATATTTCTCATAAACATACATATATTTCTTAGGACAAGAGTCAGATGGCCTTATTTTCTATAACAAAGTAATATGTAGGATCTTAAAGTTACCTCTTTCTAGTTGGCCTAGCTGAAAAAGAAAAGCTTCGTTTATGGACACACAGGAAAATGTAATATTGAAAATCATTAGTTTCCATATTCTTTAATTGCAGAATACAAATGATAGAAAAATAACTATAAGCTCCTATATTGACACTTGCGTATGTGAGATGCTTTGAAAAATTGAGCACCCAAAAATTTCAGAAGAAGGTTCTAGCAAAAGGAGATAGCAAGTAGCTTTTTTTTTTTTTTTCCTTGAGAAAGAGTCTCACTCTGTTGCCCAGGTTGGAGTGCACTGGTGCAGTCTCAGGTCACTGCAGTCTCCACCTCCCAGGTTCAAGCAGTCTTGTTCCTTAGCCTCCCAAGCAGCTGGGACTACAAGTGTGCACCACCACACTCATCTAATTTTTTGTATTTTTAGTAGAGATGGGGTTTTGCCATGTTGGCCATACTGGTCTCGAAATCCTGGCCTCAGGTGATCCTCCTACCTTGGCCTACCAAAGTGCTGGTGACTCCAGGCGTGAGTCACCGTGCCTGGCCTAAAATGGGCAAATAGCTTTGACTGAGGAAGTGGAAATGGTCTTTGACCTTTTGGATGGGAAGAGCAGAAATGAGAGAAATGGATAGAGGTAATTAGATGTCTAGACTTTAGGTTCTGTTTACTTGCATTATTTTTGAAGGCCTTGAGCTTAGTATGTTGGGACAGAAATGTGAGGCTCTGGAGAATTCTTTAATATTTATTGCTCAGTGACTCAAGTGAGATGGATGGGAAATGCCAGTGGTTTGTTATTAGCACCAAAGACCCTACATTTTACTTGGCATGGGGGAACTACTTGAGCCATCTGAGTAAACTGGAAACAGACAGCAGTCTTATCTGTGTCAAGATGACTGCATACTGTCACCTGGCCCCTTAAAGAGGTTGATTGTACAACTTCAAGTTTTTTCTTGGGGGAGAGAGGCCTGTTTCTTTAGGTATTTAGGAAGATGTGTGTTTTTTGTTAAATGGTCACATTTGTTCCATTACCTTTTGTATGATATACTCAGTCCCCTTCTTTCCAGTTGGTTCTTAAGCCTTGCTTTTACTCTTAAAAAAAAGCAAGTAAGGCCTGGCGCAGTGGCTCACACCTGTAATCCCAGCACTTTGGGAGGCCGAGGCGGGAGGATCACGAGGTTAGGAGTTCGAGACCAGCCTGACCAACATGGTGAAACCCCGTCTCCACTAAAAATATAAAAATTAACTGGGCATGATGGTGCATGCCTCTAATCCCAGCTACTCGGGAGGCTGAGGCAGAATGGTTGAACCTGGGAGGTGGAGGTTGCAGTGATCATGCAGAGATCATGCCACTGCACTCCAGCCTGGGCTAGAGTAAGACTTCGTCACAAAAAAAAAAAAAAGGCAAGTCTAAGCAACCAGGAAACATAAAGGTAACTAAATTTTCATGTGATCTCTCCTAAACCTTTTAGGTTAGAGAAAATGTTGGCATATAAACCTTAGTCACACAGTTGTATTAAGGTAGTTGCAGAAATATTTTGTTCTGTGGTTAGACCATTAGTTTCAAAATTCTGGTGTGGAATTCAGTTTCCAGCTGGCTGCATCAATGCCCTGGTAAGCTTGACTTAGATTCCACAGATTTGGCATGGGGCTCAGGCATATTTATATTCTAATGCTTCTCCCCAGGTGGTTGAAATGTGCAATCAGGTTTCAGAACTGTGTTTAAATATCTCAGGCTTTTGACAGTCAGGTAGAGATACATGTAGGTTTTTACTTTACCCTTATAACTGAAGAGTAACTTGTGTTCAGTAACATCAAGGCAGGCTAATTGGCCTGCTCAGAAACTTGGCATTGTTCACTCAGTGAATCCATTCAAGTAAGTCATAATTTTTTATTTATTTATTTATTTTCGGAGACAAAGTTTTCCTATGTTCCTCAGGCTGGTTGAACTCTTGGGATCAAACAATCCTCCTCACCTCAGCCTTCCAAGTAGCTGGAACTGCAGGTGCATGCCATCATGCCAGCTAATTTTTTATAGAGAGAGAGAGAGAGAGAGAGACAGGATCTTACTCTGTTGCCCAGGCTGGTCTCAGATTCTTGGCCAAATGAGTATCCTGCCTTGGCCTTCCAAAGTGCTGGGCTTACAGGCCAAGGAGCTGCAGCACCCTGCCTAAATAAGTTAAAAACTTTTTTGAAGGATAAAAGAGATCAGCGTTAGGAAGAAAATTTTATTTCATTTTATTTTAATTTGAAATAAAATATGCTCACTTCGGCAGCACATATACTAAAATTTGAAATAAAATGGCAGCTCTCTAAATTGATCCAATGATTCCATGTATTTTTAATATATTTTATTTTTATTTTTTGTGGAGAGGAGGGTCTCAGTATGTTGCCCAGGCTGGTCTCGAACTCCTAGGCTCAAGTGATTTGCCTCTGCCCCCCAAAGTGCTGGGGTTACAAGCATAAGCCACCACGCCCAGCCTAAAACATTCTTTACAGTTAGAAAACTAGTTCTTTTTCAGGCAGGCAACAATAGTAGTTATATTGAATCAAATTATTTGTCTGAGAGGACAGTTTGAATTATTTAATTATCTGTTTGACCTTGGACTTGCTATTCACTCTGTTGAATAAGGGTGTCTTGATATATCTTACTTTTCCTACTTAATTAAGCGATGCTGTATCTTTAGCTATTGGCAGCCCTATTATGAGGAATAGTCTTTTGAGATATCTCAGATCATTAAAGATTTCAGTTGTGAAACTTCACCCTCCATATATTTAGACAATCATTTTACAGATATAGTCTGTGTAGTTAGTATTTGTAAGGGGTCGTGCTGTTATTTAGAAACAAATATGATCCTGTCTTCAAGAGATTATATTGTAGGAAAGGGAGAGTTAAAATGGTGTCTTAGTTGGCTGCTGCTGCTTATACATGCCTTTCTTTTCCATTGACTAGGCTTTCTCTTCCCTTTGCTCAATTACTTCTGAGCCATCTTTCTTTTTAAGTATACTTTTCTTTCCAAGACTGGCTTTAAAAGGATACCTGATCTGCCAAGATATCCAGGAAAATAAGTACCCAGACAGCTTTGGGGAGTTTATTGCAATTACTTATACTTTAACAAAATTTATACATAGGGTGTTCTAGCCACTTAACCATAGTTTCATAGTAATTCCCTTTCCCTTTGACCACTTAGTTGCTATCTTGTAGCTTTGAAGTCTGTTTGTGTGGGTAGAGTAAATAATAACTTACCTTTAGCATTCTTCATAAACATATGATGAGTCCCTTAGGTCTCTAATCTAGTTATTTGATGAAATCCTCTCATTTTTTCTGAAAGAGTGTTCAAGGTAAGCATCTCTTGGTATTAGCAGTATTACTCTGTTGAGTAGTATAGTAAATTGGAACCACTCCCCCCCCCGCCATTTTTTCTTTCTTCCCACTCACTCTCACTCCTTTTTATCTTTTTATAGTTTACTGCCTTCTCCACCATGTGCCAAGCACTGCATTAGGTAGTAGAAATAACTAAGTGAATGTTCAATAAATGTTGAACTTAATCATGTGCTACATACAGAAAACAGTAAGCTGTAAACCATTTTAGCAAGCGTTTACAATCTGTTGAGCCAAATATATATATATATATATATGTATATGTATATTCAAGAAATTATAGTAACATATAATAAACAGTACGTATAAAGTAGATATAAATGGGATATTTTGGGAACCTAACGGTGTCACACCGACCAGATTGACAGACAATGGGAAATAACAGGCCTTTTCTTTAAGATGAATTATTTGATTAAAAGTTAACATAGTAGGGAACTTATGAAGTAGGAGTTTTCCCACAGTTCTTAAAATTTATTTATTTATGGGCCGGGCGCGGTGGCTCACGCCTATAATCCCAGCACTTTGGGAGGCCGAGGCGGGTGGATCACGAGGTCAAGAGATCGAGACCATCCTGGTCAACATGGTGAAACCCCGTCTCTACTAAAAATACAAA
>NW_016107394.1:1706650-1711860 GCF_001604975.1 Cebus imitator
AAGTGCTGGGATTACAGGTTTGAGCCACCGCGCCCGGCCGACATTTTTAAACATAAAGGGATTCTTCCCAGATTAAAACTGTTCCTAATATTATTACTTTGTTTTTTGGAAGAGTAGGTAGTCCTCATATCTTACATGATACTGCACAAGTAGAGCCCAGCTAACCTTAGGATTCAATAACCTAAAAGTTAAATTCCAGACCCAAGATTGTGTTGACTAGAAATTTATTTCTAAATGTTTTAAGAAAAAGCAAAGTTACTGGAAATTTTTATATTTGTACCTTTTTTCTCTTTTTCCACTGTCTTCTGGCTATAAGACCGTGTTAGGAGAAACAGTGACCCTGTGTAAACCAGAAAATGTAGTTGCTATCTAGATCAAATAAAGCATAATCTTTGACTCTGAAGACCACCTTTTGTTCACTATGGGTGCTGGCTTAGGTCCCAGACACCAGGTCATAATATTAGAATGGGATGATTCCATGAATCCTTATTTGGATCCAAGTACTTTTATAAGGGTTATCTTGGGGTAATTGATTTTAAATCACTCTAGCAAATCTGCTACCTTACTTCATCATATAATGGGCTGAATCCAATAATTGCTATATCATATTCTGAATAAAGTAAATCTGATTTAGAATCTTTGTGTCTGTTTGGTGTAATTTAATGATGCTTTCCTGATCTTTCTGCTGTCTACAGAGCCAGAGCCCAGAGGTGGAGCAGTTAGGGAGGGTTGTGGAACTGGACAGTGACATGGTAGATATCACCCAGGAGCCAGTTTTGGATACCATGTTAGAAGAGAGCATGCCTGAGGATCAGGAACCTGTATCTGCCTCAACACATATTGCATCTTCACTGGGAATTAATCCACATGTCTTACAGGTGAAGTCCTAAACCATCTTTTTTACGACAGAAAACCAAACTAATGTTTTATCTCTATTGCCTAGGATCAGGTCTCTTTCTTGGTTATTAAGACCATTGAGTGCTCACTGTAATGGAAGAAAAAATACAAGAATTTGGCCAATGTCTAGGCCTCATTTTCTTATTCAAGGAGAGAAGGCTATATTGAGAACTAGTAGATAGAGCTTCTGGTTTTAACTGCATTAGAATCCAGAGACCTAGTTCCAATCCCAGTTTTGTTGTGTTTTGTTTTTGAGTTGGAGTTTTGCTCTGTCGCCTAGGCTGGAGTGCAATGGTGCGATCTCAGCTCACTGCAACCTCCACCTCCCTGGTTCAAGCAATTATCTTGCCCCAACCTCCAGAGTGGCTGATACTATAGGCATGTGCCACCACACCTGGCTAATTTTTTGTATTTTGAGTAGAGATGGGGGTTTCACCATGTTGGCCAGTCTGGTCTTGAACTCCTGACCTCAGGTGATCTGCCCACCTCAGCCTCCCAAAGTGCTGGAATTACAGGCATGAGCCATTGCTTCCAGCCCCAATCCCAATTTTGTAACTTTATTACTTTGTAACTTCAGGCAAGTCATTTAACATCTATACTAAGTGAGTACTGATTTTTCTCTATAAAATATTACTTTGTCTACATCACAGGGTACTTTTAAGTGAGCCACAAAATTTAAAAATTTTAAAACCTGGTAGCACAGGTTTCTTTAAGCTATGTCTTTATTTCCGTTTATCCCAGTGCCTTTTGGCATGTTATGTGTTTAACCTGATTTATATTTGACTTTAAAATTATTTTATCAGCAAACATAGCAACTCCTCTGTGCCAGGCTCTGGCAAGATGCTATACAAAGAAGAAGAGTATTATATGTCTTTTGCCTTTCAAGCACATACAGCGTAATGAGGTCCATCCATCATACAAATATACTAGTTCTGTATACAGCCTTGAGGAGGAGCAATATTTTTGGTTGTTGTAAACTGCATTTGTTTGTTTGTTTGTTTGTTTGTTTTGGTATGGCCTTTTCATTCTAGGAAGCACATTTATTCTATAGATATTGCCTTTTTAGATCATGAAAGCATCATTGCTTACTGAGGAAGAAGATGTAGATATGGCGCTGGATCAACGCTTCAGTCGCCTTCCTTCCAAAGCAGATACTTCTCAAGAAATTTGTTCTCCCAGACTCCCCATTTCAGCATCCCACTCATCGAAAACTCGTTCACTAGGTACAGTATAAAATATGTTATTTTACAAGTAAGCTATATGGAGTCATCAAGTCCTGCTTTTCACCTTCATCTTCTAACCCAAGTGGACTTCTCTAGCAAGTATCTGCCAAACAACTAGACCTGTGACATAAGGATGCTAAGAGAAATTTTACTCATAAGTATTCATTAAGAGTAGCCAGGTTTTTGTTTCTGTTTTTGGAGACTGAGTTTTGTTCTGTTGCACAGACTAGAGTGCAGTTATACAATCGAGCTCACTATAGCCTTGAACTCTTGGGCTCCAGCAGTCCTCCTTTCTCAGCCTCCTAAGTAGCTAGGAGTGCAGGCATATACCACCACTGTCAACTAACTATTTTTTTAAATGTTTGTAGAGATGGATCTTGCTATCTTGCCCAGGCTGGTCTTGAACTTCTGGCCTCAAGTGATCATCCTGCCTCAGCCTGCCAAAGTGCTGAGATTACAGGTATGCGTCACTGCACCTGGCAGGAGGGGCCAGTTTTTAAGAACTATAATTACCTCTGTTTGTGCAGATGCAGAAGTATATGGAGAAAAAAAGCATTTGTGCTTTGTTTAGGTTGATATTTTTGTTTGCTTATGAATGTGGATTAGATAGTAAGCTCTGACTTCCTAATTTTTATATGTGTTACTTAGAGAGTTCAGCAAGTTGTCCTGCATTGTACTTTTTTGGTGCAGTCCTATAACAACACTGCCTTGTCTTCTAGGGAAAAGTATTGTTTCTCATAATGCACAGAGCACATCACATTTCTGCTTTTCTCTAAACCTTAAAATTCCCAGGGAAATGATTACATATTTGATTTCAAAGTTTTGTCTTTTCTAGTGGGCTTGTTAACTACGTGAGATTGGAAGTCAAGTTTTATTATCAGCAAAGAACTTAAGCAGATGTAGTTTCAAATATTTTGAAAGCCAGAGGAGGTGGCAGAGAGACATTTGTTCATATTGCCTTAAAAACTAAATATTTATTTTTCAGTTATTTTGAATTCCCTTATTATCAACTTTGCTTTTTAAAAATGTTTTAAATTTCCCTTTGGTGTAGAGGAAAAAAAGAAAAAAGATATTTTAACCAATAAAGTATCAGTTAAACATTCTTAATAACCTTTTCCATAATGGATACTACATGAAAATCTCATACTTTAATAACTCTTAACTCCATGCTTTAGACAAAAGCCATATAAAATTGGGCAACAGGCACTATTAATAAGAACTGTCCTTCAGCTGGGCACAGTGGCTCATGCCTGTAATCCTAGCACTTTAGGAGGCTGAGAAAGGAGGATGGCTTGAGGCTAGGAGTTGGAGAGCAGCCTGGGCAACATAGCTAGACTCCATTCCTATAATAGCTAGCTAGCTAGATTAAAAATGTAAATGTTAAAAAAAAATTTTTTTAATGACTGATTTTTAGAAAGTCACATGTGCAATTTTAAGATGCCTGGTGTGTTTTGATTTCACTGACTATAGCATTGTTTAGAGTAGAACAGGAATTTGAGTTTTGATCTTACTTTTATATGTCCTGAGAAATGGTTACCTTTAGGATTCTAACAAGGGCATCAGCAGTGGTGCCAGACTTACCTGGGCTTATCTCCTAGTCCTGTGACTTAGTAGCTTTGTGGATTTGGACAAATCACTTATCTGTGCTCAGTTTTCTCACATAAACATTGGAGAATGATAATAATGCTAATCATTTAAAAGTTTTTGGGGAGTGAAATGAAGTAACATGCATACATGGCTCATACTGAGTCAGCTGCATATACATGCTAGATCATTTTTTAAATTGTGGTAATAGTGTTGTTGCTTTTATCATTGTTGTTGATATCATCATCATTAGAATTCTTGACCTGATTTCCTAGTTCAAAGAGTAATTTCTGCAAAATCTGACTTAGCCTGCTTCTGGCCATCATCCACATCTGATATAAGTAGTTTGATAAAACATTGAATGATTTCAGCCTTACTGATTTTTGTTATTGTTCAAGAAACAATAGCTTGTGTTTTGTAATAGTCTTTTCCCCTCTTATTCCTTCTTCATTTCAGTTGGTGGGTTACTACAATCAAAATTTACAAGTGGAGCTTTTCTTTCACCAAGTGCCTCTGTGCAAGAATGTCGTACTCCCAGAACAACATCTTTAATTAATATCCCATCTACATCCTCTTGGTCTGTCCCTCCACCCCTGGCTTCTGTGTTCACTATGCCCAGCCCAGCCCCTGAGGTTCCATTGAAAACAGTGGGTACACGTAGGCAACTGGGCCTAGTCCCTCTCGAAAAGTCTGTTACCTATGGCAAGGGAAAACTCTTGATGGACATGGCCCTATTCATGGGACGCTCATTTCGTGTTGGTTGGGGCCCCAACTGGACTCTTGCTAACAGTGGAGAACAGCTGAATGGCTCTCATGAACTAGAAAATCATCAGATTGCTGATTCTATGGAGTATGGATTCCTGCCCAATCCAGTAGCTGTTAAATCGTGAGTCACATTCCTTGATGTTTTTGGAGAAAGGTAACATGATAGGTGAAAGAAACTATTCATATCAGGAGGTTAGGGCCCTGCTTTGTGATCTTTCTAGATACATTCTGCGTGCGTGTGTGCGTGCATGCGTGTGTTTTGAGACGGAGTCTCGCTCTGTCGCCCAGGGTGGGATGCAGTGGGCATGATCTCAGCTCTCTGCCACCTCCGCCTCCCGGGTTCAGGCTCTTCTCCTGCCTCAGCCTCCTGATTAGCTGGGATTATAGATGTGTGCAACCACACCTAGCTAATTTTCGTATTTTTAGTAGAGATGGAGTTTCGCCATAATGGCCAAACTGGCCTTGAACTCCTGACCTCAGGTGATCCACCCACCTCTGCCTCCCAAAATGCTGGGATTACAGGTGGGAGCCACTGTACCCGGTCCAATTTTAAATAGAAGATATTCATGTAATTATAAACAAATGATTAATAAGATGACTGTTTGTATCATGAAATTATGAAGAGTATATAATATGCTTAACTATTTGTGATTTCTTCACTTACAAATGGTATTCTCAACTAAGCACATTTCCTGTGTCTTTTCTTGTTTTTTTTTTTTTTTTTTTTTTTTTTTTTTTTTT
>NW_016107394.1:1711948-1717147 GCF_001604975.1 Cebus imitator
CTGGGTTCAGGCAATTCTCCTGCCTCAGCCTCCTGAGTAGCTGGGATTACAGGCACGCGCCACCATGCCCAGCTAATTTTTTGTATTTTTAGTAGAGACAGGGTTTCACCGTGTTGACCAGGATGGTCTCGATCTCTTGACCTCGTGATCCACCCGCCGGGGCCTCCCAAAGTGCTGGGATTACAGGCTTGAGCCACCGCGCCCAGCCTTCCTGTGTCTTTTCATGAAGTAGTTGTATGAACTGTGGAGAATCCATATAAGTATTTGGATATTCTTTAAATATGTATGTATGTTATAGTCTATTCATATATAGTTACAACTATTCACATATAGTTACATTCTATACCATCCCCACTGTTAACAAGTACATATATGTGGGCATAGTACTGCCTATACTTTATATGTATAATAAATATATATGCTTTATGATCATGTGTACATTTTTCTGGTAGCTATCAGGCAGTATGTATTCAGTGTCCTTTGTAAAATATGTAACATTTCATATTTTTTATAATTATAACAAATTGTGTCATCTTCACTACACATTAAATGAAGATGATCACTATTATCCTTCATATTCATTTATTTATTTTTTATTTTATTTTTTTGAGACAGAGTTTCACGCTTGTTGCCCAGGCTGGAGTGCAATGGTACAATCTCAGCTTACTGCAACCTCAGCCTCCCAGGTTCAAGTGACTTTCCTGACTCAGCCTCCCAAGCAACCAGGATTACAGGCGTGCACCACCACACCCGGCTAATTTTGTATTTTTAGTAGAGACAGGGTTTCTTCTTGTTGGTCAGGCTGGTCTCAAACTCCCAACCTCAGGTGATTTCCCCCGCCTTGGCCTCCCAGAGTGCTGGGATTACAGGCGTGAGCCACCTCATCTGACCTTAATTACGTATTTTTAAGCAGTGTCTCACTTTGTCATCCAGACTGGTGTGCAGTGGCACAGGCCTCCACCTCCTGGGCTTAAGTGATCTTTATATCTCAGCCCCCAGGTAGCTGGGACTACAGGTACACACCACCATGCTTGGCCAATTTTTTGTAGGGATGGGCTTTTCACCGTGTTGTCCTGAGCTCAAGTGATTCTCCAGCCTTGGCCTCCTAACTTGCTGGAATTATAGGAGTGAGCCACCCTGCCCAGCCTATCCTTCATTTTTAAAATGACTTTGAAAAAATGAAAAACAACAGTATCTCTTGAACCCCACAGTTAAGAATAGTGATCCTAAATTTAGCTATTAATTCTAGGTTAAGTATTATCTTGTGAATTTTGAAGGTTATTAATATCAATCTTAAAAATTGGATCAAGGGGCCAGGTGCAGTGACTCATGCCTGTAATCCCAGCACTTTGGAAGCCCAAGGCAGGTGGATCACTTGAGGTCAGGAGTTCGAGACCAGCCTCGCCAACATGGTGAAACCCCATTTCTGCTAAACAAAAGTTGGCTGGGCATGGTGGTGCATGCCTGTAATCCCAGCTGCTTGGGAGACTGAGGCAGGAGAATCACTTGAACCCAGGAGGCAGAGGTAGCAGTGAGCCGAGACCACGCCACTGCATTCCAGCCTGGGCAACGGAGTAGACTCCATCTCAAAAAAAAAATTTTTTGGATCAAGGCCAGCTTAGCTATATGCTCACTGTAATTTAGAGTCAATTCTTTAGTTATCTATAAGCTTAGCCTCGTGACTTTTGATATCCAAGTATAATTTGCAAAGCAGGTATCCCACAATAACTTTTGGCACTTGAGTTTTAGCCAGTTCTAAATCTGTTATGATTCTCATGCTTGTTATAACCTGGCCTAAGAAGCTTTTGTGTTCTGAATGCATTGGTCAGATAATTTTTATTTCCAGTATATAGCAGATAAGTTCGGTATAGTTTAAGAAGCAAAATTTCTTTCAAAGCACAGGGAAACGTTTTACATTCTGTTTGTAATCATAAAAAGAAACTGATTTGGTTGAAGTGAAATCCTAGCTTCTGTTTTATGTTCATTTTCTATTCTATTCCTCATTTGCTCTTGTAGCCTAACTGAGTCCCCATTCAAAGTTCACTTAGAAAAACTCAGTTTGCGACAAAGGAAGCCAGATGAAGACATGAAATTATACCAGACACCTCTGGAGCTCAAATTAAAACACAGCACTGTCCATGTGGATGAACTGTGTCCTCTCATTGTCCCCAATTCGGGAGTCGCTGTCATTCATGACTATGCAGATTGGGTTAAAGAAGCATCAGGAGACTTACCAGAAGCACAAAGTGAGTATGCACTATGTTTCTGATCTTTGATGTCCCAGTCATAGGGGTGTTAGCGTATGTTCACGGGAGGGTGAATTTCCTGACACAATCTAGTAGGTGAATGCCTGTGCTTGTCATTTTCTGAGGTTGAGTTTAAGCAGATTCCCAAGCAAGAAAAAATTGTCACTATGTTCTTGTCACTTTGTTCTTGTACCCGTTAATGTACAAATTCTTCCACAAAAAATTGTAGCCAGTCAAATCTTTGGATTTATAAAATTGCATTTCTTACCCAACCCAGAAAACATAGGGAGAGAGATGCATTCCTTCTTTTTTTTCTAAATCCTATCCATTCTTCCATGTCCAGCTCAAGTACTGTTGGTCTTCTCAACAACTTTGTTGTAATTCTTCTTCCTTGCTTCTGTGTTACCTTTCTCTGTCTATTGTGACCATGCTTTTCTGAATTAATACTTTGATAAAGGGGTTTTCTAATTTGTTAGTATTTCAAACAGTGTTTTGCAAATCACCTTTATTGAAAAATGGGTTGTTTTAGAATGTCTCATGTCACACATTTTGGGATTTATGTTCATTCAGTTCTTTGTATTTACTTAACCATCTCATCATCTTTTCAAATGTGTAAGTTATTTTACTAGTGCATACTTGTAAGTGGCTTAAATGATAAAGTACTTTTTTAGATTGAATTTTGTAGACCGAGTTTGATCAAATTAGATATCATCTGAGAACATTAGTCATAATTAGGCTTGGGGAACCTGTTTAACAGTTACATTTGTTATATAAGTACCACATAGATATGTGAGCAAGCATTTTTATATACCATGTACTTCGGGAAATGGTAAGACAAAGCTGAGTGAGGTAGAGACAGATTGAGGGTAATTGACTTGAGTGGTTGTTTGAGATGTCTATTAATTTATGTATTTTTAGCATCACAATTAGATGCCTCCTGTGAAGCTGTTGTAAGACTTTGTCTCATAGCAGTTTTTCTGTTCCTGCCTTAGTTGTGAAGCACTGGAGCCTGACATGGACATTATGTGAAGCGTTATGGGGCCACCTGAAGGAGCTTGACAGCCAGCTAGATGAACCCAATAAATACATTCAAATTCTAGAGCGGCGAAGAGCTTTTTCCCGCTGGCTATCCCATACTGCCACACCGCAGATTGAAGAGGAAGTCTCCTTAACCCAAAAAAACAGCCCTGTGGAGGCTGTATTCAGCTACCTCACAGGCAAAAGGATCAGTGAAGCCTGCTCTCTGGCCCAGCAGTCAGGTAGGAAAAGAATATGGTCCTTCGCTGCACCCCTTCCCCCTTCCTACTGAGTGCCTCCTATCCCTCCTCCCTAATTGTGGATTTCTCTTTGGCTTCTAGCCTGTGAGTGTTAATTGTGGACTTCCCAGGAGGATTGCTGGTTCCTGTAGAGTAGAAACCATTACTTTTCTTTTTTTTTTTGGAGACAGAGTTTTGCTCTTGTTGCCCAGGCTGGAATGCAATGGTATGATCTTGGCCCACTACAACCTTGTTCTCCCGGGTTCAAGCAATTCTCCTGCCTCAGCCTCCCGAGTAGCTGACATTACAGGCACCCGCTACCATGCCTGGCTAATTTTTGTATTTTAGTAGAGATGGGATTTCACCATGTTGGTCAGGCTGGTCTCAAACTCCTGACCTCAGGTGATTCACCTGCCTCTCCCTCCCAAAGTGCAGAAATTACAGGCATGAACCAACGCATCCAGCCAAACTACATCTTCTAATTCTCTTTTTAAGACCTTAAACATTGTTTACTTTATTAAAATTTAAATTTTATGTTATATTACATTTGTAATAAAACTAGAAAACGTAAATAAGCTATAAGTCAAAATCACCCAAATCCTGTGACTACTACTGACTGCAAGCATTTTAATGTGTGTACTTAGCTCTTTACTCTGTATTGTATACAAATTTGTGCACAGTGTGACATATACATGTAATTTTTCAAAGATGATATCCTGCTATGTATCTGTTCTTTTCATGTGGCACATTACAAACGCCCTATAATACAGATAATTAGCAAATGCTTCTTAGCATTCTTTTGTGTATGAATGGCCCATATTAACAAATTTATTCCTTCACATTGAGACTTAAAACTATAAGCAATACTCTGAATTGCTACAAAATCTATATCAATTCACTTCATCCAAGTAAATATTTGGAAATTGAATTTCTGAGTTGAGGTATTAACTGGCTTTTTAAAAGGGCTTTGTATGCATATATATACTTTTTTAAGTGTCTTTTCACTAATGGGGCAATTCAGCAAGTGTTTTAATCACTGCCTAGATATAAACTTTTCTTTTTTTGGACAGAGTCTGTCACCCAGGGTGTTGAAGTTCAGTGGAACAATTTCAGCTCACTACAGCCTCCACCTCCTTGGTTCAAGTGATTCTCTTGCCTCAGCCTCCCGAGTAGCTGGGATTACAGGCACCTACCACCATGCCCAGTTAATTTTTTTTGTATTTTTAATAGAGACAGGGTCTCACCATGCTGACCAGGTTGGTCTCAAACTCCTGACTTCCAGTGATCCACCTACCTTGGCCTCCGTAGTGCTAGGATTACAGGCGTGAGCCACTGTGCCTGGCCATAAATCTTGATTAGACTACAGGATGTTGTAGTTCAGCTTAATTTAATATGATTAGATCCTTGGTCAATCCTTGATTGTTGGAACCTAATTTATACAAAGCCAACTAATTGGAGCCATCAACTGGATTTATTTTGAATGAAGGGTTTGGCTACTTTTGAGATTATAAGGAACAAATCACAGGAAAAGCTAGAATCAGTAAGATATATAAAGGGCCTGTTGCATTCCACTATCACTACACATTTAGCCTGGTACTATCTTTTTATATTTTTTATTTTTTATTTATTTTTTTTTTGAGACGGAGTTTCACTCATGTTACCCAGGCTGGAATGCAATGGCGCAATCTCGGCTCACC
>NW_016107394.1:1718092-1727034 GCF_001604975.1 Cebus imitator
TTTTTTTTTTTTTTGAGATGGAGTCTTGGTCTGTCACCCGGGCTGGAGTGCATTGGCGCAGTCTCTGCTCATTGCAGCTTCTGCCTTCTGGGTTCAAGTGATTCTCATGTCTCAGCCTCCCGAGTAGCTGGGACTCTAGGCAGTGCCACCATGCCAAGCTAATTTTTCTTTGTTTTTTTGAGACTGTGCAGTGGCACAATCTCGACTCACTGAAACCTTCACTTCCCGGGTTCAAGCAGTTCTCCTGCCTCAGCCTCCTGAGTAGCTGGGATTACAGGTGCCTGGCTAATTTTTGTATTTTTGGTAGAGACGGGGTTTCACCGTCTTGGCCAGGCTGGTCTGGAACTCCTGACCTTGTGATCCACCTGCCTCGGCCTCCCGAAGTGCTGGGATTACAGGCATGATCTTCCATGCCCAACCAATTTTTGTATTTTTCGTAGAGATAACATTTCACCACATTGGCAAGGCTAGTCTAAAACTCCTGACCCCAGGTGATCTGCCCGCCTTGGCTTCTCAAAGTTCTGGGATTACTGGTGCGAGCTACCGTGCCCAGCATTTTCCTCCGTTTGTCCTTTTTTTTTTTTTTTTTTGAGACAGAGTCTCGCTCTTATTGCCCAGGCTGGAGTGCAATGGTGCAATCTCGGCTCACTGCAACCTCCGCTTCATGGGTTCAAGTAATTCTTCTGCGTTAGCCTCCCCAGTAGCTGGGGTTACAGGCATGCGCCACCATGTCTGGCTAATTTTGTATTTTTAGTAGAGATGAGGTTTTACCATATTGGTCAGGCTGATCCTGAACTCCTGACCTCAAGTGAGATACCACACTGGGCTGTTTTCTTCCACACAGAAGTAGTGGTAGATCTGTTATTGATCTCTGTATGCTATTCAGTCTATATTTAATTTAGCTTAAACCACTTTGCAAAGTTTTTTTTTGAAACGGAGTCTTGCTCTCTCTCCCAGGCTGGAGTGCAGTTGGCATGATCTTGGCTCACTGCAACCTCTGCCTCCTGGGTTCAAGTGATTCTTCTGCCTCAGCCTCCAGAGCAGCCGGGACTACAAGGCTCATGCCAATACGCCCAGCTAATTTTTGTATTTTTAGTAGAGACAGGGTTTCATCATATTGGCCAGGCTGGTCTCGAATTCCTGACCTTGTAATCTGCCTATCTCGGTCTACCAAGGTGCTAGGATTACAGGCGTGAGCCACAGCGCCTGGCTGCAAATTTCTATCCAAGCAGAAAATACATTTTGATCAATATTTTAGCACTACTGCAGAAAGCATTCACCAGTGTTAAGTCTTCCATCCTGAAGGCTAGAAGAAATAAAAATAATGCCCTTAAGTATTTGACCAAGTTCATAAACCCTTAATAATAACCAAAAACACTTCTATTTCTCTTTTAGGTGATCATCGTCTTGCTCTTCTTTTATCTCAGTTTGTGGGTAGCCAGTCCATCCGGGAGCTGCTCACTATGCAGTTGGTGGATTGGCATCAGCTCCAGGCAGACTGCTTCATCCAGGATGAGAGACTGCGCATCTTTGCTCTGTTGGCTGGAAAACCGGTATCTTCCACTTTTACCATAATCTCACATCAGTGTTTTCATAAATTGAAGCTGGTTTGAGGTTTAGATAGGGAGTGATCTTTGTAAATTGTGCACAGTTACACAAAATGTGTTACACATTTGCCAATTTGTTTTTAATTTTTGGTGGAAATATTTTCAAATTATAAAGACAGATGTGCACGCTGTTTTAAAAATCTAGTTATATAGAAATTAAAATGTTAAAAATTTTCATATCCCATATCATATAGCAGTAAACAATATAAATAACTTATCCTTCCAGAAAGAATCTATTTTAATTAATTTTTTTGAGACGGTATGGCTAGGTTGACTAGGCAGGATTGCAGTGGGCAATTTTGGCCCCATGATTTTTTCCATTTAAAAAAGATTTTAGGTGCGGTGGCGTGTGCCTATAGTCCCAGCTACTCAGGAGGCTGAGGTGGGAGGATCGCTTGAGCCCAGGAGTTCTGGGCTGTAGTGCGCTATGTCGATCTGGTGTCCACACTAAAAGTTCAACATCAATATGGTGACCTCCTGGGAGCAGGGAACCACCAGGTTGCCTAAGGAGGGGTGAACTGGCCCAGGTCAGAAACGGAGCAGGTCAAAACTCCCTTGCTGATCAGTAGTGGGATCGTGCCTGTGAATAGCCACTGCGCTCCAACCTGGGCAACATAGCGAGAACCCGTCTCTTAAAAAAAAAGAAGAATATAGGCCATGCATGGTGGCTCACACCTATAATCCCAGCACTTTGAGAGGCTGAGGTGGGTGGATCACAAGGTCAGGAGATCAAGACCATCCTGGCTAACATGGTGAAACCTCATCTCTACTAAAACCAAAATAAGATAAAATAAAAAATTAGCCAGGCATGGTGGTGTGAGCCTGTAGTCCTAGCTACTTAGGAGTCTGAGGCAGGAGAATTGCTTGAACCCAGGAGGCGGAGGATACAGTGAGCCAAGATCGCGGCACTGCACTCCTCCTGGGTGACAGAATGAGACTCCATTTCAAAAAAAAGTTGTTGTTTTTTTTTTAAAACAAATAATTTATAGTGATAGGGTTTCACTATGTTGCCTAGGCGGGTCTGGAGCTCCTGGCCTCAAGGGATCCTCGCACCTGGTTCTCTCAAAGTGTTGAGATTACAGGCGTGAACCACCACACCAGCCCTGTAGCTTTTTTAAAAAACCTACTGTATATGAATATTTTTCCATGTCATGAAGCATTATTATTATTATTGTTAAGATGGAGTTTCCCCCTTTTTGCCGAGGCAGGAGTGCAGTGGTACAATCTTGGCTCACTGCAACCTCCTTCTCCTGGATTCAAGCGATTTTCCTGCCTCAGCCAACCAAGTAGCTAGGATTATAGGTGCCTGCCCCACCACATCCAGCTAATTTTTTTTTTTTTAATTTTAATTTTTATTGTTTTAGACAGAGTTTTGCTCTTGTTGCCCAAGCTGGAGTGCAATGGCATGATCTCAGCTCACCTCAACCTCCGCCTTTCAGATTCAAGCAATTCTCCTACCTTACCCGCCTTAGTTGCTGGGATTACAGGCATGTGCCACCATACCTGGCTAATTTTTTGTATTTTTAGTAGAGACAGCATTTCTCCATGCTGGTCAGGCCGATCTCAAACTCACAAACTCAGGTGATCCACCCACTTCAGCCTCCTAAAGTGCTGGGATTACAGGCATGATCCACCACACCCGGCCTTTTTTTGTATTTTTAGTAGAAATGGTGTTTCACCATGTTGACCAGGCTGTTCTGGAACTCCTGACCTCAGGTGATCCTCCCACCTTGGCCTCCTAAAGGGCTGGGATTGCAGGTGTGAGCCACGGTGCCCAGTCAGCATTATTCTTTTTTATGCCACTTCTGTTCCATTTTATGACTGTTGGGTTATAATTATTTTAAGCCATTTCTCTTCACACTGCCTACTTCTTCTTGATTATCATCTTAAAGTATTATAAAGTTTCAGAAATAAAAATGTAGCTGGTCAGAATTTATGCTCACTTTAAAGTTTTATACATTAACAATCATAAACAGTGAGAAGACCTCCTCTCTGCTCTCAGTGGCTCCCATCTCATTTGAGTACTGATTGTTTGTTTAAATCCTGGGACCAGGCTTGGTGGCTGATTCCTGTCATCCCAATGTTTTAGGAGGCTAAGGAGGGAGGATTGCTTGAAACCAGGAGTTCAAGACCGGCCTGGGTCACATAGTGCAACTCTGTCTCAATCGATCGATCAGTTGGTCCATAAAAATAAGTAAATAATCAATAAACCCTCTCACTTGCTATGAGATTTTATTATATTTGTATATTTTTTATCTGAATCATTAACACTGGCATCCCAATCATTTAAAATATTACTTGAATAACAAGGTAGAATATAGCCACAGTGATAATTTTGTCTCCTACAGGTGTGGCAGCTCTCAGAACAGAAGCAAATCAACGTGTGCTCTCAGTTGGACTGGAAACGCTCCCTGGCTATCCATCTTTGGTATTTGCTTCCACCAACAGCCTCCATTTCTAGGGCTCTCAACATGTATGAAGAAGCATTTCAGGTATATGTGGCCAGTAGAGCCAAGCAGGAATCTTGTTGGATGTTAAGTTTTTGTCAGGGAAATTCTGCAGCAGAAAAAAACCTTATCAAATTGTATTTAATAAATAACTGCCTTTTTTAACAGTATTGTAAAATTGAAATGGAGCCAGGAAATCTCATGGAAAACTGTCCTTTACTCTTCCTCTGAACAAGGCTACTTCTCCAAGTGTCTGTTTTTATTTTATTTAATATCATGAGTTTCTACAGTTTACTGTAAATCAGAGCGTTCTTCTTCATTTCTAATGCTGTCTTATTTCTTTGGGAATTCCCTTTTATACAGCCTGACCTCAGCTTTGGTTTATTTTCCAACTTAGTTCTGAAATTTGCCTCTAAATGTAATATTTTATACTCTTTGTCAGTTTTGAAGTTCAAGTATTGTTACTTTTAATGCCATCAATTCTTGAATTGTCTTATTGTTCGTATTTATTACTTGTCTTTTATATTGTTCTCTCAGAATTATTTGTCAGGAGTAAGAGAACACTAAAGAAACTTGAGTATGTTAAGAATTGTGGCAAGATAAGTATGGGGGTTTAGTGATGTTACTTTAAATCTTTACCAGTCCATTGAAGATAGATGAAATACATTATTGAACAAAAACATCTTAAAATCCCTGATAGATCCTTTGGGTTGTGTAATCACTTTTTTTTTTTTCTTTAATTGAGACTGGGTCTCACTCTGTCACCCAAACTTGAGTTGAGTGAGGCGATTGCAGCTCACTGCAGCCCCGACCCCTTGGGCTCAGGTGACCCTCCTGCCTCAGTCTCCTGAGAAGCTGGGCCCACAGGTGCATAACACCATGCCTGGCTTATTTTTTTTTTCTTATTTATTTATCTTTTTCTGTCAGACTGGTAATGTGTCAATGTCATCACAAGGTTCAAGGGTGGCACATCTCACACAAGCATGCATGAACATGCAATCATTGTGCTCATGAACTACAAATAAATCTAATTTTATTTTTTTATTTATAGAGATGAGGTCTTGCTATGTTGCCCTGGCAGGTCTTGAACTACTTGGCTCAAGCAGTCTTCCCACTTCCAAAGTGCTAGGATTATAGGCTCAAGCCACTGCCCATGGCTGTCTATTTATTTTTAATACAAGTGTAAATATTTGAAACATGATGGCATCTAGGCCGGGTACAGTCATTCACACCTGTAATGACAGCACTCTGTGAGGCCAAGGCAGGTGGATCAACTGAGGTCAGGAGTTCGAGACCAGCCTGGGCAACATGGCAAAACACTGTCTCTACTAAAAATACAAAAATTAGCTGGGTGTGGTTAGCTATAATCCCTGCTACTGGGGAGGCTGAGGCAGGATAATTGCCTGAACCTGGAAGGCACAGGTTGCAGTGAGCCAAGATTGCACCACTGCACTGCAGCCTGGGTGACAGAGCAAGACTCCATCTCAAAAACTAAAGAAACATGATGGCATTTAGTAAAACTGATTAGGAGCTAATACATTGTTTTACCAAATTCTTCCTTCAGAATACCTCTGACAGTGACAGATATGCCTGCTCCCCACTTCCTTCGTATCTGGAGGGTTCTGGCTCTGTGATAGCGGAGGAGCAAAACTCACAGACACCACTTCGAGATGTCTGCTTTCACCTTCTAAAACTCTACAGTGACAGGTAAACCAGAACTAGGCATTATAGTCACTTGAGTGGTCCATGAACCCCAAGGGAGCCTTTCCTGCATCTTTTCCCTTTTATATGCCCCCAAATTGCTAAGTCCATATAAACTATCATATATAACTTATAGTAGTTGAATGGAAAGAGGATTAGAACTAGAAGTCTAAACATTATTTTCATCAACTTTAATGAGTGTAATTTACATATAATAAAGTATGCAGTGTGATAAGTTTTATGGTACTTACCGCATTGGACCCCCCATGACAATGTACCCACCATGACAATTAAGCTGATATTTTCACTACCCTTGAAAAATTCCCGTGTGCCCCTTTGCAGTCAGTCTTCACCTCAGATACCTATTGACTAGGTTTTTGTTGTTGTTGTTTTATACTATAAATTTGTTTTGCTGGTCTAGAATTTTCTGGGAGATCATACTGTATGTTCCCTGTGCCTGGCTTTTTTGATTCTGCCTAATGATTTTGAGGTTTTTTTCATGTAATGTATCAAAAGTTAGCTTGGGGGTTTTTTTTGGGGGGAGGTGCCTGATTTATGTATCTGTTCATTTGTTGATGGACAATTAGGTTTTCTTGTTTTTGGCTTTTGATAAAACTTGTGAACATGCATACCCAAAAGTGATTATATCATTTTATATTCCTACCAATAATGTGTAATATCTCTAGTTGCTCCAAATCCTCTTTAAAATTTGATATTTTAAAGAGGATTTTAAAGAGATAGCAGTTTTTAAAATTTTACCATTTTATTGGGCATGTAGTGCCTTGCTTTATGTGTGTTTATCTGTGTGTACATGTTATTAAAAAAATGCGGGCAGCCAGGCATGGTGGCTCACACCTATAATCCCAGCACTTTGAGAGGCTGAGGTGGGTGGATCAGGGTGTTTGAGACCAGCCTGGCCAACATGGTGAAACCCAGTCTCTACTAAAAATACAAAAATTAGCTGGGTATTATGACGGGTGCCTGTAATCCCAGCCATCTGGGAGGCTGAGGCAGGAGAATCGCTTGAATCTAGGAGGTGGAAATTGCAGTGAGCCAAGATTGCACCACTGCAGTCCAGCATGGGTAATAGAATGAGAATACCCTATATTTAAAAGAAATCACCTTGAAGATTTGAAATGAGATGTGTCTCACTCTGTCTCCCAGTCTGGAGTGCAGTGGCACAATCTTGACTCACTGCAGTCTCTGCCTCCCTGGTTCTAGCAATTCCCTGCCTCAGCCTCCGGAGTAGCTGGGGTTACAGGCATGCACCGCAACACCTGGCTAATTTTTGTATTTTTAGTAGAGATACAGTTTTGCTATGTAGGCCAGCTGATCTCAAACTCCTGACCTCAAGTGATCCTCCCACCTCAGCCTCCCAAACTGCTAGGATCACAGGTGTGAGTCACTCTGCCCAGCTAGTATTTAACTGTATTAATTATATGGAATTAATATAGCTCTTTATTGTATAACTAAAATTTACTATTTTAACCATTTTAAGCACAATGTTCAGTGGCATTAAGTACATTCGCATTGTTATATAATCAGCACCACTCTCTCCAGAACTTTTTCATCTTCCCATACTGAAAATTCTCATTGTGGTTTCATTTCTATTTCCCTAATGCCTAATGATGTTGAGCGCTGTCATGTGCTTATTTACCATCTGTACATCTTCGCTAAAATGTCTATTCAAGTCTTTTGTCTATTTCTTCAAAGAGTTGACTTACTATATTATAATAATTATGTATTCTAGATATACTTACTATATATTATAAATTTTATATTTTATGTTATAAATTTTTATATTCTCCACCATGTGAACATGTTTTTTCATTTCCTTAAAGCTCACACTGTACAATTTGTTTAAAAGATTTAGCCTGATGAGATTTTTGTATTTATTCAAAATTAAATTTTGATAATTAAAAAAAGGGCAATAGCCCTTTTTTATTTACTTTTTTTTTTTTTTGAGATGGAGCCTTGCCCTGTCACCCAGGCTGAAGTGTAGTGATGCAATCTTGGCTCACTGCAACCTCCTCCTCCTCCCAGGTTCAAGCAATTCTCCTGCCTCAGCCTCCTGAGAAGCTGGGATTACAGGCACACACCACAACGCTTGGCTGATTTTTGTATTTTTAGTAGAGGCAGGGTTTCACCATGTTGGCCAGGCTGATCACGAACTCTTGACCTCAAGTGATCCACCTGCCTTAGCCTCCCAGAGTGCTGGGATTATAGGCGTGAGCCACCTCACACAGCCAATTTATTGCTTTTAAGGAGTGTATTTCACCAAAGTCACAAAATTTATTAGCATAAATTTATTAACATTTCCTTGTCAACCATTTTAAATATCTGTAGGGTCTTTAACAACATCTCTTTCCTTTTGATATTGGTAATTTGTGTTCAATAATTGTGTCCTCTATTTATTTGTTGGTCTACCTAGAGTTTAGCAATTATATTGACCTTTTCAAAGAACCAGCTTCTGGTTTCATTGGTTATCTTTATTATTTATTCAACTCATAATGGATTATCAACCTAAATTTCAACTTAAATATAAACCTTCTAGAAGAAAACAAAGAAAATTTTTGCAACTGTACGTTAGGCAAAAAGTTTCTTAGGTAGACACTAAATGCACAATTCATAAGGGAAAAAATTGGTAAATTGGAGTTCAACAAAATTTCAAAACTACTTCTCATTGAAAGACAATTAAAAGAATGAAAACATAAACCATACACTGGGAGAAAATATTTGCAGTTCATAGATCTGATAGAGAACGTGTATCCAAGAACACATCAGAACTCCGAAAATTCAGTAATTAGAAAACAGGCCAGGTATGGTGCCTCATGCCTGTAATCCCAGCAGTTTGGGAGGCTGAAGTGGGATGATCAGGAGTTCAAGATCAGCCTGGGCAACATAGTGAGATCCCATCTCTATGGAAAAAAATTCTTAAATTGGGTGGGCATGGTAGCATGCACCTGTAGTCCCAGCTACTTAAGAGGCTGAAATGAGAGGATCGCTTGAGCTTAAGAGGTTGAGGCTACAATTGAGTTTTTTTGTTTTTGTTTTTGTTTTTGTTTTTGTTTTTTTTCCCGAGACGGAGTTTCACTCTTGTTACCCAGGCTGGAGTGCAATGGCGCGATCTCGGCTCACCGCAACCTCCGCCTCCTGGGTTCAGGCAATTCTCCTGCCTCAGCCTCCT
>NW_016107394.1:1727979-1731366 GCF_001604975.1 Cebus imitator
TGAGACAGTTTTGATCTTGTTGCCCAGGCTGGAGGGTAGTGGTGCAATCTCAGCTTACTGCAACCTCCGCCTCCCAGGTTCAAATGATTCTCCTGCCTCAGCCTCCCAAATAGCTGAGATTACAGGCACACACCACCATGCCTGGCTAATTTTTGGTTTTGTTTTGCTTTGAGATGGAGCTTCACTCTGTTGCCGAGGCTGGAGTGCAATCTCAGCTCACTACAACCTCTGCCTCCCAGGTTCAAGCAATTGTCCTGCCTCAGCCCCCTGAGTAGCTGGGACTACAGGCGTGCACCACCACATCCCCCTAATTTTTATGTTTTTAGTAGAGACAGGGTTTTGCCGTGTTGGCCAGAATGGTTCCAATCTGTTGACCTCGTGATCCTCCCACCTCAGCCTCCCAAAGTGCTGGGATAACAGGCATGAGCCACTGCACCTGGCCAATTTTTTGTATTTTTAGTGGAGACAGGGTTTTACCATGTTGACCAGGCTGGTCTTGAACTCCTGACCTCAGGTGATCCAATGCCTTGGCCTCCCAAAGAGCTGGGATTACAGGTATGAGCCACCGAGCTCAGCCAATTAATTTTTTTTTTTTTTTTTAACTTTTTTTTGAGATGGAGTCTTGCCTTGTCACCCAGGGTAGAGTACGGTGGCATGACTCAGGGCTCACCACAACCTCTGCCTCCCGGGTTCAAGCTATTCTCCTGCCTCAGCCTTCTGAGTAGCTGGGATTACAGGCACCCGCCACTACGCCCAGCTAATTTTTGTAATTTTAGTACAGACAGGGTTTCCCCATGTTGGCCAGACTGGTCTTGAACTCCTGACTTCAAGTGATCTGCCAGCCTCAAACTCCCAAAGTGCTGGGATTACAGGCCTGAGCTACTGCACCCAGCTTTTTTTGTTTTTGAGACAGAGCTTTGCTCTTGTCGCCGAGGTTGGCATAATGGCGTAATCTCGGCTCACTGCAACCTCCACCTCCTGGGTTCAAGCGATTCTCCTGCCTCAGCCTCCATAGTAGCTGGGATTACAGGCACCTGTCATCACGCCTGGCTAATTTTTGTATTATTATTAGAGATGGGGTTTCAACACGTAGGCCAGGCTGGTCTCAAACTCCTGACCTTAGGTGATCTGCCCACCTTGGCCTCCCAAAGCGCTGGGTTTATAGGCATGAGCCACTGCACCTGGTCCTATAGCTACATTTTAAATATTTACTAGCCTCAGGTAGCTAGTGGCTTTCAAATTGGTTGATACACAATGTTTTGTTCAATAGCACTAGTGTGGAAAACCTTTACTCGTTACATAGGGAGGTGTAAGGGAATTGTAAGATGTCTGAGATCTTAGTTGAAAAGGAAAAATTATTGTTTGGTAATCCAGTCCTCACATCTGTAAAACTTGAAGGTGTGGGATCTTAGTTTATACTACTCTTATATATGTGAATTGCAAGCTAAGAACTTGTTATATAAACTGGTTTGGGACCATTAAAATCCCTGGGCTCACAGCAAAAGAAAAATAAAAAATTATCTGCAGGGGCTGGGCATGGTGGCTTATGCCTGTAATCCCAGCACTTTGGGAGCCAAGGTGGGCAGATCACGAGGTCGGGATTTCGAGACCAGCCTGACCAACATGATAAAACCCTGTTTCAACTAAAAATACAAAAATTAGCTGGGCGTGGTGGCACGCACCTGTAATCCCAGCTACTTAGGAGGCTGAGGCATGAGAATCACTTGAACCCGGGAGGCAGAAGTTGCAGTCAGCCGAGATCGTGCCACTGCACTCCAGCCTGGGTGAGAAAGTAAGACTCTGTCTCAAATAAATAAATAAACAGCAGGGACACTTTCAAAACCCAGGGCCCCTGGATATCTACATAAAGAATGATACCTACTGAAGACAAAAAAAAGAAATAAAAATTACTAGCCCTAGAAGGAAATAATCATGAAGACTAGTTAGCTATTCAAATAGGATAATTAGCACCCAATAACTTCAGATTATAGAGCAATCTGAAAGATAGTAAGGTAACTAAATTTTTTACATGGTTAAGTAAAGTAATAGACATTATAATGAAGTAATGGAAGGGTGAGAATTTATCAGGATGGTAAAATACATACACGAAACCATTACCAGCAAACCTGTTAGATCATACAGCCTCAGAAGAGAAGGTGCCTTGTTTGTTTATAAGATCTAAAGTCTGGCTGAACCCAGAGATAAAATAGTCTGATGAAACAGTCTCAGAGGGAGAGAAGGCCTATAATGCTTTTACCCTCAGGTCCTTTGATTGTCTTAGACATAACCAGAACAGTTGACGTATCAGTACAGGCAGTCTACTGGCTGCATATGGTGACTCTCAACACATTCTTTGCAGATACTATGATCTCAACCAGCTGCTGGAGCCTCGAAGCATAACAGCAGATCCTTTGGACTACCGTCTAAGCTGGCACTTGTGGGAAGTGCTGAGGGCTCTTAACTACACCCATCTCTCAGAGCAGTGTGAAGGTGTGCTACAGGCCAGTTATGCTGGCCAGCTGGAAAGTGAGGGTCTCTGGGAGTGGGCCGTCTTTGTCCTCCTGCACATTGACAACTCATGGTGAGTGAGAAGCCATTGAACCCAGTGGGTGTATCTAGCACTACAGGGCAATTCCAAAGGAATCACAGTCTTTTAGGGTTCAGTTCAGCAAGTAATTGTGTAGAATGTGTGATAGAGTCAATGTTTTGATAAACCTCAAGATAGTTAAACCCTTAGCCCAGACTGTTTGTGTATTCATGTAAACCAGTTAAAAATGAAACTGCCTTTGATTAAGTGCCAAATTGTAATATTTATTACAAAGTGTCTCAGCAGTCTGAGGAAAAAAAGAGACCTCTGTGAACTGCGTTGATTAGAGAAATTCTTTCCAGAGGTAAGAGTCAAAGAACCTATAACATTTGAATATGAAATAATGAAGTGGAAATGAGAGGATATGCCCAGATGGGACAACAGCATTATGCTTGGGCCAAAGAACTAGTCACTTAATTTCAGATCAAAACTATCCTCCTCATTGTGGACTCTTCTGAATCCCAGATTCAGGTGAATGTGGCATTTTTAGGAATTACACAAAAAATAGTGCTGGCTGAGCTGCCTCAGTCACTCCATGGCAGTAGGTTAGCAAAAAGCCCTCTGCTTTTTCTCTGTCCACTGACTTGCTTTTTCTTTGATCATCCTTTCACCGACCCAGCCCTTAAGTTTGATAGTATTGTATTTATTAACACAACCTTGTGCTTAGATATATATGTTTTGGTTCTCTGTCCTGAAAGAGAACTGGAGAAATGCCTTTTCACTACAGCTTGAACAAGGTAAAGGCTGGAGATTTTTGTTAATGGTAGCAGTATGATGTTGCAATAATTACAAAAAATGAA
>NW_016107394.1:1731527-1735479 GCF_001604975.1 Cebus imitator
TGGGACTACAGGCACGCGCCACCATGCCCAGCTAATTTCTTGTATTTTTAGTAGAGACGGGGTTTCACCATGTTGACCAGGATGGTCTCGATCTGTTGGCCTCGTGATCCACCCGCCTCGGCCTCCCAAAGTGCTGGGATTACAGGCTTGAGCCACCGCGCCCGGCACATTAAGTACTTTTACGCATGTTTATACTCTACACCATATATATTAACTGTTTTATGTTCATTATGACCTACAAAATAGACACTCTTATTATCTCTGTTTTACAGATGAGTAACCCAAGACACAGAGCTTTTTTGTCCAAGGTCACACAGCTAGTGAATGGCAGAGTGAGGTTTCCAACTTTCGTCCAGAGTCTGTGCTCTTATCACTGTGCTGCACTGTTGTGTTGTATGGTGTGGAAGGAAATTAGGTCTAAATTCCAGATCTGCCATGTACTCACTTTGACCTGGGATAAAGCTTACTTCTGACTTTGGGTAAAGATACTCTCCAAGCCTCTTTTTTTTTTTGGCCTGTAAAAAGCATAACATTAGTTCCTGTTCAAAGTTGATTGTGAAATTAAAACGTAAAAGTAGAAACCACTTAGCACAGTCTTCTCTTTAAGCAGTTTCTCTTTCTTCTTCCCCTTAACAGGGAATGAAATGACTCCAGGCTATTTTTTTTAAGTGTATTTAAAAACAGACATAAAGGATTTCACATGGTAAAAGACTGGCTGATAGGATGGCTGATATTTCAGAGTTGTCTATGGAGAAGCAGATCCTGTTTCTTGAAAAAAAGGAGGCATTGTGATGACAGTGGGGGGTCATTAAAAAGCCTAGGATTCAGAGAAGTCTCCACAATGAGAATAGTTTTGATCTAAAATTAAATTACTAGTTCTTTGGCCCAGAAATAAAAGGACCCTCCTTAAAGAGGCTTTGATCTAGAGGTGGAGAGAGAATGAATTACGAAGGTTGACGGCTTGCGAGAAGAAACAAAGACCTGGAAGAGACATTACCTTTTAAAGCTACTTTGTTTACTTATACTGACCATGTGGGAGAAAGGGAAAAGAGAAGGTTGGGAACTAACTTAAGAGGATTGCTCTGTGGAGCAGAATTCTCCCATCCTAGTCCTTGATCTTCTAGGTGGTGGCAAGGAAATATTACTAGATAGAAAATAAGGAAGAAATCCTAGCTGGGGTAAGCATTTTCTGGGGAGTGGGAAGCCACTCCTAGATTCTGATTTTTTTTTTGGTCACCTAGGCTGGAGTGCAGTGGAACAATCATGACTCACTGCATCCTCGAACTCCTAGGCTCAAGCCGTCCTCCCGCCTCAGCCTCCGAGTAGCTGAGACCACAGGCACATGCCACTACACCTGTCGAATTTTTAAAACTTTTAGTAGAGACAGGGTCTCACTGTGTTCTCTAGGCTGGTCTCAAACTCCTTAGCTCACATGATCCTCCCTCTCTGGCCTCCCAAAGTGCTGTGGGATTACAGACATGAGCCACCATGCCCAGCCCCAACTTTTCGAACATGAAAATACTTTATTTTATTTTTGAAAATTAATGCTCTGTTATTTTAAAAAATTAATACTGTTGTGATTGCCTTTGATTTTTTAGTGAAGCTTGAAGTGATCAAGACCCATAGTTTAGGTTGGGTGCGGTGGCTCACACCTGTAACCTAGCACTTTGGGAGGCTGAGGCAGGTGGATCACCTGAGGTCAAGAGTTCACGACCAGCCTGGCCAACATGGTGAAACCCCTTCTCTACTAAAATTACAAAAATTAGCCAGGCATGGTGGTGGGTGCCTATAATCCTAGCTACTTGGGAGGCTAAGGCAGCAGAATCCCTTGAACCCAGGAGACAGAGGTTGCAGTGATCTGTGATTGTACCACTGCACTCCAGCCTGGATGACAGAGACTCTGTCTCAAAAAAAAAAAAAAAAATTGACATCTGGCTCCCACTCCTAGACATTTAATTAGCAGGGAATGCGGCCTCAGCTAAGATTGTGCCATTGCACTCTACCCTGGGCAACAGAGCAAAAACTCCATCTTTTAAAAAAAAGACGTATAGTTTAAGAGAATGCCCCCCAAGAGCCCCTCTAGGCTGCCTGGGGCAGCCTTCTCCATGAATAATGATGGGATTTATTCTAGCTTATCTCTCCCTATAGCATACGTGAGAAGGCTGTTCGAGAGCTGCTTACCCGACACTGCCAGCTTTTGGAGACACCCGAATCTTGGGCTAAGGAGACTTTCCTTACCCAGAAGCTCTGTGTGCCTGCTGAATGGATTCACGAGGCCAAAGCTGTGCGAGCACACATGGAATCTGACAAGCACTTAGAGGCCCTCTATTTATTTAAGGCTGGGCACTGGAACCGCTGCCACAAGCTCATCATCCGGCACTTAGCTTCTGGTAAGTGCTGGGGCCCACATCTCCTGGAATCACCCAAAATTCTTCCAACCTCTGAACTTCCATGATGGAGTCAGACCAAAGATAAGACAATGTAGGACATGGCCAACTTGAATCAAATCACACTGTGCAAAAAGTCTCTGCAGAAGAAGCTTAGCCAGAATAAGGAGGTAGAGGAGCAGGGGTACATAGCAGTATTATCATTTCCCAGAAATATTCTTGATGTACGCTTATTATTAAGTTCTGTGTTTACTTACGCGAATTTTGTCCAACACCAGAAATAATCTCCTTAGGGACCTGAAACTAGAAATCCTTCACATTTTCCATTGGAAAATTTCAGAATACAGGCATATCTCATTTGCTGTACTTTGCAGATACTACATTTTTTTACAAATTAATGGTTTGGAAAACTGTGCACAGAGCAAGTACATTAGCAGCATTTTTCCAACATGTGCTTACTTCATGTCTGTCTCTGTTTCACATTTTGTTGGTTCTCACAGTATTTTAGACTTTTTCATTATTTTACCTGTTATGGTGATCTGTGATTAGTAATCTTTGATGTTGCTATTTTAATTGTTTCAGGGTGCCACAAACTGCACCCATATAAGATGGTGAATTGGTAAGTGCTTCTTCAACTTGCCATTCCCATCTCCTTCCCTCTCTTCAGGCCTTCCTATTTCCTAAGACCCAACAGTAGTGAAATTAGGCCAGTTAGTAACCCTACAATGACCTCTAAATGTTCAAGTGAAAGGAAAAGTAGCACAACTCTAACTTTAAACAAAAGCTTGAAGTGATTAGGTGTAGCGACATAAGCATGTTGAAAGCCAAGATAGGCCAAAAGATGAGCCTCTGCCAAACAGCCAAGTTGTATTAAATGAAAGTTCTTGAAGGAAATTAAAAGTGCTACTCCAGTGAACACACAAATGATAGGAAAGTGAAACAGCCTTCTGGCTGATGTGGAGAAAGTTTTTGTGGTCTGGATGGGTGAAACCAGCCACAACATTTCCTTAAGCAAAAGCCTAATCCAAAGCAAGGCCTTAACCTCCCTTCAGTTCTGTGAAGGCTAAGAGAGGTAAGGAAACTGCAGAAAAGAAGTCTGAAGCTAGCAGCGGTTGGTTCATGAAGCTGTCTTTGCGTAACATTAAAGTGCAAGATGAAGCAGCAAGTGCTAATGGAGAAGCTACAGCAAATTATCCAGAAGATCTCGCTAAGATCATTGATGAAGGTGTCTACACTAAACAACAGATTTTCAGTGTAGATGGAACTGCCTTCTATTGAAAGAAGATGCCACCTAGGACTTTCATAGCTAGAGAAGAAAAGTCAATGCCTGGCTTCAAAGCTTCAGAGGACAAGCTGACTCTCTGATTCGGGCTAATGCAGCTGGTGACTTTAAGTTGAAGCCAATGCTCACTTACCATTCTAAAAATCATAGGGCCCTTAAGAATTATGCTGAATTGCCGGGCGCGGTGGCTCAAGCCTGTAATCCCAGCACTTTGGGAGGCCGAGGCGGGTGGATCACGAGGTCAAGAGATCGAGACCATCCTGGCCAACATGGTGAAACCCCG
>NW_016107394.1:1736824-1740814 GCF_001604975.1 Cebus imitator
AAAAAAAAAAAAAGAAAGAAGAACATTTGGGGCCAGGCATGGTGGCTCACGCCTATAATCCCAGCAGTTTGTGAGGCCAAGATGAGCAGATCACTTGAGTTCAGTAGTTTGAGACCAAGTTGGGCAACATGGTGAAACCCCATCTCTACCAAAAATACAAAAAATTAGCTGGGCATGGTGGCACACACGTGTGGTCCCAGCTATTCAGGAGGCTGAGGTGGCAGGGAGGATCACTTGAGCCTGAGAGGCCGAGGTTACATTAAGCTGAGATGACACCACTGCCCTCCAGCCTGAGTGAGAATGAGACGCCAACTAAAAAACACAAAAAGCATTTGTGATTCATGGAAGGAGGTCAAAATATCAACATTAAATAACAGGAGTATGGAAGACGTTGAATCCAACCTTCATGGATGACTTTGAAAGGTTCAAGACTTTAGTGGGAGAAATATCTGCAGATTCTCATGGAAACGGCAAGATAACTAGAAGTGGAGCCTGAAGATGTGACTGAACTGGTGTCACTCATGAGGTGTTGCTTTATATAGACAAGCAAAGAAAGTGGTTTCTTGAGACAGAATTTGTTCCTGGTGAAGATGCTGTGAACATTTTTGAAATGCCAGCAAAGGATTTGGAATATTATTTTAGCTTAGTTGATAAAACAGCAGCTGGGTTTGAGAGAACTGACTTCCGTTTCTAAAGAAGTTCCACTGTACGTAAAATGCTATCAAACAGCATTCTGTGCTACAGGGAAGTCTTTCATAAAAGGAAGAGTCAATTGATATGGCAAACTTCACTGTTATCTTGTTTTAAGAAATTAGCATGGCCATCCCATCCTTCAGCAACCAACACCCTGATCAGTCAGCAGCCATCAGCATCAAGGCAAGACCCTCCACCAGCAAAAAGATGATATGCTGAAGGCTCAAGTGATTGTTAACATTTTTAGCAATAAAATATTTTTTAATTAAGGTATGTATGTTGGTTTTTAGAAATAATGCTATTATTGCACACTTAATAGACAACAGAAGTATACTATAAACATAACCAAACAACCAAAAAATTTATGTGACTTTATTACGATACTTGCTTTATTGTGGTGTTCTGAAATGAAACCCACAGAATCTCTGAGGTATGCCTGTATGTGCTTTTAATTCTGAAGTCCAACATTATTTCTCCTTGCTTTCTGTCTTCCTGCCATGTCATCTGTACTTTTAGAAACCATGCACTTGTGCACACATTGTTCTCAATATTTTGTTTCTTCAGATGCCATCATTAACGAGAAATATGACTACCTGAAGGGGTTCTTGGAAGACTTGGCACCTCCAGAGCGCAGCACCCTAATTCAGGATTGGGAAACATCTGGACTTGTTTACCTGGATTACATTAGAGTCATTGAAATGCTCCACCATATACAGCAGGTACCTGAGATCCTGAAATTGCTGCCTGATTTTCCTTTTCTCAGGCCCTTACATCTTTAGAGCCCTCACAAGGCCTTAGTATATACTTGAGAACCCATTGGCAGAGATAGTACTGTAAAAGCAGGCAGGACATCTTGCTGAGGCTCATTTGATATAACCATTTTGACAGCTGTATTGAAACTTAAAAATGCTTTTTTTTTTTAAATATATAAGATGGGGTTTCACTATATTGGTCAGGCTGGTCTCTAACTGCCAACCTCAGGTGATCTGCCCACCTTGGCCTCCCAGAGTGCTGGGATTAATGGTGTGAGCCACCACGCCCAGCCCTAAAAACGCTTTTTTATGTTTATTACCAACTAGTATGTGCAATAGACATTTCCTGAGGCTTGTCCATAGACAGTCCCTTTCCTTTGTTCAGCCCTAGTTTGAGTGAAAAACCCAAAGATGAGAGATTGAGAATGGAGATTTGATGAGGATCATTGTTTCACACATCATTTGGCATGTTTTAAAATTGCAAAATGGTTAATTTGGCAGGTTTTAAAGTTGCAAAATGGTTTATTCTTTTTTATATTTTTTTGTTTTTTTTTTTTTTTTTTTTTTTTTTTTTTTTTTTTTTTTTTTTTTTTTTTTGATTGAAACAGAGTCTTGCTCCGTCACCCAGGCTTAAGTGATTCTTACGCCTCAGCCTCCCAAGTAGCTGCGACTATAGTGGTGTGCCACCACACCCAGCTAATTTTTGTATTTTTAGTAGAGACAGTGTTTTACCACATTGGCCAGGCTAGTCTTGAACTCCTGGCCTCAAGTCATCAGCCCTCCTTGGCCTCCCAAAATGCTGGGATTACAGGCATGAGCTATTGCACCCAGCCTTAAGGTCAGTCTTTGTAGTCATAAATTGGGTCTCCACTGCTTGCTTATGGTGCAAAAACCAAACTCATTATAATAAATATAGGATTTAAGTCCTTTTAGAGGCTTTTACCTTTCCAGCCTTACTCCTGCCACTCATTTTACATTCCAACCTTGCTGGCCTGCTGTACTCACACTAAATTACTTCTGGCGTTTCTAACAAACTATATTATGTTCCACACTTTACCTAGCACATTTAAACCCATCTTTTACTAGGTTGCTGTTAGCCCTACTTCTCCCTCCTTTTCCCCCAGAGATAATTAATTGCACTTTCTTACTACCAAGATATTTAGTGCATTTTTCTACTAGTGCACCTGTCAGACCATGTTGTAGTTAATTATTCATATTTCCAGTTGCCATAAGCCCCTTGTGGAGAAATCTTTTAAGGTTAGAGGCAATAGAGTATAGAGGTTAACAGCGCAAGTTCTGGAATTAGACTCATAATTTCAATTCATGGCTTCCAAATTCACTGGCTATGTAATTTTGTGCAAGTTAACTACCACCTTTGTCTCTCGTCTAAAGAAAAAAGTGGGTGGGGTAGACAGTGGTACAGATTATAGCTCATATTTGACAGATTTTCACAAAGGTTAAACAAAATATACTTAAAGTGTTTAACATAGTACCTTTCATGTACTAAATACTTTTTTTTTTTTTTTAAGGCAAGTTTTGCCCTGTCACCCAGGTTGGAGTGCAGTGGCACAATCTCAGCTCACTGCATCTTCCATTTTCCATCTCCCAGCTTCAAACAATCCTCCTACCTCAGCCTCCCCAGTAGCTGGGATTATAGGTGTGTGCCACCACACCCAACTAATTTTTATTTTTAGTAGAGATGGGGTTTCACCATGTTGGCCAGGCTGGTCTCAAACTCCTGACCTCAAATGATCCACCCACCTTGACCTCTACTAAATGCTTGATAATTGTTATCTATTATTGTCCTTATCAAAGTTTCAACTCCTAGTATAGTGCCTGGCACAAAATGGGCATAATTCAATGTTTGCTGTACTTTTAGTATGAATTAAGAGTCTGAATAATCACTTGAAGAAGCCACTTTCTCACTGAATATTGAATAATTCATTCACACAACCTATTATTGAGAACCCACTGTGTGCCAGGCACTCTAGTGGGTTTGGGGAATATAAAAGTAAACAGTATGTGTTCTGCCCTTACCAAAGTGAAGATTTGGTGGGGGAGATACATACAAGTAAAGCAGCAATTACTGTAGCATGATAAGTATAGAGATTAAACAAAGAGTACTGTCAGTATGCCAGCACATAGCTGGATGTGGTGGTGCATTCCTGTAATCCTAGCACTTTGGGAGGCTGAGGGAGGAGGATTGCTTGAGACCAGCCTGCACAGCATAGTGAGACCTCCGTTCTCCAAAAAATTTAAAAAAAAAAATCTCGTTATATAAAACCTCTCTAGTATTATCTTGTTCGACTTCTCCTTAACGCCGCATGTTACCATGTAAATCTCCTTTTAATTCCCACCTTTTGGGGTTTTAGTTGTTCTCTTTGCCTGGAAAGCTGAACCCTCTCCTTGTTACTCAGGTCTCAACTTAAATATGACCTCCTTAAAGAAGCATCTCTTATCCTGCAGTCTCAAGTAGCCATCCAGTTTCTCTCTGCCACATCCACCTGTTTAAATTATCTGCATGGCATGTGATTTTTCAGGATTT
>NW_016107394.1:1740876-1747215 GCF_001604975.1 Cebus imitator
GAGAGAGTTTCACTCTTCTTGCCCAGGCTGGAGTGCAATGGCTTGATCTTGGCTCACTGCAACCTCCACCTCCCGGGTTCAACTGATTCTCCTGCCTCAGCCTTCCAAGTGGCTGAGATTACAGGCGTACACCACCACACCCAGCTAATTTTGTATTTTTAGTAGAGAAAAGGTTTCTCCATGTTGGTCAGGCTGGTCTAGAACTCCCAACCTCAGAGGATCCACCTGCCTCAGCTTCCCAGAGTGCTTTGGGATTACAGGCATGAACCACTGTGCCCGGTCTTATTGTTTATTTTGTATCAGTTTCCTGAGAGCAAATAACTTGTCTTGTTCTTGATCCTCACCTGCACACCTAGCCTTTTTGGTGTTTGAGAAAAGGCTATAAACTTGGAGTCAGAGAACCTAAATTTAATATTGGTTTGGGCTGCATTTTTTACTTCCTGTGTGCTCGTAAGAAGTCATACCATCTCTCTGAACCCAATTTATCTTCATTTTTGGTGCTGTGTTAAAGCTTGCTGCGTGGTTCAGGACCTCAAGACTCCTAGTCCACAGCTGTGTGCACTGTGTTACCTTCCTCTTGTGTATTGCTGCATAATTAATGCCTTGTCCTCCACTAGATGGTGGTGGCTTGGCCCTGTGTCATCTTCTTGGGTCTTCCCCTCCCTCATCTCACTGTTGTTTCGAGGTTTTGTATAGAGTCTATAGGTGGGATTGGAGTGATAGGAACTTCTCTTGTATTAATTGGCTTCTCTGCTTCTTTGTAGGTGGATTGCTCAGGTTATGACCTGGAGCAGTTACACATCAAAGTGACTTCACTGTGCAGTCGGATAGAGCAGATTCAGTGTTACAATGCTAAGGATCGCCTAGCTCAGTCGGGTAAGCCTTAGCCTCCCCACTATTTCTGCCTTGTTGCTTCCTGTTTTTATGATTAGTACACCCCACCCTCAGTGCCTACCACCCATTCTCAGTGCTTACTCTACTTTTTCTCTCTAGACATGGCCAAATGTGTGGCCAACCTGCTGCGGGTGGTGCTGAGTCTTCATCATGCTCCTGATACAACCTCTGACTCGACACCAGACCCTCAGCGAGTCCCTTTGCGCCTCTTGGCTCCCCACATTGGCCGGCTCCCCATGCCTGAGGACTATGCCATGGACGAACTGCGCAGTCTTACCCAGTCCTATCTGCGAGAGCTGGCTGTTGGGAGCCTGTGAGCCCCAGGCTCTTTCCATCACACTCACATGCCCGTTCACACTCACCACACAGAGATTTCCTGCCTTGTTTAGATTGGCACTGTTTACCATTCTCTGGGTTGGCTATAGAATCTACCCTCCCTCCCTGCTGCCACAAGCAGCATCCTACACTTGTTCAGGGCTTTTCTTAATACTGAACATAGCATAAGGGCTTCTGGAACCCAGAAGAGGAGACAAGTCTCCTTTTACCATGCTCAAGACCATTCAATGTTTTTCCTTTTAAAAAATGGTCAATAAAGCTCTTTTGGCAGAATCCCCCAAAGAACCAGGGAATCCTTTTTCACATTCTGGATCTTGTGACCTTCCATGCCAGCTACCCTATTCCTACCCTGGCCCTTTTATACTAGGATTTCCTAGGGGGAGTGAGACAGATGATAATGGATTCTTAACAGATGAACTATCCACAGAAGGAAGAGGGATCCCCTCTCTTTAAGTAATTGGTTAGTTAACACTGAATTTTGGTGTCAAAGGAGGATTGGCCTGAGTTAGGAAACAGAATGGGATCTTTCCGACACACTTAGGGCAGAAGTGAATGCCTGCCATGGAAGGGTTGATCTTCAAGGCTGGTTTTGTTTCTACCTTTAATGTTCCATGAACACCATACCTTTGTTACTACCATGTGCAGGAGCCCTTGGTAACATGTGACATGTCTCTGGGAAGCTCCCAGAATTTGGTTTGGTCCCTGGTTTTCAGTCATCTTGCTGAGACTGTCTGGATTTGCTTGAAGAGTTTGGATAAAAAATGGCAGGTTGGGTAACCCTCCCTGTTCATCCCATGTTAGCTCCAGAGCATTTTCCACTCTCCGTCTACCCTTCCAGAAGCAACAACAAACCATGACTGAGGCAGGCATGGAGTTGGGTGTTAGGGGCAGGCAGAAGGCCTTTGCTACACTGCTGACAGCTATAGGGAGCCCCAGGTAATGGCATGAGATAGCCGGTATTAGGGCTGTCAGGCAATATGGCCATACCTGGGTCTTTATGCATGAAGATTATGTAAAGGTTTTTATTAAAATATATATATATATAAATAAATGATCTAGATTATTTTCCTCTTTTTCTGAAGCTACTTTCTTAAATAAATAAATAAAATGTTTATAGCATTCCTGGTATTGGCTTTCCCTTTGTATTTTTGAGCCTTCTTGCCCTGAGGATCTTTATGGTGGCTTTGTTTGATTTAGCCTGTTTTTGAATTTGTCTTTAAATGGAAATAGGCCATGGGTTGAAGAGAGAACAATTTGGTGCTAAACTGAGATACAGATTAGCCCGATGGCTAGATTTATAAGGGCAGATTTAGGGGTAAGGGAGTTGATTATTGATTAATACTGATTCCTGTACATATATTTATGCATGTAGTTTCCCAGGTCTCAAATTGCCCAATAGAATATACCATTCAAAGCCTCCTCGCTCTTCTACTCTAGTGGTTTTTGTTTTTAAACCTTGAGTGACATTTCACTTTTCTAAATCTAGATTCCCTTTTGTAAAGGGGATAATGATCCCTGATGTTACTTAACAGGGCTGTTTTCAAGAGGAATCAATTGAATAGCGTAAGTACTATTCCAGATCTTATTTTGATTTGTCAAGCTAGAGATGTGAGCAAATTCCAATTAAGATTAGACCAAAGACATCTGAGACTTTGAGGAATTCAGGGATGAGAAAGCAGAGTGGGTCAGCTCTGTGGCTGGAACTTCCATTTAACTTAGGTGCATCAGGACAAGAGTTACTTAGCTGGAATCCCCTTCACTACTGACTCATAATGTAAACCTAAGTGAGTCACAGAGCATTATAGGACTCTTCCAACAAAGAACTGCTAACCTAGTTTCCTTACCAGAGGAATGTTTCAAAAAGTAAGTATGCTATAGAAATGGTTAGCTCTTAGCGATGTTAACTGTGGGCCAGCAGCAGTGGCTCACGCCTCTTTTCCCAGCACTTTGGAAGACCAAGGTGGGAGGAGGTTTGAGGCCAGGAGTTCAAGACCAGCCCAGGCAACATGACAAGACTCTGTCTCTAAAAAGAATAGTTGGGCATGGTGGTGTGTGCCCATAGTCCCAGCTACTCAAGAGACTAAGGCAAGAGGATCGCTTGAGCCCAGGAGTTGAAGGCTGCAGTGAGCCATGATCGTGCCACTGCACTCCAACCTGGGCAACAGAGCAAGAAAAAAAGGTTCTAAATCAGAGATTTATCATAGAAGCCATGTAGCGTAATAGAGAATATCAACTTCCAGTTCAAGTTAAGGTTGATGAACAATCTCTTCTACATTCCAAAATTCCTTTGAAATAGTAAAAAAATGTTTTCATTTCTAAAAAAAATGCTCAAAAACATAAAACAGGAACCAGTTACCTCAAGATTTGATAGATCTGTGGAATCTACAACATCCAGATAATTTATTTTCTCAGCAGAACCCTGAAATAATTCCAAAATGAACGTTAACAGGTCTGGAGAATTAAATGTTAGAATAGCTGAGCAAAGGCCCACAGAGTAGCTGCTCTTTTTAGATGTTTCATCTTTATTTAGCTCAATTTTGTCCATTCGTATTTCCAGAAAATTGTCTCAGATTTTTTGTTATTCAAATAACCAGTTCTTAGACTTATTAATCAATTTTACTGGGGTTCTGTATGGTAATTATTAATTTCTGCTTCAAATGTTCATTTCTTAGGCTTTCCTGAGCGTTTGTTTAAACCTTGTATTGTTTGGGCACGATGGCTCACGCCTGTAATCCCAGCACCTGAGGAAGCCAAGGAGGGAGGATCCCTTGAGCCCAGGAGTTTAAGACCAGCCTGGGCAACATAGGGAGACCTCATCTCTTCAAAAAAAAAAGAACAAAAAATAGCTGGTTGGTATGCACCTCTAGTCCCAGCTACTCAGGAGGCTGAGGTGGGATAATGGCCTGAGGCCAGGAGGCAGAGGTTGCAGTGAGCTGTGATTGTGGCACTGCACTCCAGCCTGGGCAACAGAACCAGACCTTCATATGTTTTTGCAGAGACAGGCTGGTCTCCAACTCCTGGGCTCAAGCAGTTCTCCCTCCTTGGCCTCCCAAAGTGCTGGGATTACAGATCTGAGCCACTGTGCCTGGCCTGTTTCCTAATCTCTTATTATCTTTATTTTTGTCTCTTTGGGTTGTATTCTAGGTCATTTCTTCAGATCTGTCTTGGAATTCATTGGTTATCTCTCTTCAGCTATGTCTAATCTATTTTAATATTTATATTATTAATTTTCATAAGTTATATAGTATTAAATCATATTACACATCTATTTTTATTTTCTTTTTGAGACAAGGTCTTGCTTGGTCACTCAGGCTGGAGTGCAGTTGGATGATCACTATTTTGTTTTTAAAAGATGCAATGTGGCCGGGCGCGGTGGCTCACGCCTGTAATCCCAGCACTTTGGGAGGCCGAGGCGGGTGGATCACTAGGTCAAGAGATCAAGACCATCCTGGTCAACGTGGTGAAACCCCGTCTCCACTAAAACTACAAAAAATTAGCTGGGCATGGTGGCGCGTGCCTGTAATCCCAGCTACTCAGGAGGCTGAGGCAGGAGAATTGCCTGAACCCGGGAGGCGGAGGTTGCGGTGAGCCGAGATCGCGCCATTGCACTCCAGCCTGGGTAACAAGAGTGAAACTCCGTCTCAAAAAAAAAAAAAAAAAAGATACAGTGTAATTTAGAAAGGAATGTCTCCTTACCCCAGTTATCTATGTTCAAATGCCAGGTCCACTATTCTGTGCTATGGAATTTTAGGTAAATTATTCCTGAGTCTCAGTCACCACATTTGTAAAATAGAAACAATAATATCTTCTTTAAAGGGTGTTGTTTGAATCATGAATTAACTATTAACATGCCTAGTGCCTGTGATCTCTTTCTTATTTCTGCGATTATTTCATCATTATCCCAGAAAATCCCTGAAGCCCTTAGCCATTATCCCTAAATCTTCCCAGCCCTAGATAACCACTAATCTACTTCTTGTCTCTATAGATTTGCCAGTTCTGGACATTTCATATAAAAGGAATCATACAATATGTGGTCTTGTGACTAGCTTCTTTAATTTAGCATAATATTTCAAGGTTCATTCATGTAGCATGTATCAGTACTGTGTTACTTTAAATGGCCAAGTAATATTCCATTTTATGGATATATGACTTGCGACTCTTTTTTTTCTTTTAGAGATGGGATATTGGCATGTTGCCCAGGATGGAGTACAGTGGCTATTTCTCAGGCATGATCATAGTGCACTGTAGCCTCAAACTCTTGGATTCAAGCAATCCTCCTGTCTCAGCCTCCTAATTACTGGGACTACAGGTGCACACCACTGCACCTGGCTCAACTATTTTTTATATACATTCATCAGTTGAATGACATTTGTACTGTTTCCATTTTGTGTCTACTATGAATAATGCTGGTATGAACATTCATATACAAATTTTTGTGTAGAGACATGTTTTCATTTATCTTGAGTATACACCTAGAAGTGAAATTGCTGGAACATACCCATTTTGAGTCAATTTTTGTGAAAATATAAAATCTGTGTAGTAGTTTCGATTTCCTTTTTGTTTTTTTTATTGTTTTTTTGGGGTTTTTTGTTTTGTTGTTTGTTTTTTTGCTTATGGATATCTAGTTGTTCCAACACCATTTGTTGAAAAGACCATCCTTTCTCTATTGAATTGCCTTTGGTCCTTCATCAAAGATCAGCTGACTATATTTGTGTTGATCTGTTTCCCAACTCTCTGTTCTGTTCCATTGATCCATGTCTTAATTCTTTTGCCAATATCACAGTCTTGATTACTGTAGCTTTATAGTAATTTTTCAAGTTGAGTAGTGTAGTGTCAGTTCTCCAGTTTTTCTTCAAAGTTAGTATTCTGAGTCTTTTCCTTGTAAATTTTAGAGTTAGTTTGTTGATAACCACAAAATAACTTGCGGTGATTTTGATTAAGATTGCATAGAATGGCCGGGTGCGGTGGCTCAAGCCTGTAATCCCAGCACTGTGGGAGGCTGAGGCGGGTGGATCACGAGGTCAAGAGATCGAGACCATCCTGGTCAACATGGTGAAACCCCGTCTCTACTAAAAAAATACAAAAAATTAGCTGGGCATGGTGGCGCGT
>NW_016107394.1:1747295-1765047 GCF_001604975.1 Cebus imitator
CGAGATTGCACCATTGCACTCCAGCCTGGGTAACAAAAGCGAAACTCTGTCTCAAAAAAAAAAAAAAGATTGCATAGAATGTATATATCAAGGTGGAAAGAACTGGCATCTTACGATATTGAGTCTTCCTACCCATGAATATTACATCTCTCTCTACTCATGTAGCTGTTTGTAAACATTATCTTTCATCAGAATCGTGTGGTTGTCTTTATATAGATCTTGTACACATTTTGTTATATGTATTCTTTTTTTTTTTTTTTTTTTTTTTTTTTTTTTTCTTTTTTTTTTTTTTTTTTTTTTTTTTTTTTTTTTTTTTGCCCACCTGCAACTGTCTTGATCAAGTTATATATATTCAATTTTTTTGGTGCTAATTAAAATAGCAGTGTGTATTTTATTTTTGTTTTTTTGAGACAGAGTGTCACTCTTGCCCAAGCTGGAGCGCAGTGGTGTTGAAGCAGGAACGGCGGGGAACAAACCTCTGAAACAACGAACTGAGGAAGGAAGTGGCTTTTTATTCAGCCAGGAGCTGCAGGTGGGCTGCAGCCTCATTCACTGAGCTCCAGGAGCTGCAGCTTCTCTCCCCTTTTATAGGCTTATGCTAAAGGAGAAACGGGCAGAACTATGTCATTGTCCATTTGCTGGATTTCTGACCATACAATCTTTTGACTTCATTGATTTGCTAATTCATACGCAGCTTGAGGTGGAGGGGGACGGCAAGGGAAGGGGGCTTACAGAGACCGGACAAAAGCAGCAAGCTGTTTGTTGGCAGAGGTGTTTCCAGGAGGGAGCCTGGTCTGTGGAGATGTGGGGGCGTGACCCAGTGCCTGGCTCCAGCCGGCAGAGATAACATTCATTTGCAGCTCTTTCAAAGTTAGCAGATAGCAGAGATGCTGGGAACTAAAGAGGGAGTCATTTTTTCAGCTCGTTGGTATTTTATTTCATTTCATTTTTTTTCCTTTTTCACCCTCCTTCCCTTCTGGAAAGGGGGAAGGAGGAGGTGAAATAGAAGGTGAAGGGGTCTCCCCTCCCAGCGTGGTCTCGGCTAACTGCAACCACCACCTCCCGGGTTCAAGCAATTCTCTTGCCTCAGCCTCCCATGTAGGTGGGACTACAGATGCATGTCACCACGCCCGGCTGATTTTTGTATTTTTAGTAGAGACGGACGGGGTTTCACCATGTTTGCCAGGGTGGTCTCGCTCCTGACCTCAGGTGATCCATCCACCTCAGCCTCTCAAAATGCTGGGATTATAGGCATGAGCCACTGCCCCTGGCCAGCAATGTGTTTTTAGTGTGGAATTCTAATTGTTCATTGCTGGTATATAAGAAAACAGTTGAGCTGGGCGCGGTGGCTCACACTTGTAATCCCAGCACTTTGGTAGGCCGAGGTGAGTGGATCACCAGAGGTCAGGAGTTCGAGACAGGCCTGGCCAACATGGAGAAACCCCATCTCTACTAAAAATACAAAATTTAGGGGATTGTGGTGGTAGGCGCCTGTAGTCCCAGCTACTCGGGAGGCTGAGGCAGTAGAAGTGCCTGAACCCGGGAAGCAGAGGTTGCAGTGAGCTGAGATCGCGCCACGGCACTCCAGCCTGGGTGACGAGCAAAATTCCGTCGAAAGGAAAGAAGGAAGGAAAGCGGAAGAAAGGAAAGAGGAAGGAAGGGAAAGAGATAGGGAGGGACGAAGGAAGGAAGCGGGGAGGGAGGGAAGGAAGGAAAAAGAAAACAGTTGGCTGGTGTTGAAACCCTGTCTCCTAAAAATACAAAAATAATCCCAGCTACTTGGGAGGCTGAGGCAGAAGAATGGCTTGAACCTGGGAGGTGAAGGTTGCAGTGAGCTGAGATCATGCCACTGCACTCCAGCCTGGTGACAAAGCAACACTCCATCTCAAAATAAAAAAAGTTAACAAAGATAGTTTTATTTCTTCCTTCCCAAACTTTTATCTTCTTTTCTTGTCTTACTGAACTAATTAGGGCTTCAATATGATGTTGAATAGGAGTGGCGAGAGGGGGACATCTTTATTCTAATTTTAGGGAGAAAACTTCTAGTTTCTCACCATTAAGTATACCCTAGTGGCAGGGTTTTTTTGGTAGTTGTTCTTTAGCAAGTTAAGGACAGTTCCCCTCTACTAGTTTGAATGAGTGAATGTTGGATTTCTGAGGCTTCAGTTTGAAATCATGTGAATGCTTGTGTGACATCCAGAGGGGAATGTTAGGAAGGTGGTTGGAGATAAGCATAGTATCTAGGAGAGGGAACTGAGTCAAGGAAGAGCAGGGAATCACTGGCACATTCACGATGCCCGAAGTCATGGCTATTGACGTGATTGCCAGGGAAGTATGTGCTGCTGCTGTTGATCAGGCAGCTCGTTAACTTGATCAAAAATAATCAAAATTCTGTGCACAATAAATACCTGTGACTCTAAATGTGTGTTCCTGAGGATAGCCTGACTACCTCACTGGGACCACAGTGTAAAGACTGTTGATGACTTGCTGTACCTTAGGCACTCTGCTAGACAGTGCCTCGCACTATCAGGTTATCTCACTTGATCCTTGCAATGTTCAGGATGAGCACTGTTAATCCCATTACCCAGACTGAGAAAACTGAAACCCAGAGAGTTTCAATATCTTACCCAGGTGAGAGTACTCATAAGACAGGGCTGAAAGTGACTCTGAAGACTGTGCTTGCCCTGCCACACTGCCCACAGTGTTTGGGCAAGGTGAAAAAACTGAGGCTCAGATGGGAATGACTACAGGGAGTCTGAGGAGAGGATGTGGGCTCCATCTTCTGCTCCGTTGAGTTACCTGGAGTGGCCTGAGGCTCAACACCACTCCGTCTAGGAGGGAAGGGCTTGCTTGGCCCAAAGCGCCTAGCCTGGAGTGTCTAGTCCTGCACTGCAAGAAGAGCTGTAGGTCTAAGGAGAACCTCCACCTCCAGAATTCAGGCAATGGTGGCTAAGATGGGAGGACAGTTACCCATCCACTGACACTGGCCCCTCACACTCTGAAGCCCTGGTCTTCCACATGCTCTGACCCAGCATACCTGTACTCTCCAACCCCCGAGGGTGGCCTGACCTGAGTTTGGGTCTGTGTGCTGCTTTTTACAGTGTTTGAATAATTCAGGCCCCAGAGGCCTGAGGTGTCAGTTTTCGTTGCTCTGTTGTCATGGGCACAGGTGTCTCAACACCTGTGTAATGCACATGTGTAATTAAGCTAATGAAAGGACAGAGAGGGAGGGGTGTTGTCCTGTGCCTTGGACTCCTCTAGGCTGATCAAGGGAAGTCCCTGTTCCCTGTTCTGCTGAGAGATCAGCAGGCTCATCTAGAGTCCAGGTGTGGGGAATGGAAGAAGGAAGGAAGGAAGGGTGAAACAGAAGTAGGAGAAAGGGAGAGAGTAGAAAGAAGTGGACAGGGGACAATCAGAGTCAGGGAGGCAGAGAGACCAAGAAAATTACAGAGGGAAAGACAAGGAAGCAGAGGCAGAACAAAAGGCAAAGTGGGTGGGGAGCATAGGAAAGGGCAGGCAGAGGCCAGAAAAAACAAGGCCCAGCAGAGAAGAAGGACCAAGCACTCAAGTCCAGGGGCAAGCAATTGGAGGATCAGAAGACAGGAGGGGCTGCAGGGCACCTTAGAGGGTGGCTGGACCCACCACAGATCTCAGTCTTACTTCTGACTTCTAGGTACTGTCCATACCATCCTTGCCAGCTGGGCCTAATTTTGCCTTAGGTCTGGCCAGGAGGCCTCACACCCAGAGACCTGCCCCACTTCCTACTGTGGCAGGGCCATGGGGCTCCGGAGCCACCACCTCAGCCTGGGCCTTCTGTTGCTGTTTCTACTCCCTTCAGGTATGAAGCTCAGTACCCCATCCCTGGCTTCTCCTGGTAGTGCTGCTATTCCCGTCCTCCCCAAATCCCTCTCCATGTGGTCTCTCTTGTCTTTCTCCTCAGTACCTGTTCTGAGAGCAAGCTCTCTATTCAGGGAGTGTAGAGGAGAAGGGTGCTGAAGAGGCTGAGAGGAGACTTGCTTGGCTGGGGTGGGAACAGTGAGCAGGGAGACTCCAGAGACGGGGCTAGGAAAATCAGAGGGGCCAGATGCTGAAGGGCCTGCCGGCCAGGCCAGGACTTTCTCTTGCAGACAATGGGGAGCACTGAAAGGTTTCAGCAGCATCCTGGCCTGGTCAGATGTGCATGCTTAAAAGCATGGTCTATGGGCATGGAACGGGTAGGGAAAGGTGAGCCTCAAGGAGGGGATAGCAGTAAGGGGAGGGGCCTGGCCAGGAGGGTAGAGGATGGACTCAAGACAATGTTTAGCGAAATCTGGAGGATTGGAAGGATCTGACAGGATCTGGAGATTGACTGGATTCTCCAGGGAGGAGGTGGGAGAGGGAGAAGGGAGGGATAATTCCCACATTTCCAGCTGAGGTCACTAGTCCAGCTGAGGGCATGCTGTTTGCTAAGATAGGGAACATGGGATAAGAAGCAGTTTTCAGTCGGGTGCAGTGGCTCATGCCTGTAATCCCAGCACTTTGGGATGCCGAGGCGGGTGGATCATGAGGTCAAGAGATCGAGGCCATCCTGGCCAACATAGTGAAACCCTGTCTCTACTAAAATACAAAAATTAGCTAGGTGTAGTGGTGCACGCCTGTAGTCCCAGCTACTTGGGAGGCTGAGGCAGGAGAATTGCTTGAAGCCGGGAGGCGGAAGTTGCAGTGAGCAGTGGGCTGAGATCGGCCACTGCACTCCAGCCTGGCGCCTGGCAAAAGAGCGAGACTCTGTCTCAAAAAAGCAAGTTTCAGAGCATAGAGGGAAGAACTGAGTTCATATTTTGTTCCCTCAGAGTTTACGATGCCTGTGGGAAACCCAGGAGTAGACTGTATTCTATTTGGGTCTGGAGCTCAAGAGAAAAATCTGGGATAAAGAAAAAGAAGGGAGCCAAGGACGGGATTCTCAGGAAGAATCTTTAGTTCTGGGATTGACGACAGTGTGTGTCAGGAAAGCCTAGGGAAGTGTGTTTTCAGAAAGAGGGAATGTTCCATCGTATCAGAAGTTTTGAAGAAACGAGCTTGAGATGGAGAAGTGGAAATTGTAAGATTATTCGAAAGAAAGGAGAGACAGACCCAGGGTCAGGTTTAGCAAGTTTATTTAACCTGCCAGGCTGTCTTACCACAGGCAGTGGTAAGAAGGCAGCCGCCGGGCTTACAGACTATGGGGGTTATATAGGGGTTTGCAGGTAGTCGGGTACTATTCTAAGAAAAACTATTCTGGTTCTTAGGGCTGACGTCCTGTTCACTGGGGTCAACATCTTGGGTTTGAGAGCCACGTGCGACCACATCCCAAAATCTAGGTGCCCTGTTTACAAGGCCTGAGGCTGTTTCTGTTACAAGCTTGGCTTAACGGGAGAATGGAGGGGGTGGGCTATGGGCCCTTCTTGTTATAACCCTAACAGAAACAGGTTTAAGAGAGACGAGGGGGCAGAGCAGTGGGGTTCAGAATCCCTGGGTGAAAGTCTATACTCTTGGGGCTTATTTGGGTTGCTCCCACATTTGTGGAAAGGCAGACAGACTCCAGGTCCTTGGAAAGGGAAGGATGGAGGATAAATTTGTCAGCCTGGTGCCAGAAGATAGGACCAGTTCACTCCACGGCCTTTACCTCATGTGTCCCTGCAGGGAGAAACTAGAGCCACAGCTAGAGCAAGAGAGGGCAGACACTAGGAGGGCATTCATAAGGACAGGGCCCCAGCCCTGGCAGTGGAGGGTGGGAGCAGAGGCCCCAGGACTAGGGCCTGGGATGGACAACCCTCCTTACTGCCCCTCCAGAGTGCCTGGGAGCTGAGGGCCGGCTGGCTCTCAAGCTCTTCCGTGACCTGTTCACCAACTACACAAGTGCCCTGAGACCTGTGGCAGACACAGACCAGACTCTGAATGTGACGCTGGAGGTGACACTGTCCCAGATCATCGACATGGTGCGTTGTGGTGGTGATACAGCTGTGGAATCTTAGCTGTCTCAGTGTCAAGAAATGAAGGGGTGAGAGACTGGGATTCTTCTCCATGGAATCCCTTTTCTGTAAATATTAACAACAACAGTAACGGTTACTAACTATGGGGTACTGACTGTTGGGTGCCTACCTTCTACCCAACATTTTGCACACTTGAACTTACTGAATCCTTGCTAAGCAGGGATTCTTACCCCATATAACTGCTGAGGAAACTGAGGCCCAGAAAAAAGAAGAGCCCACTAAGGTTACATGGCAAGGTCAGGCCTGGGTGGGAACTGGACAGTATGGACAAGTTGGGTTTGTGGGTGCTGACCAGAGCCTTGCAGGTGAGTGTGCACAAACAGGGCAAGATATACATATACATGTCCACATCTCTGCCACTCCCTGCCCCGACTAGGATGAACGGAACCAGGTACTGACTCTGTACCTGTGGATACGGCAGGAGTGGACAGATGCCTACCTTCGATGGGACCCCAATGCCTATGGTGGCCTGGATGCCATCCGCATCCCCAGCAGTCTTGTGTGGCGGCCAGACATCGTACTCTATAACAAGTACTGCCTATCTGGGCCCCTCCCCTCTCCTACCCCTCTCTAGACTTGCCCTTAGCCCTGAGTGTGCACTGATGCCCTCTCCCTACCACCTAACCCAGTTGCCATGCTGCCCTGGAAGCATTCCCCCAGGACCCTTCTAAGCTGCCCAGCACTCACAGCCCCTCCATGGCACCCCCACTTTAGGCTATCCCAGACCAGCCCAGGCTGAACGTCTCCTGGGAACCTACTGTGTGGTCCAGGGCAGATGTCTGAATCACAAGGGCCTCTCTAGGGCACACTTTTAGCTCCAGGTCTCTCAAGGCTCTCTCAAGAGCCTAAGGGTCTCTTTCCTCCAGGACATAGCCCTCTGGAACACTGCTTTATTGTCTCCTTGACCAGTTTCGTGTCTCTCAGCCAACATATAGCTCTGCATATTTTCTCTGGGAACCCCTCTACATGTTTTGCAGATGGCCCCCAAGGGAAGTCACTGTATGGCCCAGAGGTACTTCTGGGTTCTGCAGAGGCCTTTTTTTTTGGGGGGACAGAGTGTTGCTCTATCACCAGGCTGGAGTGCAGTGGTGCAATCCCAGCTCACTGCAACTTCCGTTTTCCAGTTTCAAGCAATTCTCCCGCCTCAGCCTCCCGAGTAGCTGGGACTATAAGCATGCACAACCACGCCTGGCTAATTTTTTTGTATTTTTAGTGGAGACGGGTTTCACCATGTTGGTCAGGATGGTCTCGATCTCTTGACCTTGTGATCCGCCCGCCTCAGCCTCCCAAAGTGCTGGGGTTACAGGGGTGAGCCACGGTGCCCCGCCTGCAGAGGCCTTTTTATACATCCTTTAGCTAGTCTGTGTCCCTTCTGGGCCCTTCAGGCACCACCCCTTCCAGCCCTTGAAAGGCAGTGGGTCTCTCTAGGTGCACATCACCCTCTATGTGGCTTTGTTCTGAAAACAAAAATAAAATTAACGAAAGAAAAGCAGAAGTTTATTAACCTGCTGTACCCCTCACAGGAGAGGCCTTAGTTCAAAAGTATTTTTCTCTGAGGGCAGCGGCTTAGGGGCCTTGTTTAAATAGAGATTCAAGAAAGAGCCAATAAATTGTAAATAGTGGCAAGACAAAGGAGAGGGCAGTTCCAGCCTTTAAAAGGCAGGAAAAAGTGGGAAGAGGGTGAAATCTGTTCCCAGATTCCTCTGGTGCCTGCTGGTGCCCTTTGGATAAGCAAGTGCTGTCTCCAGCAAGGAAGGAGTGATGTCCTGCCATCAGGCCAGCAGAGGCTGGGGCCGGGTGCACCCCTGCGTCGTGAGTGTCTCGAACTTCACCAGCCTCAATATTCTGGGGAGAAGTTTTGGTTTCCGTCAGTTGGGGGTCTGCCGTGGGCTCCCGGCCGGCCACTCCTTCGGCAGAACAGCCTGGGTGAGCCCCGCCCCGCCTGTCCACAGGGCGGATGCGCAGCCGCCAGGCTCCGCTAGCACCAACGTGGTCCTGCGCCATGACGGCGCCGTGCGCTGGGACGCACCGGCCATCACGCGCAGCTCGTGCCGCGTGGACGTGGCGGCCTTCCCGTTCGACGCCCAGCGCTGCGGCCTGACGTTCGGCTCCTGGACCCACGGCGGGCACCAGCTGGATGTGCGGCCACGCGGCGCCGCCGCCAGCCTGGCAGACTTCGTGGAGAACGTGGAGTGGCGCGTGCTGGGCATGCCGGCGCGACGGCGCGTGCTCACCTACGGCTGCTGCTCCGAGCCCTACCCCGACGTCACCTTTACGCTGCTGCTGCGCCGCCGCGCCGCTGCCTATGTATGCAACCTGCTGCTGCCCTGCGTGCTCATCTCACTGCTCGCACCGCTCGCCTTCCACCTGCCCGCCGACTCTGGCGAGAAGGTGTCGCTGGGCGTCACCGTGCTGCTGGCGCTGACGGTCTTCCAGCTGCTGCTAGCCGAGAGCATGCCACCGGCCGAGAGTGTGCCACTCATTGGTGAGCAGCTGGGGCGCAGGGCAGGTGGGGGGGTGACAATGCACGGGGGGTTCCCCCAGGGTGGGGCCTCGACTGGGCCGGGGTCTGCGGAATGGCCCCGCTTCAGAGCGTGAGAGGGGCGTCCTGGGAACGTGTCCTGATTTTCAGACCGAGGAAAGGATTAGATGGTGGAACAAGGCCTACTTGGTGGTGGAACATCAGAGCCTACTAATAGGCAAAATCTATTGAGTGCTCGCTGTGTGCCAGGCACTCCCCTAAGCACTTAACCTTTATTAATTAACTCAGGTAAGCATCACCACAAACCTAGGAAGCAGGCCCTCTAGCTATCTCCATTTGTACAGAAAGGATGTGTATCTTGCCCCAGCTCATGCCCATCGTTATTTGAGAGCAGGACTCTTCTGGATTGTGTATGAGTACAGCCTGCAGCGGTGAGGGGAGCAATTAGGGAGCAGTAGCTTCTGATGACCCACATGTAGGAATGAAGGATGGGAAGAACTAGGCCCCTACCTCCTTCCTGCTTCCATCCATGGGGCTTGGAGGGTCAGGAGAGCCTCATGCTGGGCTTATTTCCATTTGTGCAGAGGAGGCTCAGGATCCACAGGCTTTTGTTTTGAGTCTCAATTGGCTCTCTCTCTTGCAGGGAAGTACTACATGGCCACTATGACCATGGTCACATTCTCAACAGCACTCACCATCCTTATCATGAACCTGCATTATTGTGGTCCCAGTGCCCACCCAGTGCCAGCCTGGGCTAGGGCCCTCCTGCTGGGACACCTGGCACGGGGCCTGTGTGTGCGGGAAAGAGGGGAGCCCTGTGGGCAGTCCAGGCCACATGAGTCATCCCTTAGCCTTGAGCCTCCTGAGGGAGGGGCTGGCCACCCAGAGGGCCCTTGCCATGAGCCACGGTGTCTGTGCCGCCAGGAAGCCCTGCTGCGTCATGTAGCCACCATTGCCAATACCTTCCACAGCCACCGAGCTGCCCAGCGCTGCCATGAGGACTGGAAGCGCCTGGCCCGTGTGATGGACCGCTTCTTCCTGGGCATCTTCTTCTCCATGGCCCTGGTCATGAGCCTCCTGGTGCTGGTGCAGGCCCTGTGAGGACTGGGACTAAGTCACAGGGATCAGCTGCAGCCACAGCCCCTCCAGAAAGGGACAGCCAAGGCCAAGTGGCTGCTGGTCTTTAGGCCAGCCAGTCTCCCCACTACTCCTAAGACCCTGGACACTTGACTTCACAATCCACGAGGGAGCACTCATTGTCTACACACCCTAACTAAAGGAAGTCCAGAGACCTAATTCCAAAAAAAGAGGAACTCTACAAAGGCAATGTCACAGAGTACAGTCTTGGAGGCACAGAATTGTTGGTGCTGGGTATTAGAGCTGTCCATGATGAGCATGCTGGTTATTTTGAGAAACAGAACTGCCACAATTTCCTGTCTTCCTTCCTAGGTGGCTGCTTTGCAGGGCCTTGGCTCTTACCTTTCCCTGCCTAGGGGCGCAGGGAAAAGGATTGGGGATTCTCAGTCTAGTTTCCAGACAGGAGGCCCTATGGACATTTGGCCCCAAATTCCCAATTCAATAAAGTAAGCGTGTACCTAGCACCTCCTTGATATCCAGTATTACCCTTGAGGTCTGTGGTGGTGGAAGCTGGGGGTCCAGATCTGTCTGTACTTCAGGTCTGTCTCATGGCCGCTGGTGCAAGTCCTGGAATTCAAAGGCTGAGAACCTGAAGTTCTGATGTCCAATGGTAAGAGAAGGATGTCCCAGCTCTAGGAAAGAGCATGAATTGCCTTTCGCCTGCCTTTTTGTCCTCTCCATGCCGTCCCACATTGAGACTGGAACTTGCCCACTCAGTCCACCAACTCACATGCCAATCTCCCTTAACGACACATCCAGAAAGAATGCTTCCCCAGCTGTCTGGGTATTAGTGGTGTCCATGGTAGTGGGTTATCATAACTTATGAATGCCACTTTCACTAAAGTTGATATATAACCCCCCACTGATAAATTGGACTAGCTTAAAAAGAAAAAAAAATTAGGCAACCTGGGCAAGATAGGGAGACCCTGTCTTTACAAAAAATACAAAAATTATGGCTGGGTGTGGTGGCTCACGCCTGTAATCCCAGCACTTTGAGGGGGTCAAGGCGGGCAGATCACAAGGTCAGGAGTTTGAGACCAGCCTGGCCAATATGGTGAAACCCTGTCTCCACTAAAAATACAAAAAATTAGCCAGGTGTGGTGGTGGGCACCTGTAATTCCAGCTACTCAGGAGGCTGAGGCAGGAGAATCGCTTGAACCCAAGAGGCTGAGGCTGCAGTGAACCAAGATCACAACACTGTACTCCAGCCTGGGCAACAACAGTGAAAATCCATCTTAAAAAAAAAAAAAAAAAGCCAGTACTTTAGGAGGTCAAGGCAGTGGATTACCTATTACCTGAGTTTGGGACCAGCCTGACCAACATGGAAAAATACATGTCTGTACTAAAAATACAAAATTAGCCAGGCGTGGTGGTGGGCGCCTATAATTCTAGCTACTCAGAAGGCTGAGACAGGAGAATTGCTTGAACCCAGGAGGTGGAGGTTGCAGTGAGCCGAGATTGCACCATTGCACTCTAGCTTCGGCAACAGGAGTGAAACTCTGTCTAAAAATAAAAGAAAAAATAGGTGCGGTGGCACGCATCTGTAGTCCCAGCTACTTGGGAAGCTGAGGTGGTAGGATTACTTGAGCCCAAGAGTTCAAGGCTACCATGAGCCATGATGCGAGGGGCCTCAGAAATCATGATTAGAGCAGAAATTACACCTGTACTGACAAAAATAATGACTGGGATTTGACTGCAGTGCTGGCAGAGGACAAGAGCTCTCTCCTGCTCTCAGTGTGCTGGAGTTAGGCACTGTCCACCCCATTCCCACACATGGACAGTGAGAGCTTCACAGTGTCCAAGGCAGGGGCAGTGCAGGGACCAGCCACTCATAGGCATTTTTTCCTTTCTGAGATTCACACATTTCCTGATACCACCTCTGTGCCTCAGACCCAGTCCCTTCCCTCAGGAAGCTTACAGTCTGACATGGCAGACAGACATGACACGTGGTATAGAGAAGCATCCAGGGCTCTGTATGGGAGCGTAGAGGCAGGGTCCCTACCCCAGCCCAGTGGGAGAGGTCAGAGAAGGCTTCCTGGAGGAGTGAACGGGAGCTTTGCAGATGGACATATGAGGCATCTGAATAACACCAGCAGGTATCACGGCCAAATGCTTTCCTCTCCAGTTACCCCCAAATCAGCAAAAGTCCTTTCTATCTCCAAGTGAGTTGCTGCCTGTCTTGAAGTCCCCCCCCCAATCTCCCTACTGGCCCCAACCCATTATTCAGAGTCTCACTCCTAGAGCCCTGGGTAAGTTCAGTCCCCAGAGTGTCTCCTGTTTCTCCCCCAGCAGGTCTGACAGCTACCAGAGAAGGTCCTGGAGTTCCTTGCAGATGGGGTTGCCAGGAATCTTGGTTACACTGAAAGCACACATGGCCAACATCCTCAAGCTGGGCAGAGATGGTGGGCAAGGCTGTCCTGTGTCTCATGCATTAAGGGAAGCCTGGAGCATCTGGAAAGGGCCTCACCGTGAGGAACCAGAGCAGTAGCAGCAGAGCCCAGACTGCAGAGAAGCGGCTTTGCCCCATGGCTGCAGAGAAAACAGGCAGAGGGGTTGGTGGGGAAAGAGAGAGAGGTATTTAGGGGCACAGGAGCAAAGTGGGGACATGCAGTTACAAGGTGGAGAGATTGGCAGAGCGAGCTGGACAGACTGACTTAAAATTGCCACGGGCAAAGGAGAAGATCAAGTTTAAGGAGGGGTGGTCCAATGGTAGTGCGTTATCAGAACTTACTAACACCAGTGTCACTGAAGTTGATGTACAGTCCCCCCACTGCTAAATTTGACCGGCTTAAAAAAATTTTAGACAACCTGGGCAACATAGGGAGATCCCTTCTCTATAAAAAATACAAAAATTAGCCTGGCGTGGTGACGTGTATCTGTAGTCCAAGCTACTTGGGAGGCTGAAGGTGGGAGGATCACTTGAGCCCAAGAGTTTGAGGCTACAGTGAGTTGTGGTAGCACCACTACACTCCAATCTGGGTGACAGACTGAGACCATGTCTCAAAAAAAATTTTTTTTAATAATTTAGGAAGGTAGACAGATGAAGAGACCAATTTAAGCCCCACTTGCTCTTCCAGAGATCATTGGGTCTAACTTTCTGCCTTCTATTGGCATGAATAAGGCGCTGCAGAGTGGGATGAAACATGGATTCAAGATCGGAGTGGGATCTGCTATGGCTGAACTTGGCTTCTCTCAACTCTGGTAGGAGAAGGTGAGGGGTGGACTTGGAGGAGAAATCTTAAACTTTCCAGTGCCTAGAATTAGATAATCAGAACTCAGAGATGCGTGGGTTGGAGGCTGGAAACCTGGCTTCTGGTCCTGGCTCTGCCACTAACTCACGGTCATCTTGAGCAAGTAGCTTCTCTCTCTGGGTCTCATTTGACCATCTAAGGAGGGTAATGCTTCCTGTTCTGCCTCCTTCCCATAGATTATTGTGCAGTAAAGACAAGATGAAGGCCAGGTGCTGTGGCTCATGCCTGTAATTCTAGCACTTTGGGAGGCTGAGGCGAGAGGATCACCTGAGATCAGGAGTTCGAGACCAGACTGACCAACATGTCGAAACCCTATCTCTACTAAACAAATTAGCCAGGCGTGGTGGCCCACTCCTGTAATCCCAGCTACTCGAGAGGCTCAGGAAGGAATCGCTTGAAGCTGGGAAGTCAGGTTGCTGTAAGCTGAGATTGCACCACTGCACTGCAGCCTGCATCACAAGAGTAAGACTCAAAAAAAAAGAGATGATGTCTGGGGAGGTGCTGGGACCATCCTAGTGTGGTGGCTCAGAGTTTGGCTCTAGAGCTAGGCTAGACTCCCTAGCCTCCAGTTCTTAGTAGCTGGGTGGTACGAGTCGGTTGCTGTCTCCTCTTTGCACCTTTGTGCCTTGGTTCTGTCATCTGCAGAACAGAGGTGATGACAGTACCATTGGGGTGTGGTGAGGATGAATGGCATGATGTACCTGGAGTGGATCAGAGGAAGCTGGGGGGGGGTCCTTCCTGCCCACTCACAGAGTTCTGAAGGACAAAGGGAGCACCCAAGGCTTGGGGAGGAACTACTGTTTCTTCCCTGGAAATGGCCCATTCCCATCTAGAGACACCAAGTGTCCAAGGGAAGAGAAGAGTCACAGCTGGGGATCATCTGGTCCAATTTGCTATTTATACACATGGAGAAACTGAGGCACAGAGAAAGAATGGGCTGGTCATAGACAAAGAGCAGAGCCTGGACCGCAGCCCAGGCCTCCAGCACCCAAAGCTTGGCCTCGTGACCTTCCAAGGTGGGTTTGAGGGAGCCCTGAGGGCAGTTACAGAGACATTGGGTTCTGCACTGGGAGGCAGAGAAGGACCCAAGGAGGACTTTGTGGGGAGCAGCCCTTCCGTCCCTCAGCTCAGTGCAGCCTGAATCTTTCAGGGGCCTGATGACTGGCTTTTTCCTGCAAGGGACAGGCAGACTCAGCCTGGAGAGCAGGTGTCGCTCCCCCAACCATCTGCTCTCCCACACACACATTCCCTGGCTGAGGCTGGCAATCCCCAAGGTGCCACTTCAGAGAGTGCACTTTTTTTTTTTTTTTTTTTTAATTTATAAGGTTGTTTTCTTATAAAAAGATCTAGGTGGGCCAGGTGCAGTGGCTCATGCCTGTAATCCCAGCACTGGGGAGGCTAAGACAGGTGGATCACCTGAGGTCAGGAGTTCAAGACCAACCTGATCAACATGGTGAAATTCTGTCTCTACTAAAAATACAAAAAATTAGCCGGACATGGTGGCATGTACCTGTAATCCCAGCTACTTGGGAGGCTGAGGTAGGAGAATCACCTGAACCCAGGAGGCGGAGGTTGCGGTGAGCCGAGATAGCGCCATTGTGACATAAAAAGATCCAGGTGATGGGGCCAAGCCCAGGGCAGTCTGCTCATCCCTGAACTGAGTCCCACAGGTGCCTACAGGCCTTACCTGAATTATCCAGATGGCAAGGCCCAGACTTGCACTTCTTGTCTATGGAAAAGAAACAGTAAAGAATGAAAGGCTCAGGAGCTCTCAGGATGGAAAGGGACTCCCAAACCCTGGTGGTCCATTCCTGACTCGTTCTAGGAGAAGTTGGTGCATAACCCCCTAATTCTGCTCTTTCATGGTGGAATCTCCCTTGACTAGGTTTGCCTCAACCCCTAAGCAGCAGGGCCAGAAGGGAGTGGGCCATTAAAGCTACGGTCCACTCTGGGGCACTCCTGCTCCCTGGGCCTGTAACTTTGCCTCCCTGCCGCACTCACTGCTTCTTCTTCCATGCCTTGCCACAGCCTGGTTTGTGTTCTTCACATGCCTTCATCACCTTCTGTCAATTCATGCACACTCCTGATGCTGTCCAAAATAGGAAGTGAAGCCTACAGCCCTTCAGAAATTAAGAACCTGGGCCCATCCTCATGGTTCCTCTTCTGGCCTGTGCTGGGGCATGGACAGGAGGAGAGTCCACCACTTCCTGATCACAGCCTGAACTGGGCCTTAGGGGCACAGCACCCGACTGCTGTCTTCCTGCCCCCACCACCCCACCCAGCACACCCTGAAGCACAGAATCCCTCTTCCATCTTCTAAATGCACTTTTCTCAGAAACTGAGGTTGGGGATCCTACTCAATTCTGGCAACAGCAGTCTAGGTGTCAGTAATCTGGCTGGAAAATAATTCCCTTCCAGCCTCCAACCAGGAGAAAAGCCCGACCAGGTCGGCTCGCCCACACAAATGGCCAGAGACCCCTGCCTTGGCCAGAATACCCCCTTTAGCCTTCTAGCAGGCAAGTGGCCAGCTGTGGCTTAGATCCCTCCAAGGGGCAGGAAGTGCACCCCTCAGAAGGTTATGTCTCCCCTTAGATGGAAGGGGTTGTGAGCTGGTGAATGTGACTGGCTGTATTTATGTATCCCTGGGACACAGGAGATAGGGGCTTGGGTTTGCCCAAGTCCCTGGTGGATGGGGAAGACCCACCTTCCGCACAGGTGCTGACTAGTGCTTGCCCTCCTACCTTTGATGTACTCGCAGTTGTAAGTGCTGTGCCTGCCCAGGGCCCGGAGGTAGATGCGGGCGGGCCCCTGGGCTGGTCTGCTGGCATTGATCACTTGGAAGGTCTCAAAGGGGGGGATCAGCACCTCTTCCTCTCCAGGGAAGAAGGAGTAGCCCTTGATAGGGGCCCCAAGGCAGGTCCAGATGCCAAAGAAGGTGTCCTCACCAAACTGCTGGGCTGCAACATTCTTCAGGGAAGCGGAGGCAAAGCCCCCCAGCCTCACGGTGGCCCTAGGCCCTGCTGGTCGGAAGCGCAGGCCGTTCACGCCTCGAAACACCTGGTGGCACCGGGGTGGACGCTGCCTCCTTCCCAGCAGCTGCAGGGCCTCAGTCAGCAGGAAATGGAGTGTCTTAAAGGAGAAGTGTTGGAGGTAGTGGGCCCGGGAGCGGCCTGCCTCACGCACCGCTGCGTTGAACTCCTTGTGCAGGGGGCTGTTGGCTGTGTAGGCCAGGAGGGCCACCCCATGCTCATTGCGGAAGCCTGGAGGTGGCGGAGGTGAACTGGTAGGGCTGAGGCTCCATTCTGGACCCCAGGCCTGGCGCTCCTGCCATTGGCTGCTTGCTAGTGCCCAGCCGTCTGCATATACCTTGTTGGCCTGAAACTCCGTGTGGTTGAGATCCGGGAGAGCAGCTGTCATGGCGGTGGCACAGCCAGCGTACTGGTCATCAAAGGAGGTCAGGGCCATGTCCAGCGGCATCTCTTGAGAGAAGAGGTCTCGGTGTGTGATGGTGTGACTCTGGGCCTGATGGGGCAGGAGCAGCAGGGACTGAGAGGATAGGCCCCTGGGAGAATAAGTCCCCTGCCATCCAGCTCTGCCCTCCACTGAGAAAGGCACCAAGGGCCCCAAACACACCTGGAGGGGAAGGGGATTGGGAACCTCTGGCTATAATTTCCCTAAGACTAGCATCTGGGGCTGTCCCCTTAGGATGAGTGATCCCCAAGGGAAGTATCGGGCATTCTTCCCTCTCTCTCTCTTTATCCATCCAGGGTTCAGAAGAAGCCGATGGCTCAGTTCCCTGCTGGGATGGGGACAGTGGGGGATGCCCATACCTGAAGTGCTTCCATGAGGCCCACAGACACAAGAAGCAGAGACATCATGGCAGGCATCTGCATGCTGGTGGCCCTAGGCCAGTTGCTGTCTCTCTTTGGGTCTCAGTTTCCTCATCTGGAAAATTGCAGTGTTAATCTGTATAGTTTAATAAACATGAATCGACACTTAGTCTGTGCCATTCCTAGTGCTTGGCACTGAGAGTCGTAAGATAGATGTGGAGGTTCAGAAGAGAGAGGACCGTCCTTGCTGGAAGGAACATGGGTGACTTCCTGGGGGCAGTGACGTGAACAGGGTCTTGCAGGATGAATAGGAGACTAAGATGTCAGCAAGTGGAGACTGGGAGAGAAAAGACTGGCATTTCGGATGGGAATGGACTTCTGTGCAGCAGGAATGGGAAAAGCAAAGGTATTGGAGGTGGGAATCTGAGGATGTGAAGAGGGAAAGACATGTCATCTAGGCTGGCAGAGCTTGCAGGGTGGGAACATTGGGAAGACAGGGGCCACTCATGAAGGGACTCGACTGCCACGGTGAGAGGCCTGGGTATCACCTCACAGGGCTTGTGGGGTTGGGACAGGGGCAGATCAAGGAGTGTTCAGCTGATATGGCCCTTAGCAGGACTCCAGGTCCAGGGGTCGCCCCCTTTCCCTGCAGTCCTCTTGTGGAATGAGTCTTCGGTGCTTCCAGGGAGGGACAGATATAAACCCTGGGTGCTAGGGGAATAGGGGATCATAAGAGCAGGAGAGGACAGAAGGTACTGGCTTCCGCAAGGGAAGTGGTGGGAACCACAAGCCTTCTGCACCCTCCCTGTTGGGGGACAGGTGGAGTGCCCCAAGTGGCTCCAGGCATCGGGTCTCAAATGGAACAGGCAGTTTTTTTTCTTTTCTTTCTTTCTTTTTTTTTTTCTGAGACTGAGTCTCACTTTGTTGCCCAGGCTGGAGTGCAGTGGTGTGATCTCAGCTCACTGCAACCTCCGTCTCCTGGGTTCAAGAGATTCTCCTGCTTCAGCCTCCCAAATAGCTGGGATTACAGGCATGCGCCATTAT
>NW_016107394.1:1765550-1765975 GCF_001604975.1 Cebus imitator
ATTCTCCTGCTTCAGCCTCCCAAATAGCTGGGATTACAGGCATGCGCCATTATGCCTAGCTAATTTTGTATTTTTAGTAGACACAGGGTTTCTCCATGTTGGTCAGGCTGGTCTCAAACTCCTGGCCTCAGGTGATTGATCCGCCTTGGCCTCCCAAACTACTGAGATCACAGGTGTAAGCCACTGTACCTGGCCTCTTGTTTTTATTTTTATTGTTTTGTTTTGTTTTTGAATTTCATGTAGCAAGAACACTTAATGTGAGATCTAGCCTCTTCACTCATGTTTAAGTGCACAATAACTTTTTGTTACTATAGGCATGATGTTGTTATACCAGAATAGACTTGAAAAACCCATCTTGCTTATTATCATAGTCCCACTTAGAAATGTATTGAATGAGGCCGGGCGCGGTGGCTCAAGCCTGTAAT
>NW_016107394.1:1766965-1789497 GCF_001604975.1 Cebus imitator
TAAGAATATATCTAAGGGGCAGGCGAGGTGGCTCACACCTGTAATCCCAGCACTTTAGGAGGCCGAGTTAGGTGGATCACGAAGTCAAGAGATCAAGGCCATCCTGGCCAACATGGTGAAACCCCATCTCTACTAAAAATACAAAAAAAGGCCGGGCGCAGTGGCTCACACCTGTAATCCTAGCACTTTGGGAGGCCAAGGTGGGTGGATCACCCAAGGTCAGGAGTTCAAGACCAGCCTGGCCGTCATGGTGAAACCTCATCTTAAAAAAAAAACAAAAAACAAAAAAAATTAGCCGGTCGTGGTGGCACGTGCCTGTGGTCTCAGCTACTCGGGAGGCTGAGGCAGAAGAATCGTTTGAATCCAGGAGGTGGCGGTTGCAGTGAGCCAAGACTGTGCTACTGCAGTCTAGCCTGGTGACAGAGCAAAACTCCGTCTCAAAAAAAAAAAAAAAAAAAAAAGAATACGTCTAGGAAAAAAAAGCAAATAAACAAAACATCCCTCCATACCCTCAGGACAGAGGCCAGCATCCTCATCCTGACCCTCTATGCCCTCTGCAGCCCCGCACGCACCACTCCTGCTTGGCTTCTGTAGTGCAGAGCAAAGTCCCAGGTGGGGCTCCGTGGTTCCTCTCCCTGTGGCTCTGCACACATCGCCCCTCTCCTTGGGACATTTCTTCTGGCTACCCACTCTTCAAGACCTAGCCTGGGGGTCACCTCCAGGAAGCCCCCTGACTCCTCTGAACTCCCATATCACCCTGTGCTGTCCTCTGTCACTGTCCTTATCACACTGTGCTGCCCTTATGTGTGCCTGGCTCCTCTCCTGGCCCGTGAGTTCCTTGAGGGCAGGGACCATGTATGCCAAAGCCAGGCACAGGTGATGCCCCCAGCATGTTTGTTGAGAGTCTGAGGAGCTTTCTCAGCACAGCTAACAGTGTAGACCGCCGCAGAGCAGGTGGGTGGCTGGCCTTGGAGACCAGTGTCAGGGGAGATGTGGCAGGAGCTGGAAGGATGGGGTGGGTATGGGCCCAAGGAGCCGGGGACGCTGAGCAATTGCTTTCCTAGCCCAAGGGAGCTGGCTTTCTGTCCTCCTCATCCCACTCAGGGCAATTCTTTTGCCAGTTCCTCATCAAGGCCCTTGCTGAACATCCTCTCCTGGGAATGTGACCTCAAATCTCTCCCCAGGAGTCCCACACTTCCCATGGTCCCCCATCTTCCTAGGTATCCCAAACTTCTTCATCAAAGTTTCCTGGAAACTTTCTCACGACTTCTAAAATTCCGACATTCGTCTCCCAAACTTCACCTCAAAACCACGTTTCCTGCCCTGCACCCAGGAGGAGAATGGTGTGCTCCTTACCTAAGCCTTGTCCTGGGTGGGGAAGCTGCTGCTGGTCTCCACCATGGGCACCAGGAGAGGAGAGGACGGTTTTTTTTTTTATGTTGTCAATCCCCACCCCTTGCACCTCCCCCACACAACTGCTCAGAAAGGCGACACTCCCCCATCTATTTCTGGATGTCTCCTCTGGACTCAGGAACACCAGCCTCTTCCTAGTTTGACCTGCCCAGTGTTCCTCCCACCAAAAAAAAAAAAAAAAAAAAAGGAATCCCAGAGAGGAGGTAGGCTGAAGCACTGGGGACCCAGGCTGGTACAACTGCCTCCTCACTGGCTGTGGTCCTGCACTCTGGTCAGCCAGGGAGGAGGAAGAGAAGAGGAAGCTTCAGAGCCCCGGCCTCAGAGAGCAAGCATCTGCTTAGATGATGTTCCTTTCATGTGAACACTGAGACTTAACTAAGGTGCCAGGAGCAATTGGGACTAAGGAGGCTGGGTTCTGGGTCCCAGCTCCAGTCCTGACTTGCCAGGTGATCTTGGAGGACTTTCTGCCAACACTTAGGATCCCCGCCCAATGACTAGACTTGAGTCCATCTCTTGGGACCTTATTTTGTGTTCTGGCATGGGAGAAGGAATTCCTCAAAGCCAGAGGGTGGAGAGGGACAAAGCAGTGATCCCCGAAGATCTGGTCTCAGGGGCTGTCTCAGGAGGCCAAGCTGACTCCAGGTGGTATCTTCTCTTCAAGCAACTGCAAACACTCAGCTTCCTCCAGAGAGAGGAAGGATAAGCAGGCAGGATACGCAGGCAAATGCTGTTTTCCACCATATTGGTAAACAGTAGGGTGATTCCTGATTTTAGAATCTCGGAGGGCTTTGGGATGGCTAGACTCAAAGAAGGGGGCAAAAGAACTTGTCCTGGAGCCGTTTTTCTAACAAGCACTCAGGAGCACCTCCCTTCCCACCCTCCTCCAAGCCTGGACCAACAGTTTGTCTTTCTGTTTGGTCTACAGAAAGGATTTTGGGAGACAGCAGGATTCTAGGTGGTAGAAACTTTTTATTTGGCAGACAATCTGAGGGGACGAGGGGACAGGGATGGGGGAAACTAATGAGCCAGACCAGGATGGAGTCCTTTGGGTAGCTCTAGCAGCTCTCAACTCCTCAAGTCCAAGGCCGCTGGCGGGAGGAGGGGTGACATCCCCGCTCCTCCTGGCTCAGGCTGCTAGGAAGCTATTCCCTGAGCAACCAGTTCCTCTGCTGGCCCCTTCTTCCATGACCTCTGACTGGGCATCCAACTCTCAGACCAGGTTATTTATAGATAAGCCCAGAGGAGGTGGGGGAAAGGCCAGTGTTTACAAACATGGGTTACCGGAGTCTGAGCGGTCTGGGGGAGGGGCGAGCCTGGACCCGGTGGATCAGCGACCAAGGGTTCTGAATGCCCCTGAAGGCGAAGGGGGAGAGGGCGCAGAGCAGGGAGGGAGTGGGCGCTGCTCAGATGCTGGAGCACGTGGCCCAGGGTGTGGGCCATATGCAAACTGTATGCAAATACGAGTGCTCGAAGGGTGACCTCTCAGCTGGCGGGATCCCCGCGGGGCCCCCTGGCCTGTTGGTCTGGGGGCCAGAGGACGGCCCGGTAGTGCCCACCTGAGGGAGAAGCCCAGTCTCACAAGTTCCCTCCCGCTCGCTCACAGCCAGAGGGTCCCGCAGAAAGACCTCGCCGTCCTTGGGAAGGGGAGTTGGCCTCAGCCCCCGCCCCGCCGACCCCGCCCCCTCCCCCGCGTGCGGCGCGGCAACGGGGTGTCCGGTTACCGCGCGGGGGCTATAATTAGCCCCGGGAACCTCGCTTTCAGCCGGACCCTGGGACTGCACAGCGCCCGCCCGAGCCCTTGGGGCTCCCTCCGGCTCGCGGCCTCCGCAACCCGCAGGTGGGTGCTCGGCCCCCGGCCCTCCCCTCTCGGGCGGAGACAAACTGCGGCCCCGCCTTTACCGTCTCAGAAAGGTCCTGGACGCGAGGCTCTGAGGAAGGGGCTTCGCGAGTTGGGAGCGAAGACGCGGGGCGGGGGAACAGTAATCTCCGAGACCCTCTCCGAGACCCCCAACTCCCCTTCCCAAGGACGGCGAGGTCTTTCTACGGGACCCTCTGGCTGTGAGCGAGCGGGAGGGAACTTGTGAGACTGGGCTTCTCCCTCAGGTGGGCCCTACCGGGCCGTCCTCTGGCCCCCAGACCAACAGGCCAGGGGGCCCTGCGGGGATCCCGCCAGCTGAGAGGTCACGACCCGCCGGGGCCCCAGTCCTGGACCAGGGACCCCGCGAGCCTGGAGCCCCTCGAAGCCAGGACTCCAGCGCCGGTGGTCCCGCCCTCACTCGGACCTGGCCCTCACCTCTCCCCTAGGGATGGCGCTGGCGGGTCTGCTGATCGCCCTGGGCTGCCTCGGCCTCCACGCCTTCTGGCAGGTAACTCCAGCAACCATTTCCTGCCCCCATGGGGGACATTGCGGGACAGACCTTGAGGAATTGGACTGGGGGCTGACTCCTCACAACCCTCTCCAAGGGACTCTTCCCTAGGATTCCACTGTTAACTCTCTGCCTCTCAGAAACCAACATCTCTGCAGGAAGCTCCAGGTTCCCATTCTGTCTCCTGGCACCCCCGCCTCCATCCCTCTCTGGATGCCTCCAACATTCTCCTCCCCACCTCTCATCTCCCAGCGCAGGCACAGCCCGGGCAAGCCTTCTTGGGCTACCTGTGTGCTTCAGCCCTGGCAGCTTCTCCTGACCAAGGCTTGGCCTCCCCACCTTCCCTACCCCAAATGTGGGTATAGAGCAGGGGAGGACTCAGGTGTCACAGAGCTGACAGCGATTTGGTGTGGTGGCTGAGCACCTGCAAGCGCCTCCTTCAGGGTGAGCGGGAAAGAGAGCCTGAGGAGAATGCGGCTGAGGGTCAGGTAGCTGGACACTGGCTGTGTGTAATATTTGCAGATCGCCTGTGTGCCAGATCTTACAGCCAGAAAAGTGCTTGGCAGTCATCTAGTCTCACCTCCCACCTCCCACCGACTGCAGGAACCTTTGTAATGACAGGATGACCCCTTTTAGGTTGTACAGAAGTGAAGCTTTTTATGCTTTCTTCATAATAACTGTGAGCCTGGAAGTATCCTCAAGTTCAGAAAAGTTATAACACTTGCCCAAGACCTCACAGCGAATAGGTGGTAAAGTCAAGATTTCAGGCTAGGCGCAGTGGTTCACGCCTGTAATCCCAGCACTTTGGGAGACTGAGGTGGGAGGATCACTTGAGGTCAGGAGTTTGAGGCCAGCCTGGCCAAAATGGTGAAACACCATTTCTACTAAAAATACAAAAATTAGGCCGGCACAGTGGCTCATGCCTGTAATCCCAGCACTTTGGGAGACTGAGGTTGGTGGATCACTTGAGGTCAGAAGTTCAAGACCAGTCTGGCCAACATGGTGAAACTCTGTCTCTACTAAATATACAGAAAAGTAGCTGGGTGTGGCAGCATGTGCCTGTAATCCCAGCTACTTGGGAGGCTGAGACAGGAGAATCACTTGAACCCAGTAAGCAGAGGTTGCAGTGAGCTGAGATCGTGCCTTTTCACTCCAGCCTGGGCAACAGACTGAGACTTCATCTCAAAAAAAAAAAAAAAAAATTAGCCAGGCATGGTGGTATGCACAGGTAATCCCAGTTACTTGGAAGGCTGAGGCGGGAGAATAAGTCCAACTTGGGAGGCTGAGGCTGGAGTGAGCAGAGATCTCACCACTGCATTCCAGCCTTGGCGACAGAGCAAGACTCTCTCTCTCAAAAAAAAAAAAAAGATTTTAGCCAATGTCTGTTTGACTTCGGTGCCTGTGTTATTTAAGCCTTTTTTGGGACCTTGCCAAATTGCATACACCAATATTTGGGGATAGAAATGAGATTCTGTGTTTCTGGATGGGTCTGTCACCAGTACCCCTGTCCAGTGCTCTGAACTCATGCTTTTTTCTGTGTGGCACCTCTCTTCCTTCCTACACAGGCCCAGGCTGTTCCCATCCTGCCCCTGGGCCTGGCTCCAGACACCTTTGACGATGCCTATGTGGGTTGTGCAGAGGAGATGGAGAAGGAGGCAGCTCCCTTGCTGAAGGAGGAAATGGCCCACCATGCCCTGCTGCGGGAATCCTGGGAGGCAGCCCAGGCAGCCTGGGAGCACAGGCAACGAGGGCTCACCTTGCCTCCCGGCTTCAAAGCCCATCATGGAATAGCCATTATGGTCTACACCAACTCATCTAACACCTTGTACTGGGAGTTGAATCAGGCCGTGCGGACCGGCGGAGGCTCCCGGGAGCTCTACATGAGGCACTTTCCCTTCAAGGCCCTGCATTTCTACCTGATCCGGGCTCTGCAGCTGCTTCGAGGCGATGGGGGCTGCAGCAGGGGGCCTGGGGAGGTGGTGTTCCGAGGTGTGGGCAGCCTTCGCTTTGAACCCAAGAGGCTGGGGGACTCTGTCCGCTTAGGCCAGTTTGCCTCCAGCTCCCTGGATAAGGCAGTGGCCCGCAGATTCGGTAATGCCACCCTCTTCTCTCTAATGACTTGCTTTGGGGCCCCTATCCAGGCCTTGTCTGTCTTTCCCAAGGAGCGTGAGGTGTTGATTCCCCCGCATGAAGTCTTCTTGGTCACCAGATTCTCCCAGGATGGAGCCCAGAGCCTGGTGACTCTCTGGAGCTATAATCAGACCTGTAGCCACTTTAACTGCGCCTATCTGGGTGGTGAGCTGTGCATGGGGGAAGCAGGACCGGCAGGGTGGGTGAAATAAGCCAGGACGTCCCTTCACAATAATCCTTGGGGCCTTTGGGAGACCCACTTGGTGAAAGGGGAATTGAGGGCTGGAAGTCAGCTGGAGTTACTGTCCTCTGTGACGCAAGTTTTTTGGGTCCTATAAAGTGTTTTCCAGATTTGTGAATAGTCTCAGATGATTCTGTATGTTCTCAAAAGGGTCCATCTGCTACAGTCTAATAGACCAAAAGAACCTGGTTAAGGAGATTAGCAAGCAGCAGAAAGAGCCAGGGGACTGCTTCAGATCTCAGGAGGCCCTGGGCTTGATGGGGCTGACAGGGGACTTACGTGCCATTCCCAAGTGCTGAGGCCGGGACAGATGGAGGAGTGGCTGGGTCTTGGGTGGGAAGAGAGATGGAAAGTCAATCTGGAAAGACTTCCTGGAGGAAGGAGGAGGAAGGGAAGTCACAAGTTTACCTTTAGGTGAAGGGAAAGGTAGATTGAGAGGGAAAATGGCCCTGCAAGGGCCAGGTAGTTTGGGTGTGAGTCTGCCAGCACGGAGGCCTCACCCTGCTGTCTGTTGCAGGGGAGAAGAGGCGGGGCTGTGTGTCTGCACCAGGTGAGTTGCTCTTCCATCCTCCCTCAGCTGCTTTGACTCCCGCTCGCCCTGCCGAACCCTTCCTCTTCTCCCTCCAGCAGCGGTGCAGCCAGAGTCACAATCTGAGGGGGCCTTCTCTCTGCCTCCCTGGAAGACCCTGCCTTTGGTCCCTGGGGAGTTCCAGCTCTCAGGGGTTGGGCCCTGAAAGTGCAAAACCTGCCACTTAGGAGCCCTGGGAACAGGTGACTTTCATATGAAGAAGAGGCGCCTCCAGCAGCCTGTAGAAGCAAGAACATGGTTCCGGACCCCGTCCTAGCAGCCTTCTCCCCAACCAGGATGTGGGGCTGGGGAGGCCACGGCAGGGCTGAGGGAACTCTGCTATGTGGTGGGGACTTCCTGGGATAAGCAAGGGAAGTACTGAGGCAGCCACTTGCTTAAGCGGTGTTGCAGTGTGGAGACATGGAGTTTTATGAGGCAGCCACTTGATTAAACAGTATTGCAGTGTGGAGACATGGAATTTTATGATTGGCTTCTTCTTTGAGACTGCTTCACTCTGGCCTTGCTAGGCTGAGGGACTGACTGAGGGACTAAAAAAACTCACTTCTTGGTCACTTGTAGACACGGTCTCCTCTGCAGACCCATGTCACACACTCTAACTTGCAGATCCAGAAGCTTAAACAGCTAGAGGGTCCTCATGACAACCATGGAAGCAGGAAAGCAGGCAGGTGATTCCTCAGCCCCACTTGTCAGGTGAGGAATACACAGCCAAGGAAGGAAGCAATTGGTCAGAGGGTTCCCATTGAACCCCGGCCTCCTGCTTCCCCGGCCTCCTGCCTCCTGGTCCAGAGATCCTGGTCCATGAAAGATCTGAGAAAGCTCAAAGTAGGATCCTAAGCCCAAGAGCACATTTCTCTGCCCTGTTCCCACAAGGGTCCTTTTCAGGGGAAAGAAGCAGGAGGACCTCAAAACATCAAGAGACAGAGATTCTCACACAGCCCAGAGGCCTCGCACATCCAGAACAGAAACTTTATTGAAGCAAGGAAAGCAGCACGGCCTCCTCCCAAGGGGCCCCCACCCTCACCCTCCTAGGCTACTGCCCTCAGCAACAGAAGGGACCCTTCCGCTGTATCAGATCCTCCCCTCCATCCCTGAATTATCTGCGTGGGGCAGGTCCTCAGCCCCCTCTGTTTCCTGCTGCCTGTGCACTAGCACATGAGCTGGGGAGCTGGGGCCAGACTCTCTAGAAGCCAGAGTCCTCACCTCTCCAGTGTCCTGAAGCCTGGTTCCTGATGATTCCTGGGTCCCCACAATCCTGGGCCCTGTCAGCTCTGGGGTCTCAGGAATGGGGGGCCCCAGGTTTTGGAAACTGTTGCGCACTCGGGTGATATAGCGACTGAGGACACTGGCACCGTCGGGAGGCCGGGGTGTTCCTCCCTCTGCCAGAGTCCGCCTCACACCGGCTACCTCGCTCTGTAGTCGAGATACGGTCTTCATCAGTTCTGTGAGTCTGTTGCCCAGGTCTGGAGGAGGTGGAGTACCGAGGGGCATTTCAGAGGATGAGCCTGCCCTGTACCCCTTTTACCCTTTACAGAACCCCAGGGGTTGTCCTAGGGGTTTCTGAGGGAGAACTGGAAGAAGTGAAGATCAGGCTTGTGGGCTAGGGGTCAGATGGGTGGGAGAAGCTGGGGCAGGTGAATCCTAGTGGGGGTGGGAGCGAGGAGCTGGAAAGAAGGAAAGTCGGGGGGCCACAGAAGGGTGACGAGCCATGGGGAAAGCTGTTACTGGGTAGAGACTCCTGCGTCCACCCGCCTGCCCTCTCCCCAGTCACGGCCAGCCAGCTCACACCCATTCTTCAGGGCCCCGTTCGGATCCCGGCCCCTTTATCTATTCTGCTACTCTCTCCTCCTGCCTCTCAAAATGACAAGCTCCTTCTTCCTTCGGGTGCCCGTAGCAATTCGCGTCTCTCTTAGCTGCACTTCATGCCCAGTGTGACGGTTTCTCTTCCTCACTAGACTGAAAGCTTCCCATGTGTCCCTGCTCTACAGTGCCCCATTTGTCCCTCCAAGACAGGGCCTGGAACGAAGGAGGCCGAAGTGATGAATGTTGGTGGTATGAGTCAGTAAATGAGTGAGTGAATGAAGGAGGTGAATGAGTGACTGGGTAAGGGACTGAATGGGAGAATAACTGAACACACACGAAGGCAGGAAGGAGCACTTAAATGAAATGAGTGGAATCAATGCCGAATGGGTCAGAGGGTAATGGAGTGCAAGGGGCCATTCTGTGCAGGCTGCCCTTCCAAGGGCAGGGCAGGATGGGGCCACATATTATGCAGGCTGAATGCGGACCTGACTCTGGTATGGGGCCTTTGTCCCAGCTGAGGAAGGAACAGGAATGGGGAGAGCTTAGAGGAGGGTGACGCACCTTTCCGCCGGGTCTCCTCAAACTCGCGCCGGGCAGTCTCTATGTAGCGTTGTACCAGGGCCTTGATGACGCGAAGGTGGTAGGATCCACGCTCTCCCTCCCCAGGCATGGCCCCTGCCCCGGGATTGGCCTGGAATCGGAAGACAGGAGGGTGAGAGAGATTCTCTCCAGCCTTCTTCTGATCACTGTCCGTGCCTCTCCAGCCCTGGGCAAAAAAGGCCCAGGGCAAAGTCTTCCATGTAGACTTTTCTGTCCCTGACCCGCCTAGCCCCTGGCCTCCATCTCACAGTGCAGACCTGGAAGGTAGAAGGACAGGGGCCAGAAGCTGGGGAAGGGCTGATGGTGAGAGAACCAGGAAGGGATGGGTGAGGGCTGGGAGGCCGATGAGGAGGAGGGGAGAACCCCCTACAGACCTGCAGTGCCTGAATTAGGAAGGCACCCTCATGCCAGGCCAGACGGGGCTGGAGAGTAGACCTCGAGGGGCAAGTGAGCTCCTTGGATGTCTGGCCTCCTGGCCTCCTCTCTTAGGCCACTGTCAGCTGTCTAACTGCTCAGTTTGTGGGACATTTACCTGTGGGACATGTTACTTTCTTAACATGTGTTTTTGAAAAATGTCCAACTCTGTCTTGGAGCAGTTTAGGACAAAAAAGGTCTGTCTGGAGCTTAGTGGGTATTTCTAGCTTGGGAGGAGGGTGGCAAGGACTTCTGTTTAGGCTGCATGACACAGGGTTGGAAATTTAGGAAATGGCCAGAGCCAGGAAGAGGGAAAGGGAAGCCATGTGCGAGAGTAGGAATTGGGACAGGCTTTCTGGAGAACATACCTGGAAACATAGATAAGCCTGGGATATGCAGACAAATTGATGGTATAGACATAGAGTTGAAGGCCTGATGCCAGGGTGACCAGCAACAGGCTGAGTAGGTACTCACAAAGGTAGGGATGGGGGGATTGTCTGGCTTCTTGGTGTTGCAGCAGGAACAGCAACAGCAAACGAACTGGCAAATTATCCTGAGAGATTTCAATGGTGGGAAGAGGTCGGTTAGAGGACAGGACCTAGGGAAATGGGGGCAGGGCCTGGGGACTTGGGGGTGGGAGTGGGAGCTCTGAGGTCAGCACCTGAGAAGGTAGAAGATAGCCTTCGGGGAGGGCAGGATGTTGAAAGGCACAGGCAGCGTCAGGCCCTCTCGGAAGTAGGACAGATAGAGCTTGGAGCGCGCGAACTTCCACTCCACATCAGCATCATCCTGGGGGCCGGGCAGCAGGGGGCGGTGCAAGGACCCCTTTGGCACATGACCCTCCTGCCCACTCAATCTGCCTCTCTTTTCTCCAGTCCTCACAGTTTTGATTCTCCAGTGTAGTGTGCCAGGCTCTTTCTTCTCCCCAGTCTTATCTCCAACCTCCCCTATCACCCGCATTTCTCTGGCCTGTCCCCCACTTCCTGTCTCCCCACCACTGTCTTTCATCTTTCTGACATCCAGTTCCTGCCCAGCCTGTTCTCCAGCCTGCAGACCCTAACCTATCGTCTCCCTCTCATGTTCCCGTTTACTTTTCTATACCACTCCTCTGCCCAACCCTAATGGGGAATGAGCACTAGACTTGGTGTCTGGAGTCAGCATCACTAAGACCCTCATTTTACAGAGGAACACTTGTCTAAAGCCACAAACGACAGCAGTGGAGGCAGAGCATGACATCAATGTCTTGCCTCTTTGCATCCTGTTCCTCTCCATTCCTTTCTCCCTTCTCCCTGGCCTAAATTGGCCTCCATTTACGCACCTCAATCTTCTGGAAGGAGTTGGTGATCATAGCAATGAGCATGTTGAGCAGCACAATGACCATGACGATGGTGAAGATGCCATAGAGGGCCCGGCCCACAAATTCGGGCACCAGAAACTGAGGCATGTCCACCACGCTGTGCTCCTCCATGCCGAACATGGTCCAGAACAGAAACTGGAACGTCTCATTGAAACTGGCATATTGGGCCAAGTAAGGAACAGGAAATGAGGGGTGGGAGAAGAGCCTGAGCTCACCCAGACACACTCCCTTCTACCCCCCAGGACCTGGCCAAGAGCGCCCACTTCTATGCAGCCCTTTGGACCACCTCAGCTGGTATAGATACTTGCTGTTTCTGAGCTCCAAATGTTATCCTTTGCACCAGTATTTACTGAGTGCACAGTAGTGTCACAGGTGCTAAGGATACGTCAGTGGACAAGACAAGCATGTTCCTGTCTTCATGGCCTTATGTTCTGGGGCGGGGCCAGGATGGGATGGACACTGCTTATACCAACAATTTTAAATTGTGGCAGGGTGTGGTGGCTCACACCTGTAATCCTAGCATTTTGGGAGGCTGAGGTGGGCAGATTGCTTGAGCCCAAGAGTTGGAGACCAATCTAGGCATTTTGGGTGTTAAATTTTTTGAGTGTGATAATGCTTTTGTGGTTATGTTCTTAGGAGACATCCTGAACTGTTTAGGGATGAAGTGTCATGATAGTCACAACTTCCTTTTAAGTATTTCAGGAAAAAAAGGAATAAAGGGAGCAATAGATCAAGCAAGTGTGGTAAAAGGTTAACAATTGGTGAAGCTAGGTGAAGGGTGTAGGGGCATCTACTTTTCATAGAATTGACATTTTTCAAAATAAAAAGTTTGGAGAGAAAATCAGAAAATGAATGTATAAATGAACAAATGAATGAGTGACAGTGAATCAAAGAGGGAATGAGCAAACAAGAGAATTCACTGAGTGAATAAATGAGGGAGGGAGGGACAAAGGAGAGATCACTAGGGCTCCAAGCTGCAAGGTCCCAGGCTCTCCACCTCCCATCCTGCCTCTGCCCCTGCATACTTGCCCAGCCGCTCTGTCTCCTGGTAGGGCACATAGATATTGTTGAGGCCACAGAGGAAGGCAGTCAGGATGATCATGAGGATGAACATAAACCTGGCAGGGGGTGGGATGTGAAGGGATCAGAGAAGGTTTCCACCTTGAGAGAAGTCAGGCTCCAGGAAGAGGGATGAAGGCTTCCTGGCTCTCTGCTCAACAAGTATTCAATCTGGTTATTTATTTTTATTTTTATTTTTGAGAAGGAGTCTCACTCTGTTGCCCAGGCTGGAGTGCAGTGGCATGATCTCAGCTCACACAACCTCTGCCTCCCAGGTTCAAGTGATTCTCCTGTTTCAGCCTCTCGAGTAGCTGAGATTACAGGTGCACACCGCCACACCCCACTAATTTTTTGTATTTTAGTAGAGATGGGGTTTCACCATGTTGCCCATGCTGGTCTTGAACTCGTGAACTCAGGCAATCTACCTGCCTTGGCCTCCAAAAGTGCTAGGATTACAGGTGTGAGCCACTGTGCCCAGCCTGGTTATTTATTTATTTTTGAGATGGAGTCTCATTTTGTCACCCAGGCTAGAGTGCTGTGGCGCCATCTTGGCTAACTGCAACCTCCTCATCTCAGTTTCAAGGGGTTCTCCTGCCTCAGCCTCTCAAGTAGTTGGGACTACAGGCATGTGCCACCACACCTGGCTAATTCTTATACTTTTAGTAGAGATGGGGGTTTCACCATGTTGGCCAGGCTGGTCTAGAACTCCTGACCTCAAGTGACCCCCCAACCTTGGCCTCTGGAAGTGCTAGAATTACAGGTGTAAGCCACCTCACCCAGCCCAATTTGGTTATTATTAAGAATAGATAAATTAGGGGGTGAAAAATGAGAGGGGTTTTTTTTTGTTTGTTTGAGATAGAGACTAACCCAGGCTGGAGTGCAGTGGTGTGATCTGAGCTCAACTGCAACCATCACCTCCCAGGTTCAAGTGATTCTACTGCCTCAGCCTCTCGAGTAGCTGAGATTATAGGCATATGCCACCACGTCCAGCTAATTTGTATTTTTAGTAGAGACAGGGTTTCACCATGTTGGTCAGGCTGGTCTCGAACTCCTGACTTTGTGATCCACCTGCCTCAGCCTCCCAAAGTGCTGGGATTACAGGCGTGAGCCACTGTGCCCAGCCAAGAGGGATTTAAAGTGAGTGCTGGGCTGGGTGCAGTGGCTCACGACTGTAATCCCAGCACTTTGGGAGGCCAAAGTGGGCAAATCACTTGAGCCCAGGAGTTCAAGACCAGGTTATTTATTTTGGTTAAATAAATAACCAAATTGAATTGTTGTTGAGCAAGTATTCAACATGGTGAAACTCTGTCTCTACAAAAAAAATACAAAAATTTGTATTTTTGTGTGGTGCATGCTTGTGGTCCCAGCTACTCAAATGGCTGAGGTGCTATAATCCCAGCACTTTGGGAGGCCAAACCCTGTCTCTACAAAAAATACAATAAATTAGCCAGGTATGGTGGTGCACACCTGTAGTCCCAGCTACCCAGGAGGCTGAGGTGAGAGGATTGCTTGAGCCCAGGAGGACGAGGCTGCAGTGAGCTGAGATGGTACCACTGCACTTCAGCCTGGGTGACAGAATGAGACCTTGTTTCAAATATATTCACATATATATATAAAATAAATAAAGTGAATGCCAAGTGGAAGCTCTCCTTTTAAGAATAATGGGTACTGAGTCCAAGCAGTCAAAGCTGAGGATGGAGTGGTCTCCCAGGGAGGGAATGAGATGCTGAGATTATACAGGAATGGCACAGGGACAACTGGGAGTCAGAATCCCACTGAACAGGAGTTATCACCAGAAGAATCAGAGCCACATGTGAGAATGAGCCTGCTGCAGGGAAGCTAGAAGAATCCTGGGGTGGGGCTGGAGTTTCTCCCCCCAAGCTAAGCTGAGCTTAATATTAGTAGATGTAGCTAAGATTTTTCCCACTGATGACACTCACTGTAGTCCCACCTCAGGCTGGGGATTCCCAGGGAGATGGGCATTAACTATGGCCCCTGATTAGGTGAGAGGCCAGGTTTGGCTGCCCATGATTAGGTGATGAGCACCAAGAAGACCAGATAAGATCAGGGATTCAAAGAGCAGCTGCAGAGTGGAAAGGATCCAAAGGGACCCCTGAGTCCAGTGCCTTTGCTTTTTCCTTAATGATGGGAAAACTGAGGCCTACAGAGGGGTCATGGAGATGGACAGAACTGGGATTGGAACTCCCAACTGAGGGCTCTTTCTGCTATCCATGGTTTGTCATCTTTTCTGGGATCATGGGCCTCTTTGAGAATAAGATGAAAGTTGTAGACCCTCTCTGCAGAGAAATACACATTTATCTTCAAATTTTGCCTGTGGTTTCAGGGGGTCAGAGGTCTCTGGAGCCCATGCCTCTGGAGGAATGCAGGTCAAGGACTCCTGTGTCACCCAAGAGCCGGGGAGTTTTAGAAGGAGGTCAAGGGGAGTCTGCAGAGAGGAGCGAGCTCGGAGCAGGGCCAGTACATACCGGATCATGTCATCAATCATCTTGCCAATGGAAATCTGCAGAGTGCCCAGCGACTCGTGGGCCGGCAGAATGTAGGCCAGGCGGGTGAAGCTGAGCATGCTGGTAACAGCGAACAGCACTTCAGCCAAAAACTGGGGATCCTCGGTGCGCCACTCGCTGCGTTCTGTGTGGGGTGGAATGGGGGCTGTGACTGGGAGCCAAGAGCCAAGAAAGAAGAGGAACTGGGGGATTCAGGGCTGAGTTAGGGGACACTCACCAGCTGTGGTGAAATAGTGGCAGGCAGCCCCCTGGGAGTCCTCCTGGCAGTGCACGTGGGCAAGCCCAACCAGGAGGAGGCGCAGTGCGAAGGCTGCCAGGTACAGGGACAGGATGACCATATCCAGGAAGTTCCACCGGTCCAGGAGGTAACTGCGCAGGCCCTCAATCCACACTTCCTTGCACTCAAACCACAGGAAGCCTGAACGGGGTAGCAGGGAGCCAAGATAGGATAGGACAGAACTCTTCCTCCTATGTCAGAGCTAGATTACAAGGCAGGGGGATCCTATGAATGGCAGTGGGGAGCTAAAACATTATGGGGTGAAGTCAATGACATGTAAACATGTAATCTACTCAGGAACAATTCATCTTCTGTGAACACAAAAAAGACTCCTCCCTGATGTAGACATTGCTGGTGTGACCTGCACCAATGAGCTCAGTCAGCGGACACTCAGAAAATGAGTATTGCCGGGGGCAGGCTGTTTATTAGGAGGGAATGGCCGGGCTTGGTGGCTCAAGCCTGTAATCCCAGCACTTTGGGAGGCCAAGGCGGGTGGATCACGAGGTCAAGAGATCGAGACCATCCTGGTCAACATGGTGAAACCCCGTCTCTACTAAAAATACAAAACATTAGCTGGGCATGGTGGCACGTGCCTGTAATCCCAGCTACTCAGGAGGCTGAGGCAGGAGAATTGCCTGAACCCAGGAGGCGGAGGTTGCGGTGAGCCGAGATCGCGCCATTGCACTCCAGCCTGGGTAACAAGAGTGAAACTGCGTCTCAAAAAAAAAAAAAAAAAAGGAGGGAATCACTGAAATTTGTTTCTCTGTGCCCTCTACCAAGTAAATACTGGACTAACAGAATATTGATTTGAGGCTGGGTGCAGTGGCTCACACCTGTAATCCCAGCACTTTGGGAGGCCAACGTAGGAAGACAGCTTGAGCCCAGGAGCTTGATACCTGCCTGGGCAACATGGTGAAACCCCATCTCTATTAACTTATTTTTAAAAATTTTTTTAAAAAAATTAAAAAATACAGAATATTGACTTGAAGGGGCTCCAAATTCTCAGGCTGCTCAGGGTGCCTGTGTTTCAGTGAGGCCCAGAACCAGACCTGGGCTGGGGGTCTTGGGAGCTGGCCCCCATTAGCCAGGTGGCCCTGCCGCATTACACCCCTCTCATTCCCTGGATACAATCATGTGCTTTTCCACTCACTGTTCCCTCTGCCTAGAATGCCCTTCCATACCCTCTGGAAGCCCAGCTCACTTTTGTGGCCTAGGTCACGTGTTATCTCCTCCAAGCAGCCTTCCCTAAGCAGGTAGAGTGAATTTCTCGGGGTTCTGTGTTCTCACAGCTCATATCTCTGTGATGCCATCGCCACAGGGCACTGCAGGATATCTCTCCACAGGTCTGTCTCTACCCTGCCTCCCTCTGAACTTGGAGCCCCTCAAGGGCAGGGACCATGTCCACTCATGTCTGTCCCTGGTGCCCAGAACCAGGCTGGAGTGCAGTGGCACAATCTCAGCTCACTGCAGCCTCCGCCTCACAGGTTCAAGCAATTCTCCTGCCTCAGCCTACTGAGTAGCCGGGACTACAGGCGCGTACCGCCACTCCCGGCTAATTTTTGTATTTTCAGTAGAGACAGGGTTTCACTGTGTTAGCCAGGATGGTCTCTATCTCCTGACCTTGTGATCCGCCTGCCTCGGACTACCAAAGTGCTGGAATTACAGGCGTGAACCACTGCACCCGCCTGTTTCATATGTTTCTAAGACTTCTCCCATGGGTTGGGATTGTACTGGTTTCCTCTCCACTCAGCCTAGGTCGATAAATGTTTAGTAAATAATAGGATGAGAAACTTTCCCTCTCAGGCTGCTCTTATGTTCTTTCCCTAAAGTTTCTGGGCCAGATTTCCTTTCTGACATCACTGACTGACCTGGTACAGGGTGGAGCAGTAGACTCGGTAAACTGTGGCTCTGGAGTTTACTAACCAAGGCAGAGCTAAACGAGAGGAGGACAGCTGAGGACGGCACCACCAATTCCGCCCCTGCTAAGCTGATGGCCCGAGGCTGGCCAAAGCTCTGGGGATTCTTGTAAACTGCATTTGCTCAATTGTTTGAGAATACTCAATTCTGGTGTAGAAGAAAAGAAAACCAATGGAATGGATGAAACTTATGTGTTAAGTATAGGTTAGTTACTTTGGTGACATGTTGAACAAATAGTAGAGCATATGTGTGTGAACATACATAGAAAGAGAAGGACAGACTCTAAATATTCATGATGCACTGAATATGCATGAAGGACAAGGCCCTTAGTATTCAGGAGATCTTAAATCAGCTACCCACGGGCACCAGCCATTCTGTTCACACATTTCCTCTGCCCAAATAATGCATATAAAATTTATAGCTGCTTATCAGGATAATTGGCCAAACATACTTGTCACTGTGCTTTTCCCATAGATCAAGTCTTGGGCCAAGGTATCTTCTTTTATTATTATTATTTTTTATTTTATTTTTTGGAGATGGAGTCTCGCTCTGTCACCCAGGCTGGAATGCAGTGGCGTGATCTTGGCTCACTGCAACCTCCACCTCCCAGGTTCAAGCAATTCTCCTGCCTCAACCTCCTGAGTAGCTGGGATTACAGATGCACACCACCATGCCCACCTAATTTTTTGTATTTTAGTAGAGACAGGGTTTCACCGTGTTGCCCAGACTGGTCTTGAACTCCTGAGCTGAGGTAATCCACTTGCCTCGGCCTCCCAAAGTGCTAGGATTACAGGCGTGAGCCACCATGCCCAGCCAATCTTATTTTAAGGGATGGAGTCTCTCTATGTTGTCCAGGCTGGTCTTGAACTTCTGGCCTCAAGCAATCCTCCCATCTTAGCCTCTTGAGTAGCTGAGATTACAGGCATGAGCCACCATGCCTGGCTCCAAGCACCTTCTGTCCATTGTACCACGCCCCAACCCCAGACACTCAAACCTCACCTCTGGCCCTCATAACACCACCATCATAACTATAGCACTTATGGATTTAATTTGCTATATGATTTGAGTCCTTTCATTTGGTCTATAAGCCTTTCTGCTCCAATGACCTCCAGGAGAGCCTATCTAGCAGTACTTGCAGGCTGCCATGACAACAAGGTAGTTTCCCACCTCACATTGTGGACCAGGGTCTTATTTGTGTGAGGATAGGAACGTCCAGGGTGGGTAATGGCTGATGCCAGGGAAGGGGAAGAAGGAGTCCTTGTTCAGGGAGTCTACCCCAGGGTTAGGTCCCCAACTGGGGCTGAAGGGAAAGGGTCCTGTGCTGTGCTGCAGCCCAGAAGGGTCTGGCCATATGTTCAGAGGTCATCTACAAAGCAGGATCCCCCTGGTGGGGTGCTTATTGGGAAGCACAGTAAGGGGGGGGCCCTAAGGGAGACAGCCACAAATAAAGGGTCCTGCACATATACCTGTGACCCAAATCATGTGTAGTGAGGTCTCCCAGACACTCTGGCTGCGGCCACGGAAGGTGCTCAGCTGTGTCTCCATGACCAGGGACTCTCCCAGCAGGAAGATGAGGAACCACAGATAGGAGGCGGAGTGCAGCAGGAACTTCAGTACTGGGATCTTTAGAAGGCGGCCCAGCTTCCAGGGGAAGGAGGGAGAGTAGGGCTCTCAGTCCTGGGTGACTTTCCCTCCAGCGAGTCCTTCTAGACTGCTCAGCCCACATGTGACTCCCCTTGCTCAGATTCATTCACGCATTATTCAGACATATCTTGAGAATGTGCTACATATCAGGCCCTAGACTCATATCTATTGTCTCCTTCCCAACCTTATGAGGTAGGCATTATTATTCCCTTTTTTTCTTTTCTTTTTTTTTTTGAGGCGGAGTCTTGCACTGTTGCCTGGGCTGGAGGCAGTGGCGTGATCTTGGCTCACTGCAACATTCGCCTCCTGGGTTCAAACAATTCTCCCACCACAGCCTCCCAAGTAGCTGGGATTACAGGTACACGCCACCATGCCCGGCTAATTTTTTGCATTTTTAGTAGAGAACCGGGTTTCACCATGTTGACCAGGCTGGTCTCTAACTCCTGATCTGGTGATTTGCCCACCTTGGCCTCCCAAAGTGTGGGATTACAGGCATGAGCCACCATGCCCGGCCTTTTTTTTTTTTTTTTTTCCAAGAACTGAGGATCACAGAGGTAAAGTAACTTTCCCTTGGAGGCCCCACAGGCTCTTCAAACTCAACCACATAAGAAAACAAATGCTTCTATCCCATCTTGCTCCTCCTTCTCCTGTGTCCCCACCTCATGAAATGACCGCTCGCCCAGGCCAGGAATATGAGGCAGCTCGACATGCTTGTCCTCTCACACACTCAGTCTCCCTAACTCCTGTCCCCATGCTCCCAGCCTGCCTTTCACGCCCCTAGCAGAGGGCACTTTTGAAACACAAGACTGATGGGGGACACACCTCAGTAATCCTACAATGGCTTCCATCCTCCATGGCTTATAAGGCTCTGTGTGATCTGGCCCTGTACACGTCTGTACCATTCTTATCTAATTCCTCTCAGGTTCTCTAACACTTTGAGTTCTCCCTCCCCCAGGCCTCCACATGTACTGCTCCTGCTTCCTGGAACAGCCCTCTCCCCATTCCTCACTTGCTCAGCAGGAACAGGGCTTTTCTTCACGATAGCCCCAGTGCCAGGCACCATGCTTGGCTCATAGTTGAGTCTCAAGGACCTATTGGTTGGATAAAGGGCTCCCAAAGAATTTGTGGTTGGAGTGGAACTCTCTTTAGGAGAGGATAGGGCTGTTAATAGGATTAAGGTTTTGGAGGTAGAGAGACTTTGGTTTAAATCCTGACTTCACTATTTCCTCTGTGCTTTTGACAAAGAGAGCATTGCCTTTCCTGTGCCTCAGGTTGCTCCCCTGCACCACTGAAGCAGAATATCTGCCTTCCTCAGGGCCACACTTCCAGCTACTTAATGAAAACATTCACAAAGTTATATTCACCAAGTGTCCAGCCCAGAGCCTCATAAAACAAGTGCTTAATAAGTAACAGTTATCATTAATCTTATACTTAGTACCCGGGACTTTGGTGCCAGCCAGTAGCCAAGGCAGAGAAAGGGCATGGTGAGGAAGATGAGAAAGGCAACAAAGAGCTTCCAGATGGTGGTGCTTCCACGCCAGCCAGCCAGGTTCCCACACCAGATGGAGGAAAGGACTTGTTGGCAGATGGGGTGTGCTACAAACTAAGCAGAGATGAGGCATAAGCAGAGGGGGAGGCCACCAGGAAGGGAGGAGGATGGGGGAGCCAGTAAGGAACTCAGCCCTTCCTTCCCTGCCACAGAGATCGAACCATCCTTTTCTCCCCATACCAGCCAACTCACTTGTCATGTGACCATGGGCAGACCCATCCCTCTCTAGGCCTTGGTCTGTGGAGGGGAAACTGAAATCAAAGATATTCCTGAACTCTCTGGACCCACATTCTTGTTAGACAGTGGTGGGTAGAAATGGGTACCCAAGACCCAGAACCCCCAGGGTCCCCTGCCTTCTTAGAGATGTGAGACATCAGCCTGGATGGTCTTGAGGAGGGCAGAAGAGGGAAACTGGGGTTTGCTGTATTGGGGGACAGGGCCAGGGGAGCCATTATGAAGGAAAGTTTTTGGTTAAGTTCCTGGTGGAGTAGTAGGATGTCTGAGGGTGGATGAAAGTGAGGAGCAAGGGGATTGGGGAGGCTAGAAAAGGAGCCTGTCTTTAGCTTAGAGGGAAGGATGTCTGAGGAGACAGGGAATAATAGAGACTTCTGGGAATATTTAAGGTCTGAGAGATCTAGTCTTATCTTGCTTTATAGAGTGATGTAGTGAAGTGGAACAACAGAAAAAGACTGGATTGAGGTCATTCAGCAGGTCAGAGGCAAAGCTGTCTATGACCAGATGTCCTGGTCTGAAGGTGAGGTCTTGGTGGGTAATGGGTCTTCCAAGGGCTGGGGAGAGATTAGGGGCTTAGACTGAAGGTAAGAAGGGAGGGGACCCACAGGGTCAAGGGCCTAGAGAGAAGGGTGCTCAGGACCAAGGCCTGAGAGGGTCTTGAGGGCAGGTAAAGGAATTGCTTAGGGCTGGGTCAGGGAGACCTAGAGGTAGCAGGGCAAGAGAAAAGGACAAGGAGGGGATATAGGTAGGGCCCAGCTGACCCGCTTCTGGTTGTAGTTGATGGCCAGTCGCAGCCTTGCCAGGTTGGGGATGCCTTCCTCAAAGGCCAGGCTCGGGCCCTCAGTCTCAGGCTCAGTCTCGCTGTCCTCACCCAGGTCGTTGAGCACTGCAGTGACCTCGATCTGGTTCTGGCACATGCCCAGCAGCTCAAAGCCATAGTCCTGGCTCAGTGACTCCAGGGCAATGTATTCAGGCTGTAGGGAAGCAGGTCTGTGTGTGCCTACCACCCTGCAGACTCAACCCCATTAAATCAGCCCACTCCTCCCTGCTCCACACGCCCACAGATAGTGGGCCTGGGCCACCTGTGTCCTGCCCCTGCACCATCACTTCCTACATCTGGTGTCACTGGGGCATTGATTTTTCTTCTTTGCCACCTCACTCATCCTTCTTGCTCTAATGAGGTACCTCCTGGGTCACTTTGCTTATCTAGTGCTATCTCTACCTCATCACTAAGTCACTTCAACCCAAACCCCTCTGTCATTTTCTGTCTCTTGTTCTTCCTTCTCTAATCTCTGTTTCTTGTCACACTTTTACTCCTATTCCTTACACCCTTCATGTACTCATTTAATTAATTTATTGGAACACTTACCTTATATGAGAACCTGTGTTGGCAATTTTAGTAGATGCAGTAATAAATAAGATAAATAAGGCAAGTTTTTTGTTTTTTTTTTTGAGACAGAATCTGGCTTTTGTTGCCCAGGCTGGAGTGCAATGGCGCAATCTTGGCTCACTGCAACCTCTGCCTCCCAGGTTCAAGTGATTCTCCTGCCTCAGCCTCCCGAGCAGCTGGGATTATAGGCATGTGCCACCATGGCTGACTAATTTTTGTATATTTAGTAGAGGTGGCGTTTCACCATGTTGGCCAGGCTGGTCTCGAACTCCTGACCTTGTGATCTGCCTGCCTTGGCCTCCCAAAGTGCTGGGACCACAGGCGTGACCCACCATGTCCAGCCCCAAGGCAGTTATTATTTTTTTATTATTTAAAAAAAATAGCTGGGTTCGGTGCTCATGCCTGTAATCCCAGCACTTTGGGAGGCCGAGGCAGGCAGATCACCTGAGGTCAGGTGTTCAAGACCAGCCTGGCCAACATGATAAAACCCTGTCTCTACTAATAATACAAAAATTAGCTGGGCATAGTGGCAGGTACCTGTAATCCCAGCTACTCGTGAGGCTGAGGCAGGAGAATTGTTTGAACCCGGGAGGCGGAGACTGTGGTGAGCCAAGATGACACCACTGTACTCCAGTCTGGGTGAAAAGAGTGAAACTGTCTCCAAAAAAAGAAAAAAAAAAAAAGAAAAAAAAGAAAACAAAAACTAGGCAATAGTTTCAGATGCTAGTGTTTTAAAAAAAAAAAAAAAAAGCCAGGCGTGGAGGCTCATGCCTATAATCCCAGCACTTTGGGAGGCTGAGGTGGGCGGATCATGAGGTCAGGAGTTTGAGACCAGTATGACCAATCTGGTGAAACTCCGTCTCTACTAAAAATACAAAAATTAGCAAGTGTGGTGGTGTGTGTCTGTAGTCCCAGCTACTTAGGAGACTGAGGCAGAAGAATCACTTGAACCAGGGAGGCGGAGGTTGCAGTGAGCCAAGATTGCGCCACTGCACTCAAGCCTGAGTGACAGGGCGAGACTCCGTTT
>NW_016107394.1:1789732-1795044 GCF_001604975.1 Cebus imitator
AAAAAAAAAAAAAAAAAAAAAAAAAAAAAAAAAAAAAAAAAAAAAAAAAAAAAAAAAAAAAAAAAAAAAAAACCAAACAAACAAACAAAAAAAATAGAGGTGAGATCTTACTATGCTGCCCAGGCCAGTTTCGAACTCCTGGCCTCCTCATCCTCCTGTCTCAGCCTCCTAAACTGCTGGGGTGAGAGGCGTGAGCCACTGTGCCTGGCCTAAGGCAGCCCTTGGCTCCCCTTTATCCATCCTAACCTGGGTTTTACTTGGGTCTCTTACCCTAGAGAGCATCCAGGGATGGCTTTCAGGAGGTGAGGTCTTAGTCCCAGTACTGTCCTCAGGTGGTATCACATTGGGCAAGGTACTTCCCCTTCCCAGGCCTCAGCTTCCCTGCTGTAAGTGGGGACGATACTTCCTGCTATGTCTCTCTCTTAGGCTGCTGTGAGAATGGAGGGAAAGTCCTTTGGAAAGTTCTGCCCTTTCCTGCTAGCTGTGCAGTGAGGGCTTTTCATTCTCCTATCCTTCCACCACCCCGGTCACAACCTCCTTAGCCCTCTATTTTAACATCTGTGTTAGTTTCCCCACCTAATGGTCATCTTGGGGATAGGGATCCAGTCTAGCTTGACACACAGGGACCTTTAGGGGGTGAGGGATGGACAAACTGGGCTGGTGGCATTCCAGGACCCTCACTAGTCCCTGCCTCCAGTCTCCACTTCATGCATTCTTAGACCTTCCTGTGCATATACTTCATTACCTGAGAGCCTTTGCGTGGGCTGCAGCCCTACCTGAAATACCCTCCCTGCTCCTCTTCACGTGTGTGAAACCACCCACTTTGGTGGCACAGCTTAATGCTACTTCTTCCAAGGAGTCCTCCCTGAACACAACAGCTGTAGCTTTCCTGACCTCTGTTTTCTGGGCTTTGGAAGCCCTGTTAGCACCATTTGCAGCGGCACTGAATGAAGACAAGTGTCCTGGGAGTGCCTTGTCCCCCTCTCTCTGCCTTCTTCCTGCCGCGATCATAAGCTTGAGAGCCGCAACAGTGCTCTGGGCGGGAGCACCTAGTAGATATTCAGACGTGATGTATTCTACTGAACGTCATCTCCAAGTCTCTCCAGCTGCTTTTCTAGTTGTCTCTGTTCTCTCTCTTCCCTCAGACAGACCAGGGCTCCCCTGGGGTGGGGGTTATACCTCTCCCATAAGACTAGGCCCCTCTGAAGTGGCTGTTCTCTGCCATTAGAATGAAATCCCCTCAGGGGGGATTCTGTGACTCCCTATCAAACTAGATGTTCCAAAAGAATAGAGACCAGGCCCCATCCCTCTTTCTGTGGATTCCAGCTTCCCAGAACACCCACCGTAGGCCCACCCATGCTCTGGTGGAAGAACAGACATGGGGCACCAGGGGAAGAGGGAAGTATGAGAAACTAACCTTAAATTCAGGCTCCTTGTGTGCAAGGCGCCTGAGCTCATGGCTCAGCTGGAAGGCAGCCAGCATGGCGTCCTCACTGGCCAGTGAGAGGTGGGCCCTGCTGACGATGCCACGGTAGGTGTTGATGCGGGACAGCGAGAACTTCAGCAGGTCGTAGCGGCGGGCGTTGCTGCACTCGAGGCAGGCACAGGAGACTGGGTGGGGCCGGGCAATGGTGTGACCCTGGTCCATGAGCAGCTGCGCTATCTCATACAAGTCCTTCTGGCAGGCCAGGGTGAGGGGAGTGACACCAGGTGCAAAGCGGGAGCCGTCGATAGATGAGTCAAAGAAAGCCAGTGAGAAAGATCTGGTGTCTACTTTGCGACCCTTCTCCCGTTCCAGCCGGGCCAGCAGGTGACGCACCACTGCCGGCTGGTTTGTGTCCACTGCCACTAGCAGGGCCTCATGGATCTGGCGGAAGTCAAACTTGACACTGGCCAACAGCACATCGGTGATGGCCTCATGGCCCAGGCGGATGGCCAGGTTGAGTGCTTCCCTCCAGGAGCGATCCTCGGCCTCTTCCACATTCCGCAGGGGCCCGCCTGGTCCACTGCTTGTGGCCTCAACCCCTGACTCCAGCAGCTGCTGCACGAGGCCCAGTCGGCCCTCCTGGATGGCACCCAGGAGTGGAGGTGGGAAACTGAGCTTCCTGTTCACGATCTCAGTCCAGTTAGGCTGTTGGCAGATGAAGGAGTGGAGATGCTGTGACCCTGAGTTCCAACTCCCTTTGTTTTGGGGCCTTTTTCACCTTCCCAAGTTCTAACTCTTAACCCTCTATATGTAGCCACCATTATATTCTTCCTTGTCCCAAACACACTGACAAATATTGTCTTATTCATCATTTTACTGTGTAGCTTCTCAGGTTAGGAAAATCTACATTGTGTGCAGCGGGGGCTTTTTTTTTTGAGACGGAGTTTCGCTCTAGTTACCCAGGCTGGAGTGCAATGGCGCGATCTCGGCTCACCGCAACCTCCGCCTCCTGGGTTCAGGCAATTCTCCTGCCTCAGCCTCCTGAGTAGCTGGGACTACAGGCACGTGCCACCATGCCCAGCTAATTTTTTGTATTTTTAGTAGAGACGGGGTTTCACCGTGTTGACCAGGATGGTCTCAATCTCTTGACCTCGTGATCCACCCACCTCGGCCTCCCAAAGTGCTGGGATTACAGGCGTGAGCCACTGCAGCAGGGGCTTTTAATTCTCCCCCCACTGGGGACAGACTACGGGCCACTTTCTCAGCTCGACTTCCACCCTCACAGGAGCCCTCCCCACAGCAGGGCTACCTGTGGGTACCTTGAGCAAGGGTAGGTTAAAGCAGGGGTGGGCGGCCCTGGGAGCCTAACCCCACATACAGGTGCACGGGATCTGTTTGGACCCAGCTCCCCTCTTGTTGACTTCATCTCCCAGCTGCTCTTCCCTCTCAAAGTCTCAGAGCCTCACCCAAGGGCAGGCCCAGACATGTCCACACAGGAGGGTCTTTGTACTGGGCTTTTGCCAAGCCCCTCAGCTCTGACCAGGGCCCCGGCAGGATCCCAATATGCTCTTTCTTCACCAATCCTCCTGCTTTGTCCTCCCCTGCTTTGGGGGGGTATTTCTCCCCCTTGGCACTGCCTTGTCCCTCACTTCTACCAGCCCCAGCCCCGTCCTCATTGCTCTTCTCTTCTGGGTCCAGGCTCAGGGTTCCAGGGGCTCTTCTCCCACCCACATAGTGGTGTCCGCCACCTGCCTGGCAGCTAGGATGCCCTTGCAGTGCCTCTGGGCCAATCTTTTGTTTCATTCATGGGTAGAAATGAGACCAGGATGGGAGAAGGTAGGGGAGCAGGCTTCTTACCGTGATGGGGTCCATGGCTGTGCCCACCTATGCTGGCACCTGTGCTGGCAGGGACCGAGGGACTGAACTCCTGCTCAGTCTTCTCCCTGACTGTGCCTAGCACCCTCTTTCCTATCCATTCAGAACCCCGCCCTGGGCCCTCCCTTTGCAGGACCAGCTGCTCCCCCTCTGCCCTGTACCCTGGGGAACTGGTGTTAGTGCCACACAGTGAAATCTTCTGGGAAAGGGGAGACAAGACATATTTGCTCAAAGACAGCGGGAGCAGAATTTGGAATATCACAGCTTGAGGGAAACTTCAACACCCTCTGGTCCAACCACCTCCTTATGTAGATGAGGAATGGGATCTGCCCAAGGTTCCACAGCCAGGCCTAGAACTACTCCTTAGTCATTAACCCATCTGGTCCCTATCATAGCTCTGTGACCAGGAGGATGGGAACATTTTTTCTCTCAGGTAATTCTGGATGCTAACATAAATAACTTGCTTGGTGTCACACAGCATCACCATTATCTGATTATACCCAGGACAGGAGCCCACAAAGGAGACTGAGAGCTCGGTTCACGGGATGCTAGATGTCAGCCTCATGCTCAAAACTCACGTGCACATTCCCAGCATACCACAGGATTTTATTTGTCAGGCAGCATTTGCTCTTCACTGGGCCTACAGTTTTCCTTTCAGGAAAATGGGCATGAGAATGTGCACCACTCACAGAGAGAAAGACATTCTAGATGGTGTCCCAAGGCCCAAAAGTTCCAAGGAGGCTTCCAAGGGGGAAAAGAACAGAGCTGGCCTTAGGAGAATCAGGTGCCATGGTCACAGAAGCCTTGACAACTGGGAATGGGGATCAGGTTAGGCACAGAGGTGTTCTCAGGCAGAGTCCTGAGGGAAGGAGAGGAGGGGAGAGAGAGGGAGCTTTGGCCTTATCAGCCCTTCTCAGCTGTCAAGTGATTTAGTCTCAATCTTAGTCATAGAGTCATAGGAAGTCCCCACACACGCCGGCATGCTCTTCTACTTCTCTTGGTGAGAAATGCAACTGGCAGATAGGGCACTGAACCCAGGAGATAGGGGGTGAATTCTCTGGGGAGGATACCCACAGTACAGACTGGGACGATGATGATGAGGATGAGGGAGAAGCTGAGTGAGGTGGGGAGGTCTCTCCGCAAGTGGCAGCGTGCCAGGGAAGAATCTCAATCCTGAAGGAGCCTATGGGGGAGAGAAGGAGGTGAACAAAACTGGGCCTGCTCCCAGGTGGGATGCCACCCCCCAAAGTCTGGATAAGCTATGAAGACAAATAACATTGATTCACAGCAGACGGTGAGAAGGGCTAAGTCCAAGGGAATCAGAGAATCCTGCAGAAGCTCAGTTGGGAGAGATCATGTGGGCAGATAAGAGAACATGTGGCAAAGAAGGGCCATTTGAACAAAGACTGAAAGAGTAAGCAGCATTTGGACATGCAGGAAAAAGTTACGGAGGAAATTCTAGGTCCTGTCCGATAGCGTTTTACGTTGTTCGTTTTCATGCTTCTCCTGAGGGCAGGGCCCACGTCCCTTCCTCAGCTTAGCTGGCACAGTGTGAACAGGTGCTCAGTACAGACTTGTCTTGAATTACACTTGACTACAAATACAGTTCCACACCTGGGAGCTGCAGAGATGTTGGAAGCCAGCACTCCAAATTCGAATGTTTCTTGGCAGTATCCCCAGATCTCCTAGTCCCCCCTCAAGGAATGCCTAGTTGTCATACAACAGCTCCCAAGCATCTTACCTGCACAAATGGGGCACTGTCTGCTATCCTGGCCACTACTGCTTTGGGCCTGCGGTCGGTGTTGTTTTCTTTGCCCTGCTCTTGCTGTCTCCCTCCTGTTTGGCCGAGAATTAGAGTTGGATAAAGGCCTGTGAGAAAGAACAGTTAAAAAGAGGTATTAGCGGCCGGGCGCGGTGGCTCAAGCCTGTAATCCCAGCACTTTGGGAGGCCGAGGTGGGTGGATTACAAGGTCAAGAGATCGAGACCATCCTGGTCAACATGGTGAAACCC
>NW_016107394.1:1797922-1800099 GCF_001604975.1 Cebus imitator
TTTAGAGAAAATTCAGATTCTTTGTCTATTCTAAAAATGAGGATATCTTTCTATTGTTGACTTGTAAAGGTTCTTTATATATTTTAGATACAAGAGCCTTACTGAATATATGATATGCAAATACTTTCTTCCATATTCTATGGGTTGTCTTTAACTTTCTTGATAGTATCCTTTGAAGCAGAAAAGATTTAGATTTTGATGAAGCCCATGAAATAGAGCATATTCATCTTCAGATTCTGGTTCACTACATGACTATCTCTTTGTCTAGTTCCAAACCCGACACCATGTGGACAAGGATATCTTTTATTCACTGCCCTTAGGTTTGGACCCAGAGGTCAAACCCAGACACAAGGATACTCTCTGACCTTCATGAAACAAGAGTGGGGGGAAGGACAGCTGCAAAACGGCAATCAACTTTGGGAGGTGATTTGGGCCTTTCATGCTGACCTACTTACCTTTGGTGCTGCACTTTCCGTCTTTTCATCCTGCCCACATCATTCTCAGAGTTTTGCTCCTCTGCTCTGGGCTCTGTATTAGAAATGCACATTAAATTTAGCTCTTTAACAAAATAGTCTTCACATATGATGTTCCTTCTTCTAAGAATATTCTTTCTACCCTCTTTGCCTGGATAATTATTTCTCACTCTTCAAGTCTTAGCTGAAAGCTAATTCCTATGAGGCACTTTCCCTGGATTCTCTAGTCTAAATCTAGCCATCTAATTATGCTTTTCCTTGAAACTACTCATCACAGTTTGAGGATTTAAACTTATTTGTATGACACGGACATGTGTTTCTCCACCTGGGAAGAAGCATTGCTATTTTATTTACTGTGGTATCCCTGCTGCTAGCACAAAGCCTGGCACAAACAGATGTTTAATAAATACCTGTGAAATGAGTGATAATAAAAACCATCAACCACCATTCATCTAGTTATTCCAAATTTATGAAACACTTTATACAGCATTTAATATATTTTATTTATTTATTTATTTGAGACGGGGTCTCGCTCTGTTGCCTAGGCTGGAGTGCAATGGCATGGTCTTGCCTCACTGCAACCTCCCTGCCTCCTGGGTTCAAGCGATCTCCTGCCTTAGCCTTCCGAGTAGCTGGGATTACGGGTGCCCACCACCACACCCAGCTAATTTTGTATTTTTAGTAGAAACAGGGTTTCACCATGTTGGCCAGGCTGGTCTCAAACTCCTGACTTTGTGACCTGCCCACCTTGACCTCCCAAAGTGCTAGGATTACAAGTGTGAGCCACTGCACCTGGCCTTATTTAATATATTTTAAAGTGCTTCCATAGCTCCAGGACCCAGCCTATAGCAGATGCCCAAAAATGATGAGTTCCCTTCTAGTCGCTTTCTCTTAAAATAATAAACTACATGTGATAGACAGCTTCTGAAATGACTCCCATTGATTGTTGCCTTCCTGGTATTCATGCCTCCACGTGAGTGTGGGCTGGGCTTGGTGACTTGCTTCTAATGAATAGAATTTGGCAAATGTGATGGGATGCACTACTGTGATTGGTTTGTAAAAGGCCGTGACTTCTGTCTTACTAGCACTCTCTCTTGCTCTCCCGTTTGCTCACTCTGATGAGGCAGGCCGATATACTGTGGGATGCTCTAAGAAGAGGTGCTTGTGGCAAAGGAACTGAAGGAAGCCTCAGTCCAATAGCCCACGAGGTACTGAATCTCATCAACAACCATGTGAGTGAGCTAGGAAGCAGATCCTTCCTAGTTGAGGTTTGAGATGTCTATAGCCTTGTGACAGATCCAGGGCCAGAGGTCCCAGCTAAGCCATGCCTGGATTTCTAACCAACACATTGGTGAGATAATAAATGTTGTTTTAAGCCACTACATTTCAAGGCAAATTTGTTATACAGTAAGAGATAAGAAATATCCCCTATTTTTGCAATGAAATAATATACTCATTATTTCAATAATTTTGTTTAGTCCTTTGAAGTAACAAATAAACCTTTTCCTTTTCTAATGTTTTCCCAAAGAAACAATGAACCACCCTGTTTTCTTTTTCATTTTTTTGAGACAGAGTCTTGCTGTGTCACCCAGGCTGGAGTGCAGTGGCGTGATCTCAGCTCACCGCAACACCGCAACCTTTGCCCCACCCCCGGCCCCCTTCCACCCCCCTCCCCCGCCTGATTCAAGTGATTCTCCTACCTCA
>NW_016107394.1:1800130-1818856 GCF_001604975.1 Cebus imitator
CTCACTGCAACCTCTGCCTCCTGGGTTCAAGCAATTCTCCTGCCTCAGCCTTCCGAGTAGCTGGGATTACAGGTGTACACCACCATGTCCAGTGATTTTTTTGTATTTTTAGTAGAGATGGGGTTTCACCATGTTGCCCAGGCTGGTCTTGGTCTTGAACTCCTGACCTCGTGATCCCCCTGCCTTGGGTTCCCAAAGTGCTGGGATTACAGGCATGAGCCACTGCACCTGCCCCATCCTGTTTTCTTAACTTTTCAGCTAGAACTCTACTGGCTTTTGTCTTTCTTGTCTAGAATAGTCAAGAACAAGAGCTTTGGGGTTCAAATCCTGTCTCTGCCACTTACTAGCTGTGTGACTCAGAAAATTTAACCTTGTTGAATGTCATATTCTTTTGTAAAATGAGGATAACAGTGTCTACTTCATAAGTTGGTTGTGAACATTAACTAAGTTAGTGAAAGCTCCCAGCAACATATCTGATGTGAAGCAGAACTAGATTGTTTTTTAATCCTTTCTTTCTCAGTGATAAAACTATTCCCCTGCCTTATTTCTCCAATAAACTCCATACACCACCACCATGACTTACTTGTCTTTCTGAGATGATCACAGAACATTAATACTGTAAGAGTCCTAAATACTAGTTGGTTTGATTCCTTCACTTTGAAGATGAGGGAAACTGAAGCCAAAAGAGAGAAGGATTCCTGATTCCTAGGCCAGTGCTCTTTCAAATACTATTCAATATTTGATTTCTCTTCTGGTAACAAGACACCAACAATTATCTTTCCTACCACATGAAGTCCCACTTGTGAGCCATTCCTGTAGAGCAATGGTAGATTCAAGGAGGAGGGACATTGCTAGTGACAGGAGGGAACAGGTCATGTGCACTCACCTGCCCTGCCTGGATGACTGGGACCTGGTTCTGCATGGCTGTTCTTTGGGCTTGCCACACTGGCTGGAGGTACTCTGCGGGCAGCAGAAAGCACCATGTGGGCTGAACGCCCTAGAGTCCCTGGCTGCAGCTGTGTTAGGATATTCCTGAGGTCTGAAATTTCCTTGGTGTCCCTGCAGGGAAACAGAGAGCACTTGGTTCCACTTGGAACATAGATTCCCATTCTGCTCACTCTAGTCAATGGTATGTATTTAAGCAAGATAGGGTTAGGCCCAGAGTATGTGACAAATTTGGTGAATCCAGGCTGGGCTTGGTGCTTGTTAGTGACTTGATAGCCCTTTTTTTTTTTAGGAGAAAGATCTGAGAGGTGGCTTGGAGACATCCACTCTGTCAGGTACATACGCATGGGGATGTGGGAAGAATGTCCTCCGGATGGAAGGATTAGCTAGCCAGGGGCTAGGACCACACTCCTGAGCATCAGAAGAACCCTGAGGAAAAAAAAAAAAGGATATGAAATACCAATATTCACCACCAGGGGACACTGCTACCTAGTGCAGGGGCCTACTCAAACTATCGAACTTTTGGGGACGTTTATTTCATTATTTCCTTCTAAATATTATTTAATAATATGGTTTAGTATGATTCATTTTGTGAACAATTTTGCTAAACTGCAACTAAAAACCTACCAATTTTAGCCACAATTTCTAGCTATCTATGAAGAGATTTGTGTGTATGCATGGAGGCATATAGAAAGTGTGTCTCTAGCATTAACCACTGTATCTAACTATCACAGGGATTTTATAACCTTCTTGCTCCAGAAATGTCTACGTGCAATCACCTCCCAAGATAATTTCTGCATATCTTATTTTTATTGTAGCATGCTGGTTTCTTAATTCTTTGTCAAAATTCAATTTATCTGTGATTACACCCCTACTTTTTTAAAAAAGAGATGGGGTCTCCGCCCAGGTACAATGGCTCATGCCTGTAATGCCAGCACTCTGGGAGGCCAAGGTGGGAGGATTGCTTGAGCCCAGGGGTTTGAGACCAGCCTGAGCAACATAGTAAGACCCTGTCTATACAAAAATAAAAAAATTAGCCAGGCATGGTAGTGCATGCCTGTGGTCCTAGCTACTTGGGAGGCTGAGGTGCTAAGGTGGGAGGACTGCTTGGAATTCAGAAGCCAAGGCTGCAGTGAGCTGTGACTGCACCACTGTATTCCAGCGCAGGTGACAGAGCAAGACCCTGTCTCAAAAAAATAAAAAGAAGAAAAAAAGATGGGGTCTTGCTCTACCCAGGCTGGAGTGCAGTGGCAGGATCATGGCTCACTGTAGCCTTGAACTCTGGGGCTCAAGCAATCCTCTCATCTCAGCCTCTGGAGCAGCAGGCTCCTACCACCATGCCCAGCTAATTAAAAAATTTTTTTTTGTAGAGACAAGGTGTTACCATGTTGCCCAGGCTGGTCTCAAACTCCTGGGCTCAAGCAATTCTCCCTCTTTGGCCTCTCAAAGCACTGAGATTACAGGGATGTGCCATTTCACCTAGCCCCTATTATTATTATTATATATATATTTTGAGACAGGAGTCATACCCTGCCATTTAGGATGGAGTGCAGTGGATCACTGCAACCTCTGCTTCCCAGGTTCAAGCAATTCTCATGCCTCAGCCTCCTGAGTAGCTAGGATTACAGGTGTGTGCCACCGCACCTGGCTAATTTTTGTATTTTTAGTAGAGACAAGGTTTTGCCATGTTGGCCAGGCTGGTCTTGAATTCCTGGCCTCAAGTGATCTGCCTGTCTTGGCTTCCCAAAGTGCTGGGAATATAGGCGTGAGCCATCACACCTGACCCCAATTCCTTTTTTATTTATTGAAATTTCCTTTTTCCCCTTACCTTAAATTTTTTTTCTTTAATTTTCAACTCTGATTCTTCTATCACAGGTTATTTTAAAGGTAAATGTCTTTCTTGTAATGCATGACTTTGGCTTCATTCTACAAGCTTGAGTAGTATTTTCATTCACATTAACTCTTTAATATTTTCTAATTGCTATTACAATCTTTTCTTGGACCTAGCAATAATCTTGAAATATTTTGTTTAATTGTCCAGGTTTTTCTTTTCTTTAACTTGTCTCATGAATGTTACAGTGAATGCTACTAGAAAGGGTAACTAGATGTGTGTGTAGAGATAGTTTATTTACCCTTAAATCTAAATGAGATTATCAGGAAATTGTTAGGAAATGATTATTAGCTTCTGAGCAAAGGTTAGTTGCTATCAAGTGGCCTGGGTTCAAATCCACTCTAACACTTATTTGGCAGTGTGACCAAGGGTCACCCCACTAAATTTCTCCGTGCTGTTTTTCTTACTGGAAAACTGGTGATCATAATAACCCTATTTCACAGAGTTAAAAGCCCTATATTTTGCTTTCACTATAACCTATCAGTTAGAATGACTCATTAGAAAAAAAGTCTATGACATTTTAGGCATCCTAAATTATAAAACTGAGTGCCATTAATCTGTAATCCCAGCTTACATGTAGCATCTGTCTCTTGTTGAAATATTTCAGGACCTTCCTTCCCTACAGTTTCATGAGGTACCTACATGTATGTTTCACCCTGCTGTTGATGTTCAATGCCCTTCTGACATGGCTCTGCAGTTGCTGACTCCCTTCTACTTCCATTCTACCATGGTCCTAGAAGTGCAGAGCAATGTAATGTAGATGGCCAAAATGGAAAAGAACTCTGGGAAACTTTTATTTACCCTAAAACTGGGGTGAACATATGTACTAGTTTGCCTGGAACAGTCCTACTTTATATCTGTTGTCTTGGTACAATAATAATTATTTTTTGAGACAGGGCCTAACTCTTGTCATTCAGGTTGGAGTGTAGTGGCATGATCACACCTCACTGCAACCTTGATACTCTGGACTCAAGTGATCCTCCTACCTCAGCCTCCTAAATATCTGGATGACAGGCGTGGGCCACCATGCCTGGCTAATTTTTAATTTTTGTGTTTTTCAGACAGGGTCTTACTCTGTTGCCTAGGCTGGAGAGCAATGGCACAATCACAGCTTACTGCAGCCTTGAATTCCCAGGCTCAAGTGATCCCACCATGTCAGACTCCTGAGTAGCAGGGACTATAGGTGCATACCACCATTCCTAACTTTTTTTTTTTTTTTTTTTTTGTAGAGATGGGGTTTTGCCATATTGCCCAGGCTGGTCTCAAACTCCCGGGCTCAAGAGATCCATTCACCTTGGCCTCCCAAAGTGTTGGGATTACAGGCATGAGTCACTGTACCTAATTTTTAATTTTTTTGTAGAGGCTGGGTGTGGTGGTACACACCTGTAACATGAGCACATTGAGAGGCTGAGACAAGAGGACTGCTTGAGCCCAGGAGTTTGAGACCAGCCTGGGTAACATAGTGAGACCCTGATCTCTATAAAAAATAGAGGCAGAGGTTGCAGTGAGCCGAAATCATGCCACTGCACTCCAGCCTGGGCAGCAGAGTGAGACTTCATCTAAAATAATAATAATTATTATTATTTGGGTGTGCTAGTGTATACTTGTAGCTTCAGCTACTGGGAGGCTGAGGCAGGAGGACTGCCTGAACCCAGGAGGTGGAGGCTGTGGTGAGTCATGATCATGCCACTGCACTCCAGCCTGGATGACAGAGCAAGCCCCTGTCTCATAAATAAATAATAAATGAGATTTTTTTTGTGGACACAGCATCTCACTATGTTGCCCAAGCTGGTCTCAAATTTCTGGACTGAAATGATCCTCCCACTTTGGTGTCCACAAGTGCTAGAATTAAAGGCGTGAGCCACTGTGCCTGGCCTTAGTATAATTATTAATAGCACTCTCCTTTGCCCTTAAAGTGTCCTGGTTTGGATGATAAATTTTATGGTGACTCTATCTACAACGCCACTTTAAAAGGTCACTTATATAATGAACATTTACATTAAAAGGCTACTTTGCTCTGGGCAATGTTCTAGGTGCCAGGTATGCATTACAGAACAAGACAGACAGGTTTCTAATCTCATGGAGCTTCCATTTTATTGACTAGGCAGGATCACAGAGATCTAGCTCCACTCATGTCAGCTCCTAACACTGCAATAGTGGAACCTGGTAAAGCACACTGAATTGCCGCCATCAGTACTTTTATATTTTTTACCCCTTTCCACAATGGAAGAGTAGTTTCAGACCAAACCTGACTTTGTTTTAGTTCTCTGGATCTCTTCTAAAACTGCATGACAAAAGCATCTACTCCTGCTCTTTCTGCTCTGACTTCATTTTCTCTTCCCAATGCTGCCTCTTGTTTTTCTCAGGAACCTCAAAAGGAGTGACTCATGTGAAGTTAGCTCATGTGAACTGGGATTCTAGTGGTTGTGATAGGTTTAAAACTTCTAAGAAATGTATTGTGTGTGCAAGAGGCAGACTGTGTAGTGTAGGCAGAGAGTGTAGTGACAGGAGACCTAGTCCTTATGCTGCTCTGACTCACTGTATGACTTTGAACATACAGAAGTTTTCCTATCTGAGATGGAAAATGAGATGGTGGGGGCTGGATGATCTCTAAAATTCCATGACTCTAGCTTTGTATGATGAAGCACTCATTTTTTAGGAATGAAATATGATGGAGGGTACTGGTTTAGATAGATGAACAAGTATAACAAGAAAGCAAGAGGAAAGGAGTCAGAACAGGCTTAAGAAGAAAACAACAGGAGCCTGGTTGAGCAAATCAAAGTAAATTGATATAACCTCAGGGCTAGAAATCCATATATCTTATCTTAGGAATACAGGCATACCTCATTTTATTGTGCTTCATAGATACTGTGTGGTTAAAAAAAAAAGGACGGTCTGTGGCAATGCTATAAGTCTGTGAGCACCATTTTGCCAACAGTATGTGCTCACTTCGTGTTGCTGTGTCACATTTTGGTAATTCTCACATTTCAAATCTTCTCATTATTATTACATCTGTTATGGTGATCTGTGATCAGCGATCTTTAATGTTACTATTGTAACTGTTTTGGGGGTGCCATGAATTGTGCTCACATAAATGCTAAACTTTTTTTTTTTTTTGAGAGGCAGTCTTGTTCTGTCGCCAGGCTGGAGTGCAATGGCGCAATCTTGGCTCACTGCAACCTCCGCCTCCCAGGTTGAAGTGATTCTCCTGCCTCGGCCTCCCGAGTAGCTGGGACTACAGGTGTGCGCTACCATGCCCAGATAATTTTTGTATTTTTAGTAGAGATGGAATTTCACCATGTTGGCCAGGATGATCTCGAACTCCTGATCTCATGATCTGTCCGCCTCGGCCTCCAGAAGTGCTGGGATTAAAGGTGTGAGCCACTGTGCCCGGCAAACTTTTTTTTTTTTTTGAGACAGTGTATCTCTCTGTTACCCAGGCATGAATGCAGCGGCACTAATCATATCTCACTGCAACCTCAAACTCCTGGGCTCAGGTGATCCTCCTGTCTCAGTCCCAAGTAGTTGGGACTACAGATGTGTGCTACCGTGCCTGGTTAATTTTTTTTTTTTTTTAGAGATAGGGTCTTGCTATGTTGCCCAGGCTCGTCTTAAACACCCGACCTCAAGTGATTCTCCCATCGCACCCTTACAGGTATGAGACACTGTGCCTACCCTAAGACGGCAAACTTAATCGATAACTATTGTATGTGTTCTGAGTGTTCCACTGACTGGTCATTCTCCTGTCTCTCTCCCTCTCTTCAGGCCTCCCTACTCCCTGAGATACAACAACATTGAAATTAGACCATTTAATAACCCTACAATGGCCTCTAAGTATTCAAATGAAGTGGAGAGTGGCATGTCTCTCACTTCGTGGTTGCAGGGAGCAGATGAAAGTTCTGTCCAGGGGCCAGGAAGAATGGCCCACATCAATCTGTAGGAAAGCACAGCCACAAAGAGAAGGATAAGAGGGATGAGATGACTGCCTTAGTAAGAAAGCCATGGCAAAGGCCAACACAGGCTAAAGCTGGCCTCCTGTGGGAAACAGCCAAGTGGTAAATGCAAAGAGAAAGTTTTGTTTTGTTTTGTTTTAAGACAGGGTCTCACTGTCACCCAGGCTAGAGTGCAGTGGTGCAATCTCAGCTCACTGCAACCTCCACCTCCCAGGTTCAAGCACTTCTCCTGCCTCAGCCTCCCGAGTAGCTGGGACTATAGGTGCACACCACCACACCCGGCTAATTTTTTGTATTTTAGTAGAGACAAGCTTTCACAGTATTGCTGAGGCTGGTTTCGAACTCCTGACCTCAGGCAATCCACCCGCCTTGGCCTCCCAAAGTGCTAGGATTACAGGCATGAACCACCATGCCTGGCCAATTTTTGTATTTTTTTGTAGAGATGGGGTTTTGTCATGTTGCCCTGGCTGGTCTTGAACTCTTGGGCTCAAGGAATCTGCCTGTCTTGACCTTCCACAGTGCTAGGATAACATGAGGGAGCCACCATACCCAGCTGAAAAAATTCTTGAAGGAAATTAAAAGTGCTACTCTAATGAACACATGAATGATAAGAAAGCGAAACAGCCTTATTGCTGACATGGAGAAAGTTTTAGCAGTATAGGTAGATCAAATCAGCGATGATATACACTTAACCAAAGCCTAATCTACAGCAAGGCCCTAACTCTCTTCAATTCTGTGAAGGCCAAGAGACATGAGGAAGCTGAAGAGAAGTCTAAAGCTAGCAGAGATTGGTTCATGAAGTTTAAGGAAAAAAATCCATCTCCTTAACATTAAAGTGCAAGGTGAAGCAGCAAGTGCTGATGGAGAAGTTACAGCAAATTACCCAGAAGATCTCGCTAAGATCACTGATGAAAGTGGCTACACCAAACAACAGGGTTTCAATGTAGATGAAACTGCCTTCTATTGAAAGAAGATGCCACCTAGGACTTTCATAGCTAGAGAAGATAAGTCAATGCCTGGCTTCAAAGCTTCAAAGGACAAGCTAACTCTCTCCTTAGGGTTAATGCAGCTGGTGACTTTAAGTTGAAGCCAATGCTGTTTTACCATTCTAAAAGTCCCAGGGCCCTTAAGAATTATGCTGAATCTATTCTGCCTGTGCTCTATAAGTGGAAAGACAAAGTCTGGATGACAGCACATCTGTTTACAGCATGGTTTCCTGAGTATTTTAAACCCACAGTTGAAAGCTAATACTCAGATTTCTTTTCAAAACATTTCTGCTCACTAGTAAGGTACCTAGTCAGCCAAGAGCTCTGATGGAGATATACAAGGAGCTTAATGTTGTTTTCATGCCTACTAATATAACATCCATTTTGCAGCCCATGTATCAAGGAGTAATTCAACTTTCAAGCATTACTATTTAAGAAACATATTCTGTAAGGGTATAGCTGCCATAGATGTTGATTCCTCTGATGGATCTAGGAAAGTAAATGAAAATCTTCTGGAAATAATTTACCATCTTGGATGCCATTAAGAATACTGGTGATTCACAGGAGGAGGTCAAAATATCAATATTAACATAAGTTAGGACGAAGTTGATTCCAACTCTCCTGGTGGGCTTTCAAGACTTCAGTGGAGGAAGTAAATGAACTAGGCCGGGTGCGGTGGCTCATGCCCACAATCCTAGCACTTTGGGGGGCTGAGGGGGGTGGATCAGTTGAGGCCAGGAGTTCGAGACCAGGCTGGCCAACATGGTGAAACCCCATCTTTACTAAAATACGAAAAATAAGCTGGGTGTGGTGGTACGCACCTGTAATTCCAGGTACTCGGGAGGCTGAGGTGGGAGAATTGCTTGCACCCAGGAGGCAGAGGTTGCAGTGAGCGAGATTGTGCCATTGCACTCCAGCCCTGAGCAACAGAGCAAGACTTTGTCTTGGAAAAAAAAAAAAAGAAATAGTAAGAGAACTAAAATAGAAATGGAACATGAGGATGTGACAGAATTACTGCAATCTCAAGATAAAACCTGAACAGATGAGGAGTTGCTTCTTATAGATGAGCAAAGTGGCTTCTTGAGATGAAATCTACTCCTGGTGAAGATGCTGTGAACATCATTGAAATGATAAAAAAAGATTTAGAATATTACATAAATTTAGTTGATAACGCAATGGCTGTGTTTGGGAGAATTGACTCAAATTTTTAAAGAAGTTCTACTGTGGTTAAAATGCTATCAAATGGCATCAATGCTACAGAGAACTCTTTCATGACAGGAAGAGTAGACTGAGGTGGCAAACTTCATTGTCTTATTTTACAAAATTGCCACAGCCAGCCCAACCCTCAGCAGTCACCACCCTGATCTGTCAGCAGCTATCAACACTGAGGCAAGATTCTCTACCAGCAAAAAGATCATGACTCGCTGAAGGTTCAGATAATTGTTGGCTTATATACACTGAAAAACCAAAGACTGTGTGTGACTTGTTTTATTGCCATGATCTGGAACCAAATCTGGAACATCTCCAAGGTGTGTCTGTACATGTGTGTTGTACAGGGAGGAAAGCAGGGGAACAAATGGAACTGCAAAGCACACATGTAAAGATATAACTTTGTAAGGTAATAATGACAGAGAAACTACACAGGAGATTTGGGACTTTCAGTGTTCGAAGGAAAAGTCTGATAAAAGCTACAGTCACCCAATAACTTAGAAAGAAAGTATGAAGTTAAGTTTGGATCCAAGAGTAATTTATTTAGGCTAAGGAGTAAATGGTCCAGAAGCTTTGTGTATGCTATATCCAAGACTCACTCACTTGCATATTCCACCTGTGAGAGAGGGAAGGAGAGGAGTTCACTCCTACCTGTAAGAAAGGGTATCAAGCCCACTGATGCTTGTATTTGTGTGTGTGTGTGTGTGTGTGTGTGTGTGTGTGTGTGTGTGTGTGTGTGTGTGTATCTATGCCTCAAACAAGCACCAGCTTCTTAACCAGAAACCTGAAAAGGAAGGGAAAACATTAAATCCTCACTCCACCATCATACATACCTGGTTCAGCACAGAGCTCACAAGGGCTGAGGGACCCTCCACAGGAACATCTAAGGAATCCAGAGAAGAACGCACCCGTAGAAAGGCCAGGCCAAAGGACTGATGACGTGTGAAGGGTTGGGAGCAGGTCAGGCGAAGTCGATCCCATGACTCTCCGGAGGCTGGAGCCAGGAAGTCAACTCAAGGAAAAAAGAGACAGAAAATTGGAGGAATGGAAATGCGTAAATGGGAGAGAAAGAGGAAGAAAAGGTCAAAACTAAGGAAAGGAGCTATAGGGAGTAAACTCCAACAAAAGGAAGGAGGAGGTCATCAGTAAATGTCCCCTTAGGCTTGGGTGCTCAGGGTATGGTAATGCCAAGCAGACCAGTCAGGGCTCCTCATATCCAGTCCCTTGCCTTCCCACCATCACTCCTCTGTCACAGTTCCACACTATTCCCAGCATGAATTCTATACCTCTCCAGGGACCTCATCAATATCTCATTTTAAGAAGAAGTTATCTGTAGAGTAGGGGCCCAGTGGATTAGCTGAGATATATATTGACCTTCCTTGGGTCATAAGACCTCAACCTCCCTCGCACCACCACGTGCTCCACATGCTAACAGTATCACACTCTGATATCACAAACCCCAAACATCTTTAGTTCCTAACACTGTCCAGTCAGTACCTCGATTCCTCCAAATCATATGCCCTTCCAATGTCACTCTTTCTTTACAATATTACAAATATTTCCAACTTAAAAATGGACAAATCCTTATGAAACTATACATCCCTAGAGGCTGGGAATCAGATCTTATATTTCTTCTGTAGTGCCTAGTGAACAGAGATTTGTATAAACATTATATGCCACATAACAATAACCACTATGTAGCCTTCCATTACTTACATCAACATCTATCCTACATCCACACTTACACACACAAAAACATATTATTATTATTATTATTTTGAGACAGTTTCCCTCTTGTCACCCAGGCTAGAGTGTAATAAATGGCATGATCTTGGCTCACTGCAACCTCTGCCTCTCAGGTTGAAGCAATTCTCCTGCCTCAGCCTCCTGAATAGCTGAGATTACAGGTGCCCACCACCACGTCTGGCTAATTTTTGTATTTTTAGTAGAGATGGGGTTTCATCATGTTGGCCAGGCTGGTCTCGAACTCCTGACCTCAGATAATCCACTCGCCCTGGTCTCCCAAAGTGCTAGGATTACAGGTGTGAGCCACCATGCCTGACCACAAAAACATATTAATCAATAAGTGTGTGTGTTCTATATATTGGGCCCTACCGAATCCCATGTATAAATATAAATAGTTCATAAATCATCTCCCCAGCTAGCACACATCCTTACCATACAGATCTCACACACAAGCACACCATTCCTTAACCACCCTTTGCCCCAACAGATGTAATTAAGCCCCTGCACAGGCTCCCTCCCACAGTCTACAACCTAATAGAACCCACAGCTCTTTAGTACTGCATCTCTGTTTCTCATAAAGACCACCCTGCTCCGCTCTTCTCTGCATTTGCCCTCTTTACCATCTTTAAACATGCGGACCCTGGAGCGGTTCTTCCCCTGCTTTGAATCAGTCAGAGACATTAGCATGGTTGCAGGGAGCAGGGTGACAAAAGGTCTGTCCAGAGGCCAGGAAGAACGGCCCACATCAATTTGCAGGAATGCACAGCCACAGTTACCTGGGGACAAAAGGTTGAGAGAAGGGTAAGAGGGATGAGATGACTAAAGACAAAGGAATAGGGTGGAAGGAGGACATTACTCTACTTTATAGCTAGTTGAAAGCCAGAAAGGTTCAGCGATTGTGGAGTCCCACAGGGAATCACTGACTGTAGTGGAATGAGACTGCAGTCCACTAAATACCAATGTCACACATTTACCATGTTCCTCCCAGCCAAAAACCTTCCCCTGATTAAAGAGATTTGTTGCTTCTCTGTCTTCTGGCCCTGGTGGACAGCACTAAATTCTGTCTCTCTTAATTCCTTTCTAGGGAGTCTGACATCTCTCTGTCCTGACAAAACTGAGACCAGTGGACTTGATGTTCTAGATTCCAGAGAATTCTAAGGTCAATCTTCTCAATCCATAAACTCCTTTTTAGCCTTCTCAGATTATCCTTGCACAGGTCATCTCTCTAGCATCCTCCTGATACTGATATTTACAGGCGTATGCAGGTTTTATTTGTTGGGATTTTTATTTATTTATTTATTTATTTATGAGACAGAGTCTCGCTCTGTTGCCAGGCACCAGGCTGGAGTGCAGTGGTGTGATCTCGGCTCACTGCAACCTCTGCCTCCCTGGTTCAAGCCATTCTCCTGCCTCAGCCTCCCGAGTAGCTGGGACTACAGGCGTGTGCCACCATGCCCAGCTAATTTTTGTATTTTAGTAGACATGGGGTTTCACTATGTTGGCCAGGATGGTCTCGATCTCCTGACCTTGTGATCCGCCCACCTTGGCCTCCCAAAGTACTGGGATTACAGGTGTGAGCCACCGTACTCGGTCCTATTTTTATTTTTTGAGACAGGGTCTCACTGTTGCCCAGGCTGGAGTGTAGTGGCGTCATCACAGCTCACGGCACGCTTGACCTCCTGGGCTCAGGCGATCCTCCTACCTCAGGCTCTCATGCAGCTAGGACTACAGGCGTGTACCACCAAAGCTGGCTAATTTTTGCATTTTTGGTAGACGCAGGATTTTGTCATGTTGCCCAAGCGGATCTCAAACTCCTGGGCTCAAGGGATCCTCCCACCTTGGCCTCCCAAAGTGTTAGGATTACAGGCATGAGCCACTGTGCCCGGTCGGGATTTATAATTATGTCAGTGTTCTAAGGTTTTACCCAGACCACTCAGATCAAAGCATGATAGTTATGTTGCATAATTCGAGGAGCACCATTCACATTGTACTCCACGTGAATAGAGCCCTTGGAGTTCGCCACACAGATCTGCTCCAAGGGCAAGGGCCACATTTCCTTTTGACACCTAGGCAAAACTTACTCCATAAATGCTGCTCAGCTGGAATGAACTGAGACATGTTAGTGGAGTGGTTAGAGGGGAATATCACTCCTGTGTTCTTCCTCAGAGGTTCCTAGGCCACAGAGAACTCACCCACATCAATGTAGCCAATGGGCACTGCCCTCTCCAGCTGTAGTTCCACTTTCAGTTGCCCACTTTTGTCCTGAGGGCAGCTGAGCCAAGGTCGCCTTGGACTGTCTGGGTTTAGCAAGTTCTCTACAGGATATCTGGGATCCTAAGTAAGAGAGAAGGAGAAAATCAGGAATCTCACTGAGCTCAAGGGAAGAAGGATGCCCACAAATGAGGGATCCCTATAATCTCAAACCTTCCCAGTCATCCTAACATGAAAGAAAAGGCACTAGATGGGAGGCCATAGGAATACTGTTATCATGTGCCAAGCGGTTTACAGATACCATTTGCCTCTATCCTATTTACCAGACGACCTCATTTAATCTTTGTAACAACTCTTAGGTGGTTATATTACTTCCAAGTTAACAGATCTATATTGAAGCTTAGAGAGGTTCAGAAACTTACTGAAGGCCACAGGCTAAATAACCAAGCAAAACAGAATTCCCAGGTTTCTAAAAGCAGAGCTCTTAATCACCATGTTATACTATTTCATTTATAAGATGTTTTCAAGGACATTTATTTATCTTTATAGTTATCCTGTGAGATAAGAAAGTCAAAGATCTTTATTCTAAGTTTATAAATGATACTTAGATGTAAAGTGATTAATAAAGTCTAATTAGTGATCTTGAAATATAAATTCTGAGTTCTAACCTAAAGTCAGATATTTTTTGGTTGAGAGATCTTGAGTAAACAACTTTCCCTCTCTGGGTCTAAATTTCTTTCTTTCTGTAATCTCAGTTATTTGAGAGGCTAAGGCAGGAGAATCGCTTGAACCTGGAAGGTAAAGGATGCAGTCAGCTGAGGTTGTGCCACTGCACTGCAGCCTGGATGACAGACTGAGACCCTGTCTCAAAAATAAAATTAAAAAAAAAAAAATTATTTCTTTTCGGCCGGGCGCGGTGGCTCAAGCCTGTAATCCCAGCACTGTGGGAGGCCGAGGCTGGTGGATCACGAGGTCAAGAGATCGAGACCATCCTGGTCAACATGGTGAAACCCCGTCTCTACTAAAAATACAAAAAATTAGCTGGGCATGGTGGCGCATGCCTGTAATCCCAGCGACTCAGGAGGCTGGGGCAGGAGAATTGCCTGAACCCGGGAGGCGGAGGTTGCAGTGAGCCGAGATCGCGCCATTGCACTCCAGCCTGGGTAACAAGAGCGAAACTCCGTCTAAAAAAAAAAAAAAAAAAAAAAAATATTTCTTTTCTTTTTTTTTTAGAGACAGGTCTTGCCCAGGCTGGAGCGCAGTGATACAATCATGGCTCACTGCAGCCTCGAATCCCTGGGAGGATCACTTGAGTGATCCTCCTACCTCAGCCTCCCGAGTAACTGGGACGACAGGTGTGTGCCACCATACCTAGCTAATTTTTATTTTTGTTTTTAATTGAGATAGGGTCTTGCTCATTGCCCAGGGTACAGTGCAGTGGCACAATCACAGCTCAACGCAGCCTTAACTTCCCAGGGTCAGGATACTCCCACCTGTCTCCCGAAGAGCTGGGACTACAGGTGCATACCAGCACACCCGGCTAACTTTTGTATATTTTGTAGAGATGGGGCTTCACCATGTTTCCCAGGCTGGTCTTGAACTCCTGGGCTCAAGCAATCTGTCCGCCTCAGCCTCCCAAAGTACCGGGATTACAGGTGTGAGCCACTAGACCTAGCTAATTTTTAAATTTTTTGTAGAGATGAGGTCTTGCTATATTGCTCAGGCTGGTTTCCAACCCCTAGCCTCAAGCTATCCTCCCACCTCAGCCTCCCAAAGTGTTGGGATTACAGGTATGAGCCCTGTAATCTAAATGTCTTCATCCATAAGTAAAAGAGGGAGACCAGCCTCATGGTTTTCAACCTTGTTTTTGTGTTAGCAATAAAACCCTTTTAACTGAAATCTTACACTGATGTGTGTGTGTGTATGTGCATGTGTGTGTGCATTTTTTTTTTTTTTTGGTAAATAAAAGGAGAGCTCTGGTTAAATCACAGGTGGGGAGGACTAGAGACATACGTGTCCCCCTCTCCCTTTCAACTCACTGAAGTGGGTCTCTACAGAGTACAGCTGAAAACCACAGAGTTTGAAATTAGCTAATGTTCTCTAGCATTTTATAAGGCTAAGAGTCTATGAAGCGGCCAGGCGCAGTGGCTCATGCCTATAATCTCAGCATTTTGGGAGGTTAAGGTGGGCGGATCACGAGGTCAGGACTTCAAGACCAGCCTGCCCAACACAGTGAAACCCCAGCTCTACTAAAAATATAAAAATTAGCTGGGCATGGTGGCGCACACCTGTAGTCCCTGCTACTCTGGAGGATGAGGCAAGAGTGTTGTTTGAAACAGGGAGGCGGAGGTTGCAGTGAGTTGAGATCATGCAGCTGCATTCCAGCCTGGGCAACAGAGCGAGACTCCATCTCAAAAAAACAGTCTATGAAGCAAATTGTTTAGCCTGACCATGCAGGTAAGGAGGATAAGCAAAATATTAATTTTATTTTACTTAGAATAGGGGTTAATATATTAGTTCCTAAAGATCCTCTAAGGGTCTTTCTTTTTCTTTTTTTCATACAAGGTCTTGCTCTGTTGCCCAGGCTGGAGTGCAGTGGCACAGTCATGGCTCACGGTTAGCCCTGACCTCCAAGGCTCAAAGCAATTCTCCCACCTTGGCTTCCTAAGTAGCTGAGACCACAGGCACATGCTATCACACAGGGCTAATTCTTTATTTTTTTGTAGAAATGGGGTCTCCCTGTGTTGCTCAGCCTGACCTTGAACTCCTAGACTCAAGAGATCCTCCTGCCTTGGGCTCCCAAAGTGTGGAACTACAGGCATGAATCACCGGTGCCTGGTCTAAGGATCTCCCTGAAATGTGTGGGAGATGTTTTTGACAGTCACAATGACTAGGAAACCAGGGGGCAAGGGATGCTAAACATCCCATCATGCAAATGAAATTGCTACGAAATACAGACTTATGCCCCTAAATGCCAATGGCAGCCCTTGAGAAAGACCAGGGTAACAGAAGGGGGAGAGGGGGAGTAGGGGTAAACAGATAGAGCAGTGACAGAAGAGGAAAAGGTAGGAAGTCCCTAAGAATCACATCAGATCAGGCCTGGACTCAGGGCCTAGGATCTAGCTCTAATTTGGATATTGTAGAACTTTTAGGAAGGAGGCTGAGATCACACTTGATGGTGGTGATAACCTCGCAGGTCTGGGATTACCTCAAGTGTCCTGCCCTGTTCTCAATGATAGAATGATCAAACTCCCCTTCTGAGGATCCTGTTGCAGTTTCTGGGCCTACAGCTTTGCCAGCGCCCTTCAAACTGGGTGGAATCCTGAGGGTGCTGCTTTCTGTACTTTCCACTTCTGAGAACACTTCTTTTCACTTCCTGTACTTCTATGGGAACAACCTGAGGACAAGAGCTGTTTCTTCTCTTAGACTCTGAACTCACAATGTCTCTTCTATTAGATTGGGAGTTTTCTGAAAGTGGAGCCAAGACTCCTATTTTTTTCACTCCTTTCAGTTATCAAGAAAACAAATCATGCCTGTTGATTAAGATACCTGAGAAGAAAATGATACCACGTGGCTGATCTTCACAGGAGCCATGGTGGGCCCAGCACGGTGTCAAGTACAAGCAAAAACGCTTTCTCCCAAGATTTCTTCTGTCACCACTTTGGCACTGACTATGTGTTAGCTTCCAGAAAAGCAACAATCCTCACATTACTCCTGAAATAGAGAACAGAAGAAAAATAAAATAGCCATGGCTATAATAACAGGAGTTATTTGCAGCAGTCAGTCCACTTCTGATGACCAACATGGGCCTGGTGGGAGTGGTGGGAGGGAGTAGGTTTGGATCAGCTGATGAGGCTCCAACAAACATGAAATAACTCAAATGCAACCAGAAGGCAACACAGCAGCAAGTACAAAATAATATATTAAGATGTTAATGTTGGATTTATATATAGGTGAGCTCTCAAGGGCATGAATTGTGCCTTAAATTGTACACCTTTGTATCACTAGAGCCTAGTGCATAGTAAAGATAGGCAACAAATGTTCAACTAAATATACGATACAACTCTTTTTTTCTTCTTCTCCTAAAATGAATCTTCCTAAATTTAGCTTTTCATGAAGTTATTCCTCTACTAGACATCTTGAATGACTTGCTGCTTTATGCAAAACCCTTGCTAAGCCGGGTGTGGTAGCCTGTGCCTATAGTCCTAGTGACTCAGGAGGGTGAGGCAGGAAGATCACTTGAGCCCAGGAGTTGGAGGGTGCAGTGAGCCATGACGGTGCCACTGCATTCCAGCCTGGGTGATAGAGTGAGACCGTAACTCTAAAAAAAAAAAAAAAGTTCTTGTGAGTATTTGTACTTCGTGTTTTGCTAAACATTTTATCTAAGTTTAAATATGCAAAAACACACATATTAGTATAATGAGCTCATGCATCCATCACCTTGTTTCAACAATTCCTTGGTGAGAGGAGTTTTAAAGTTGTCTGAGAGTCTTTAGAGAATCTCTCTTCAAATATTTATCCCTGTCCATTTTATTCATGTTTATTACCCATCTGGCTCCTGAAAATATGAGTCCGTGACTCTTGATATACTCCTGGCCATAATGGTCTTTTTGCTTACCCTTCCCACCAAAAGTTTTTTCCCTTTTCTCCAAGATTTTGCTCATGCCATTGCCTCTGCTTGGAATGTTCTTTCTTCTTCCCACTTAGCAAATCTAATGCATCTTTGGTGCTCAAATGTTATCTCTCCTCTGCTTAAACAGCTCAGAGTGACAGCTCCATCCTGTCAATTCTCACTTAGCCTTTAACAGAGTGCCTCATATTATAGTTATATGGGTATACATCTTCTTGACTCTTGACAAACTGTAAGATCTTGGAGGACAAGTTTCATGTCTGATTCATTTCTGTGTGCCCAACATAAAAGGGAGAAGATAGTTCCTGATTTGCAAATGTCTGTTGAATGAATGACCATAAAAATTGTGCTCCAAAGGGCTCACAGTCATAAAGCATTCAAAATGGGGTAGATTACAGCAACAGCAGTAACAAACCCTTAGTAATGCCATCTGAATGTCAAGCACTCCTCACAGGCCATAGTCCGTACAGTATTAAGGCTTCAAAGACAGAAGAATGAAGGATGAGTCCTGAGTCTCTTCCCTAGGGCTCAGATTAATTAGGGCTCACTGTTCCTGCTATAGGAACTCACTGGGAACACAAAAATCTTTCCTTATCTCTGCTAGATTTTGGAGATATAAAAATAAATAAGGCATAGTCTCTGTTTTGAAGAAACTCACAGTATATTTTTGTGATTTGATGTGAAAAACTCCACCATCTCTCATCATCAATGAACACTCAGACCAGGCACAGTAGCTCATGCCTGTAATCCCAGCATATTGGGAGGCCAAGGAGGGTGGATATCTTAAGCCTAGGAGTTTAAGAGTAGCTTGGGCAACATGGTGAAATCTCGTCTCTACAAAAAAAACCAAAAAACAAAATAATAAAACCCAAAATTAGCCAGATGTGGTGCATGTGCCTGGAGTCTGAGCTACTCAGGAGGCTGAGGCAGGAGGATTGCCTGAGCTTGGGAAGCAGAGGTTGCAGTGAGCTGAGATCTCACCATTGCATTCCAGCCTGGGAGGCAGTGAAACCCTGTCTCAAAAATAAATAAATACATAAATAAACATATTTGGCTTGGCAATTCTGAAGCTGTCAATCTTGGATATCTCATTCAGTTAGTATTTTGGTGGGTATCTAGTAGGTACCAGGCACTGTACTAGGTGCTAGATACACA
>NW_016107394.1:1819051-1838493 GCF_001604975.1 Cebus imitator
CTGGGTTCAGGCAATTCTCCTGCCTCAGCCTCCTGAGTAGCCGGGATTACAGGCACGCACCACCATGCCCAGCTAATTTTTTGTATTTTTAGTAGAGACGGGGTTCCACCATGTTGACCAGGATGGTCTCGATCTCTTGACCTCGTGATCCACCCGCCTCGGCCTCCCAAAGTGCTGGGATTACAGGCTTGAGCCACCGCGCCTGGCTGGTAATTGCTTTTTTACCCTGTGTGCCTCCTCACTAAGTAGTGAGCTCTTTAAGGATGTGGATTTTTGTCATGCTCATGATCTCCCACACTTCAGAGCAACATCATGTTTCTGTCAGAAACAATAAAGTAATAAGTTATGTTCAGGAAATTGGTTGACAATGTGAAGCAAAATAAAAGTAGATCCCTACCTCACAGCATATTTAAAGAATTATACCTAGACTGGGTGAGATGGCTTACACCTGTAATCCCAGCACTCTGGGATGCTGAGGTGGGTGGATCACTTGCAGTCAGGAGTTCAAGACCAGCCTGGCCAAAATGGTCAGTAAAAACCCTGTCTCTACTCAAAATACAAAAATTAGCTGGGCCTGGTGGCACATGCCAGTAATCCCAGCTACCAGGGAGGCTGAGGCAGGATAATTGCTTGAACCTGGGAGGCGAAGGTTGCAGTAAGCCAAGATCACCCCTCTGCACTCTAGCCTGAGTGACAGATTGAGACTCTGTCTCAAAAAATAAAATGAAATAAAAATAAATAATTACACCTAAAAGGCTGGGCACAGTGGCTTACGCCTGTAATCTCAGTACTCTGGGAGGCAGAGGCTCAGGAGGATTGCTTGAACCCAGGAGTTCAAGACCAGCAACATAGCGGGACCCCATCTCTACAAAATATTTTTAAAAATTTGCCAGGTGTGGTGGCACATGCCTATAGTCCCAGCTACTCAGAAGGCTGAGGTGAAAGATTTGCTTGAGCTTGGGAGATGGAGGCTACAGTGAGCAGTGCTCACACCATTGCACTTCAGCCTGGGTGACAGAGTGGGACTCTGTCTCAAAAAATATCTGTATTCCCAAATGGATCAAAGACAGAAATATGAAAAACAGTAAGAAGGCACAAACCAGGTTAAAATACAAATGCTTAACAAAAAGATCTTTGCAACACATGTAAACTTTGACAGCACGTAGAAAATACGTATTTTTTAAAATGACAAATCAGTAAGGGAAAGCAATCTGACAGAAACTGGGGAGAAAATATAAACAGACAACTCACATATGATGGAATCCGAATGGCCAAAAACCCATGTAAAAAAATCTTCAACCTGCCGTACTATAAGGAAATTACAAATACAATTTCTCACCTCTAGGACTGGCAAAAACTTAAAAGTCTGATAATATAAATGACTGGCTACAATGTGGGGAAATGGGTCCCCCTCAGAAACACATTCAGCACATCTCAATTCTGACTGGCCACATTTCAAGAATATAATAGGCACATCTGGCTAGTAGCTAATTTATTTGTATGTGTACAAAAAGACATACAGTGTTTCTAAATGCAAAAATTATAAAACTCTAATGTCCATCAATTGAGGAACGAATAAATGAAATTTTATAAAACCACACAATACAGCACTACACAACAGTTAAAAGTATGAATTAGACATAAACATATGTAAACATGAACAGGCTTCAAAAATATTATGGCCAGACACTGTGGCTCATGCCTGTAATCCCTGCACTTTGGGAAGCCAAGGCAGGTGAACTGCTTGAGCCCAGGAGTTCAAGTCCAGCCTGGGCAACATGGTGAAACCCCATCTCCATTTATAAAATTTAAAAAATATATAGTGTGAAATAATCAAGTTACATAATGATACATAGAAAATAGCACTTAGTAACAAGGGCACGGTTGCTCAAGCCTGTAATTCCAGCACTTTGGGAGGTGGAGGAGGGCAGATCACTGGACCTCAGGAGTTTGAGAACAGCCTGGCCAACGTGGTGAAACCCCCTCTCTACAAATACACACAAAAATTAGCTGGGCATGGTGGCGCACAGCTGTGGTCCCAATTACTCGGGAGATTGAGGCTGCAGTGAGCCAAGATCTTGCCACTGCACTCCAGCCTGGGGAACAGAGCCAGATCCTGTATCACTCAGGCCAGGCACAGTGGCTCAGCTTGTAATCCCAGCACTTTGGGAGGCGGAGGCTCACTTGAGATCAGGCTAACATGGTGAAACCCCATCTCTATTAAAAATACAAGCATGGTGGCGCGCGCCCATAGTCCCAGCTACTCGGGAGGCTGAGACATGAGAATCGATTGAACCTGGGAGGAGAAGGCTGCAGCGAGCCCAGGTTGCATCACTGCACTCCAGCCTTGATGACAAAGCGAGACACCGTCTCAAAGAAAACAAAAAGCACTCAAATTAAAAAGCAAAATGAAACACAATACAATACTATATAGTCATGGATATGTACAATTTTTAAAAAGGGATTGGAGAACACACAGCTAATTCTAATTCATAATAGTTGCTTCTGGAGAGGATGCGCTTGAGAATAGAAAATGCAAGTGTAATCTTTTTTTTTTTTTTTTTTTTCTGAGGCAGAGTCTTGCTGTGACGCCCAGGCTGGAGTGCAGTGGCCCGAACTAGGCTCAATGCAGCCTCCGCCTCCCGGGTTCAAGCCATTCTCCTGCCTCAGCTTCCCAAGTAGCTGGGATTACAGGTGCCCGCCACCATGCCCAGCTAAATTTTTTTTTTGTATTTTTAGTAGAGACAGGATTTCGCTATGTTGGCCAGGCTGCTCTTGAACTGATTTTGTGATCCATCTGCCTTGGCCTCCCAAAGTGCTGGATTACAGGCGTGAGCCACCGTGCCTGGCCAAACTTAACTTTCATTGTATTGTCTAGCTTTTAAAAAATGAGTATGCAAACACATCATAATGTCAAGTCAATTTAGGGTGATGGGTGTACAGTTTTTATAATATTTCCCTATTAAGTTTTGTAAAATAAAAATAATTATTTTTAAGTAAATGAGATGCCCGTAGATGATGTAAACAATACCCTGTAATTTCCCGTTGGTCCCAATATAAAGCTGACTTTTCTAGGGGTTCTATGGGCTCACAGGCCATCCTAGTTTCTTTCACCAGACAGATCCAGGCAGATGCCCAGAGGCGTGTGAGCTGGAGCTACAGCCTTGCAAAGTAACGAGTTCACAGGGTGTTGAAAAGTCAGTTACGAAGGTATACGTGGGGATGGGGCAGTGAATGGTGTATAAAAAGGAGGGTAAGGTAGGAACTGGGGACGCAGGATGTGGTGTAGAAAGGTGTGCCGAGATGTGTGAAGTCGCCTGACAGCATAAGTAAGAAGCTGTATGTGGGGGCCATGGAGGTCCCACCCACAAGGCTCTTGAGCTCTGTTTCAGGAGCTCAAGTCGCATCGCTGCTTCCACGGTTCATCGGAACAGGCTGCTCCGTACGTTTCCTTGATGGCCACCCACTCCTCCCTCTCGGCCACTCCCCTCCCCATCAACAAATTCCAACGCCCCTCACCCGGGACCGTGGACCTCAAGGAGCCACCATTGCCTCCGATCGTGGACCACCAATCTCTTCTCCCGCCAATTCGGCCCTCTGACCTTCGCCTTATGACCCCGAGAGACGCTCTTCCGCCTTCCGTAGCACAGGAATGCATTCTGGGGCTTCAAGAAGCTGCTGTTTTTGAAAATGATTCCTACCGAGGCAAGAAGGCAGGTGCTGCAGCCAGGAAAATACATTTGCGTGTGTTTTAATGTTTATTTTCACTCACTACAATTCTTTCGTAGAGGGAGCGGAATTTAAACTTCTGGGTCAGCCTCAGTGCAGCTTGGGAAACGTAGTTCCTGGTCCGCACGTCTCGCTCCACGGAGCCGAGACTGAGGGAGCGTCGCGAAAGTTGCCCGTTTAGGAACGCTCCCATTTGGCGCTCCAAAGAGAAGAACTGGTTACATAGTCGCACTGAGAACAATGCGATTCAAATTTCTCATTTTCCAAGAACGCTCCCTTGCTGAAGCTTGGAAGGGCACGGGACTCCTCTCTCCTTGATCCTGAAACGTGCAGCAGGTAGATAACCTCCTGATCCCTGATAGTCTCCGCCTGTTTGGATGCCCCGCCCCCTCTGCTGAAGCCCAAGCCGCCCATTGGCTAGGAGCACTTGAGCGGCGGAAGCAGCTGGCTCGCGCGGGGACTGCGGTGTGGGGGCGAGCCGTGAAGATGGCGGCAGTGGTGGAGGTTGAGGTTGGAGGTGGTGCTGCTGTGGAACGGGAGATGGATGAAGTAAGCGGAGTTGAGAGACGAGGAGAGACTCAGTCTGAAGCTGAGGGGAGGGGCAGTGAGGTGTCGGGAGGAAGGGGTCTTAGGAGAGATGGGAAAGATCCTGAGAGGGAAGGAGCTGATTAGGGGGCGGGTGCGTGGAGAGGGAAGTCAGAGGCACTCCTGACTTGGGGACTCCGAGGCGGCCTTGGGAGTGGAAGACTTGCTTTAGCCTCAGGGGTGGAGATGGAGGATAGAGAGGTTGGAGGGGTGGGTGTGTTAAGATTTTGCGATTACTAGCTGGGGGTCTTAGGGTAGGACTGAAGGGCTGAGAGGTAGTTTGAGTTGGAGGGGCGTGAATTTTTGCAGGGGAAGGCCGGGCTTCCACTGTGAGAGAGGACTCTGTCTAAGCCTAGGATGGGGGTTGGGGACACAGACCGGAAAAGAGGGCTAATCCATTGGTAGTATAGCTTTGAGTTATCTTAAAGTAGGAACTGTTTTATTTACCCTTACATTCTAAGACTTGTATCTAATGCGGGCTCAGTAAAGTTTTGGTCAACGAATGAAGGAACAGGTGGATGAATGAATGATTGTCTGCCTGAATTCGTACATTTATTCACTTAATGAACATTAAGTATGACCTTTGCTCCGGGTCGTGGGCCAAGTGCTAGGGAGACAAAGGGTGCCTCCGTTGAAGAGCCCACAGTCTAGTGGTGGGAGACAGACAAGAAGACTAGGTATTGCATTAGAGGCATAATCGTGACACTGAGAAGAGTGCAACAGTTCAGCTTGGGATAGGGAAGTCTCCCGTAGTTGCTGAGTCTTAAATGATAAATAAGTGTCTCTCTCTCCTTCTAGACTTAAGAGTTCCTTGAAGGTGAGCTCCTTGAGATTGTATGTCCTCTTTACCTGTCTAGTAGGGTGAGAAAGGAAAATGAAAAGATTCTGAAGCTGTAGAATTGATAGCTAGAGGCGTTTGTGATCTTGCACGTACCAGCATATGGACAGAGACGGCAAAAAGGAATAGGAGGAAGGGAATTGGTTGTCAGAGATAGAGCCAGTGAGATCTCTGAGGGGTCAGAGTCTGAGAGGCCCCTTGCTGTGTGTTGGGTGGGGGAAGAGTGGTGAGGATTGGGGATGACTGAAGATGAGGTTCAGAGAAAGGGAGAAGTGGACTTAGGAAGCAAGAAGACTGTTGCTTGGTAGTAGGATGAGCTGGAGGAGTTGGATTACCTGATTGGGATCATTAAGGTAGGAGGAAGAGACTGAGAAATCGACAGGTGATCACAGCAGGGGAATTTTTAAAGAAACGTTGTAGTCCTCTGCCTCCCAATTACTAGAGACTACAGGTGTTGGTTGGTTAGGTGGGGTGATTATGGAAATGACCTCCAAGATCCCTCCTAGCTTTTACTTTTCTGTGATTACAGTTGGCTGTGGTTCATTGAGATATATTTGAAGGCACTTTGGAAAGGGTAAATACTGTATTGAAGTTCTTATTTATGGGCTCTCCCTTGAGACATTTATGTATATCTCAAAGAAAGCTTTAGTTACATATGTCAAGGTTCAACAAGATAAAGAGCAGAAGTTTTGGCAGAAGAGAAAATAACATTTTCTTTTCTTTTGAGATGGAGTTTCGATCTTATTGCCCAGGCTGTGGTGCAATGGTATGATCTCGGCTCATTGTAACTGCTGCCTCCCAGGTTCAAGCGATTCTCCTGCCTCAGCCTCCTGAGTAGCTGGGATTACAAGCATGCACTACCACACCCGGCTAATTTTTTGTGTTTTTAGTCAAGACGGGGGTTTCTCCATTGGTCAGGCTGGCCTTGAACTCCTGACCTCAGGTGATCTGCCCACCTTGTCCTCTCAAAGTGCTGGGATTATAGGCATGAGCCACCACACCTGGCCAAGAAAATAACATTTTTTTTTTTTTTTTTTTGAGACAGAGTTTCACTCTTGTTACCCAGGCTGGAGTGCAATGGCGCGATCTCGGCTCACCGCAGCCTCCGCCTCCTAGGTTCAGGCAATTCTCCTGCCTCAGCCTCCTGAGTAGCTGGGATTACAAGCACGCACCACCATGCCCAGCTAATTTTTTGTAGTTTTAGTAGAGACGAGGTTTCACCATGTTGACCAGGATGGTCTCGATCTCTTGACCTCGTGATCCACCCGCCTCGGCCTCCCAATGTGCTGGGATTACAGGCGTGAGCCACTGCGCCCGGTGAAAATAACATTTTCATTTGGTTACTTTTAAATTTTGTTTCTTAGCTTTTCTTTATTGTTTTAAGGACGTAAGAGCTTCTAGTAGTATAATAGATTTTGCAGAGTATCATGCCTAGAAGTTAACTTTTTATGAAACCACTAGCATTCATCCAAGAAACCTTGTTACTTGTTTCATTTTCTGAGAAAAAGTATGATTTGTTGTCTGGAAATGCTGCGTGGACTGGTTCTATCTTTTTTGTTGTTGTATGTTTGAGAAAGTAAGCTATGAGAAGCAGGAACAGTCATCCCTTCAAGCTGCAAAAATAACAGAGGTCTGGTCGGGCCTTAGTTTGTATTCAAGTTTCTACTAATGTCTCTCCAGCTGTTTCTTTTTCTTCAAGACAAGGTTTCACCATGTTGGCCAGGCTGGTGTTGAACTCCCAACCTCAGGTGATCCACCCGCCTTGGCCTCCAAAGTGCTTGGATTACAGGCGTGAGCCACCACGCCAGGCCTCTCCAGCTGTTTCTTTGCAGCCTTAGCTTGTGAAAGAGAAGGTGAAATTCGTCATTTAACATGTAATTATGGGGTCTACCGTGTGTCATGCACTGAGAATTCAAAGATAAGTAAAACAGTATCTTTATCAATTTACAGCTGAGTGAAGAGACATGCAAATAGCATATTATAATACTAGATAATTGCTGTAATGGAGACGTGTAACAAATGCAGTGGGGCACAAGAGATAAGCGCTTTGAGTCTGCTAGGGGGAGTCGGTAAAGTCTTTATGATAGAGATGGGTTTGAGCTGAAAAAGGTTGGGTTTACGAAAGAGCAGTGGTTTACATGTGGCGTCAGCGTTACCCTCTCTGTAGCACTTTGTTTGGTTGATAGACTCTATTGTGGAGCCCAGATTTTAATAGGGTAATAGGTAGCCTGGCTAAGTTGGAGTTTCTACTTCTTGGGAATATAGGATATTATACCTATGTTTTCCAATATTAGATGCTATTAGCATGATACGTAATTTGGAATAGCATTCATTCATATTCCTTTTCTCGTTTTTTTGTCTGGTTTCATTAATGCTTTCTCTAGAAGTTGACAGGTAATTTAGGCTTTGTTAATGGCTTCTTCCTTTAGAGGAATAAATAGAAAAGAGGACTTGGGAAAAGAGCTACCAGTAGAAAAGGCTACTGTTTATTCAGCCCTTACCATACAGCAGCCTCTGTTTAAAACCCTTTACCTGCATCATCTTATTTATTACTAACAGTCGGCCTGGGAATTAGATGAAGTTAACCCCATTTGATAAATGATACTGAGGCTCAGAGAGGCTAAGGAACTTTCCTAGGATTCCACAGTTTGTGAGTGGGGAAGTACAGCTGCTGATCCAGGCCTGCCTAAGCTATACTGAGGTTGGCCTATGCTATCTGAGCTCCTGGGTTCCATTTCTTACTCCACTATTTGTGCTTTAGGGGTAGGTAATTTAAAATTGTATAGTCTTAATTGTATGTAAACATTGATACTATGATAAGTGGCTGTGATTCCAAAGAGCATTTTGAATCTCACATTTGTGAGGAAGGTTTTATTAGTATTCCCTATTTGTGATTGAGGAAGCTGAGGTTCAGAGGATTTGAGATACGCCAAGGGTTTTGGGACTACCAGGTGGTGTCACAAACACTTAAACCCACATTTCCAGATTCCAGAGTGTTTGTTTCTCTTCTATTCTAAAGACCCAAACCCTTTTCTTTGTGTACAAAAGTTCCATTTTCTTTTTTCTTTTTGTTTTTGAGACGGAGTTTCGCCCTTCTTGCCCAGGCTGGAGTGCAATGGCACGGTCTTGGCTCACTGCAACTTCCGCCTCCTAGTTCAAGCAATTCTCCTGTCTCAGCCTCCCAAGTAGCTTGGATTACAGGTGCCCACCACCATGCCTAGCTAATTTTTGTGTTTTTAGTAGAGACAGGGTTTTACCATGTTGGCCACGCTGGTCTCAAACTCCTGACCTCAGGTGATCCTCTTGTCTCAGCCTCACAAAGTGCTGGGATTATTGGTGTGAGCCACCATGCTCAGCCAAAAAGTTCCATTTTCAAAACATAAAGCAGCATTTCATCCCTGAGAGGATCAAAATGAGGGTTAATCAAAAGAATATTAGTTTTTCCATACAGGTTCTTTAACTTACTGATAACTGGATTCTGCTGAACCCCTGTTTAGGAGGAATGATTAGCCCATTGGTAGTTAAGGAGAAGAGAGAGAGATGGGCCTAGCCAACTCAGGTCAGGTATTAAACTGGCCATAATGACTGCCTAAGCTCAGTTCTGTGTCTCAGCCTGCCAAAGTACAGCATGCTAGAGATACTGGTAGGATAAGATGTGGGTACCAGTTTGGTGCCCCAGAAGCCAATCTATTCCTGGAGGCAGTGATTTCCCCCCTCAAAGGGGAGGCCAGCCAACCTCTGAGAGGAATTAGATGCATCTTTTTGGCACAGAAAGCTAGCGTGGGAATTAAGGTAGAAAAACACTTTAATACCCAATAGGGCCAGCCAGGGCATTGCCTGGCTAGTGCCTGTGAATCTGAATGTGTCCACTCCCAAGGCCTGTTTATCTGCCAAAATGATGTGAGATCATGCAGATCAGTGAGGAATTTCCAGCTCAAGCTGAAGTTCAAAGCAGGTATTCTAGCCTGCAGCTAACTTGAAGTATTAATATTATTGCCTCAAGTGAACAATTTACCTCTCTTTGGCCCTGTTTTTTTCCTGTTGAAAGAGGAGAATTGTACTAGATTGGTGGTTTTTAAACCTTTATTTAGTCATGAAACCTTTTATTCAAACAAAATGTCACTCTGAAGCCTTGTGATTCTTGAATGGATTCAACAGAACCCCTAAGGTGCTTGAAGCCACCCTTTGAAAAGCAAGGATTTTTCTGGTACAGTCCACTGATTGGGTGACCCCATTTTATGTCCCCTCAGCCCATCTGTGCTTTGCCTAGGCCAACCCCACCAAGTGTTATTATAAAATTGTCTGCCTTCCCCACTAGACTGTAAGCTTCATGAGAGAGTAGAGTCCAAGTGTATCTTGCTCACCATTGTATTCTCTTCACTCAGCATGTTCCTGGCATACAGTAGGTACCCAATAAGTATTTGATAATCATTTTTTTTTTTTTTTTTTTAAAGACGGGGTTTCACCATGTTGGTCAAGCTGGTCTTGAACTCCTGACCTCAGGTGATCCACCCTCCTTGGCCTCCAAAGTGCTTGGATTACAGGTGTGAGCCACCACGTCCGGTCCATTATTTTTGATTAATAGTATAATAGCCACCATTTAGTGGATGTTTGTGATTTGCCAGCTCCTCTGCCTAATAGTATACAGTATGCTTTTTAATTAAATGTTTACAATATTCCTATGAGAATTGAATTATTGGATGAAATCGTCTCTAACTCTTCTTGGCTCCAGCCCTCTCTGTACTGTTTCTTATTACTGCCAGGTGTTGTTGGTGCTGTCCTGTCTGCCTAGAATACCTTTCTTTTCCCTTACTGCCTTTCGAAATTCTACCTGCCCTTTAAGGTTCTAGTTCCCTTGGCTTCTTGGACTATTCTGATCTACACTGATACCTTTCTCCCCTGCCTTTTATGGTTGTCTCTGTTTAAGTTTGTTTCCTCATTCTCAACTGAGTCCTCAAACTTCTGAAACACCTTGTGTGCCAGCCACTTCGGTGTGCCTGATAATACCAAGATAGATAAAGTGTGGTAATTGCCCTCAAAAAGTTCACACACTGGTATGAGTAGAGTGATAAATACATGAAAAATGTGTCACAGGTGCTGTGATAGTGGGATGGGTACAGTGGGTACATCAAGGAGGTAGTGGCAGTCAGTATTACATCTCCTCTTCCCAGCTAGGTTCGTAAACCCACAGCAGGCAGACTGTGGAAGTTCCCATCCCTTGCTTCTTCAGGCAGTTATCACTATTTTTTTGAGTGTTTGTTCTTTCTCCTGTGGTCGTCTCCCTATAGACATTTAGTAAATGTTCCTTGTTGCCAGGGATTTTTTTCTCTAGATATTTTTGGTCCAAGCCAAGATCTTATTTTTTTTTTTTTTTTGAGATGGAGTTTCGCTCTTGTTACCCAGGCTGGAGGGCAATGGCGCGATCTCGGCTCACCGCAACCTCCGCCTCCTGGGTTCAGGCAATTCTCCTGCCTCAGCCTCCCGAGTAGCTGGGACTACAGGCACGCGCCACCATGCCCAGCTAATTTTTTGTAATTTTAGTAGAGACGGGGTTTCACCGTGTTGACCAGGATGGTCTCGATCTCTTGACCTTGTGATCCACCCGCCTCGGCCTCCCAAAGTGCTGGAATTACAGGCGTGAGCCACCACGCCCGGCCCAAGCCAAGATCTTATTGAGGGATCAAGGCATATGTGACTGAAGTTTAATCTTGGATATCTGACTACCTCTGGATTTTTTTAGGCATGTAAAACGAGTGGTGGCATAGTGTAGTGGGGAAACAAACATAGAGTAGTAAACAGTGGGCTTATATTCTAGACTAGGAATAGCAGACTTGTTTTATCTCAGAGACAGCCACCTGATCATAGATGCTTAGAAGCCTGTGTTGAGAAGGATTCTGAGGCCAGGGCTTAGCAGAAAAGAGTGCTGAGGGTGAAGTAATATAGATTACTTATTCTGTACCAAGTCCTGTGCCACGTGTTTTAGATGCATTCCTTTTTTTTTTTTTTTTTTTTTTTTTTTTTTGGTTTTTTTTTTTTTTTTTTTTTTTTTGAGACAGCCTTGCTCTGTCACCCAGGCTGGACTACAGTGGAGCGATCTTTGCTTAGTGCAACCTCAGCCTCCTAGGCTCAAACGATTCTCCCACCTCAGCCTGCCAAATAGCTGGGACCACAGGTGTGCACCAACGTATGTGGCTAATTTTTTGTAGAGACAGTTTCACCGTGTTGCTCAGGCTGGTCTTGAACTCCTGGACTCAAGCGATCCGCCTGCCTTGGCCTCCCAAAGTGTTTGGATTACAGGCATGAGCCACCGCGCCGGGACGTTAGATTCATTGTTGAATTTAATGCCATGATCTTATAAGATATGTACTATTATTATCCCGTTCTATAGATGTGGAAACTGAGGCATGGAGAATTTAAGTAACTTGCCCAATGTTATACAGCCAGGTAAGTGACAGAACTGGGGTTCAAATCCAAGACTACTTCAGTGCTTGTGCTGTTAACCACAGTGGACAGTATGAGTACTCTGTACTGCCCATCCTGTTCTACCGTAGACATTTCCATTGTGTACATTTGGGTCTTCCTTTCTGGAGGTGATTTAACTGGAGTCATGGTGTTTGTCTTTCTCACCACATTGTGTTCTCCTTGAAAAGAAGGGCTATTCATTCTTATATTCCCTTGTGCCTGGCATAGAGTATGACTCAATAAATGTGTAAATATGTGAACTCAGGAATGATTCCAGTTTTTCTGTACCTCAGTTTTTCATCTGTGAAATGATAGGTTTGGACTAGGTGACCTTTGAGATCTCTTGCAGCTTTGAAAGACTTGGATCCCAGAGTTTTATTTTGGCCATGTTTCTTATAACTCTCATCAGGTACTCAGTAAATACTAGTGAATGACTGATTGAATGAAGGTATAATTTTTCTTTTTTTTTGATAAGGAGTCTTGCTTTATTGCCCAGACTGGAGTACAGTGGTGTGATCTTGGCTCACTGCAACTTCCGTCTCCTGAGTTCAAGCGATTCTCCTGCCTCAGCCTCCCAAGTAGCTGGGACTACAGGTGCATGCCACCACGCCCGGCTAATTTTTTGTATTTTTAGTTTCACGATGGTCTCGATCTCCTGACCTCATGATCCACCCTCCTTGGCCTTCCAAAGTGCTGGGATTACAGGTGTGAGCTGCTGTGCCTGGTATATAATTATTCTTAATAATCTATGCTAATAATTAATACTGGGATGACAGAAGAAAAAATGGTGATGGGGAAGGAGTAGACAAAAAGGCTTACATATAACCTGTAATTCCACCACCTTTGACTTTGGAATGCAGTCAGAGCCTCATGCTCTGACAGATACCCTGGCAGATTCCCATTTGAATTCCAATTCCAATACCTGTCATCCCCAGCTCACTTTTGCTTTTTTTTGCAGGTCGCTTCTTTGTTATGATTTAATAACTCATCTACTTCCAGAAGGAATTTAAGATATCAATTGGTCAGTAAAGGGGTTAGGAGAGACGGGAAGGAAAGGTGAAGATGAAGAGGAATGTTTTCATTCTTTGAGTGCAAGGACTATCTCATCTTTGTACATTCCTCAGTGCCTTGATCAGTGCTTGGCACATAGCTCATATCAATATATTTACTGAATGAATGAGAATGCTTGTAGGTGTGGATTCTGTTAAGGAAAAAGGGAATGTTGACTAAATTGCAAAGGTTGACTAGACCGTGTACTGTCTGTTCTGGAAATAACATAATATCCCCTACCAGTATTTGTTTGTAAACTGCTTATGAAATATTTTTATTGGATTCATTTAAATTAATGCCACATTACTCCTTACCAGTGAGTCATTGGCACTGCTTTCTGCTCCCATAGAGCCCTGTACAGATTTCCGTTAGCGCTTACCATGTCATATTGTCTCTTCCATTAGACGGGACTGTACATTATCCTTGAGGGGACTGACTGCACGTTATCATTTTTTTCATCTCTGTATTTTCAGCACCTAATCTTACACAGTGACTAGCATGGAGTATTCAGATATTTATTGAACTTGAATTTCTTTTTCCTTGTTTTGAGACGGAGTCTCTCTCTGTTCACCCACACTGGAGTAGAGTGGTGCGATCTTGGCTCACTGCAACCTCCGCCTCCTGGGTTCAAGCGATTCTCCTTCCTCAGCCTGTGGAGTAGCTGGGATTACAGGCACCGCCACCACCCACACCTAATTTTTATATTTGAACTTGTGTCTTAAATCTAGTCCATACACCCATGTTGAACATCCCCCAAAAATGGTCAGCAGTGTGTATGTGAACCCCTCCAATGATAGCGAGCTAATTGTTCCATGGTCAGCCTATTCCTTTGAATGCCTCTGTTGCAGTGTCCTTCAGATTGGATTCGATTCTTATTTCTGTATTGCTTCAACTTTTTAGTCCTCATTGTACCTTTTCCCAGATTCTGCTTTTTTGCATCTCTGACTTGCCATGGCACTAACACTGCCAGAGAATGCCTCTGGGGGATGTAGGCCCAGTACCCCTGGCTTTGTTTGGTCTGAAAGCTTACTCCATGGAAGCCAACCCAGCATAATCCATCTAGTGCCATTTCTCATCTCCATGTTATTTCTTTTTGTTTTCCCTCCTTGAAGTCATTTGTTACCTCTGCTCCTCAGAGAAAAATCTGTAGGTAAACACAAGCTCATTAGTTCCCTCTAAAGTGCAGCTTTCCCAAGAGGATGCTGGATCATGGCCATGGGCTTTTGGCCACGGGCAGCTAGAGAGAAACTGGGGAAAAGGGAAGCAGAGAGCATAAGCCTTGCCAAAGTTTTTGGTTCATTTTGTCCTTCTTTCACAGGGTGTTATCAATAACTCAATGCATTTTGTTACTTAGAAGCCTCATGTAACATTTTCCTCCCTGTTGCCCATAGGATTGAGCCTAATTGTCTCTGAGCTTGTCATTTAGTGCCCTGCAGAAAGCCTTTTCTCCTGTTTTAACTATAACAATAATAGCTAACTTTTTTAGTGCATACCATGTGCCAGGCAGTAAACTAAGCATTTTACATGTATAACTTCTTAATTATTTTAAGAAACCTTTTATTTGAATTTATTTTATCCTGAATTTATTCTACCGTAAGTTTTTGTTTCATCAGTTTCTTCTGTGCAACCACCTCTTCTGGTTAAGCAACATTTTTTCCTTTTTTGGTAAGGATCATCTCTGTGGCAGGGGCGCTCACGTCTAGGTTAATTTGGTCTTGAGCTCTGTAAGTATGGCAGTGCATCTTGGGTGCTTCATGCACCTGGATGTGTTCGATGACTAGATAATCTATTAATACACCTAAACCCTTTTTTTTTGTTTTGTTTTCCTTTGAGACGGAGCCTCGCTCTGTTGCCCAGGCTGGAGTGCAATGGTGTGATCTCAGAGGTTCACTGCAACCTCTGCCTCCTGAGTTCAAGTGATTTTCCCACCTCAGCCTTCCCAGTAGCTGGGATTACAGGCACCCGACATCATGCCTGGCTAATTTTTGTATTTTTGTAGAGACGGAGGTTCACCATGTTGGCCAGGCTGATCTCGAACTCCTTACCTCAGGTGGTCTGCCCACCTTGGTCTCCCAAAGTGCTGGGATTACAGGTGAGTCACCATGCCTGGCTCATCTAAACTCTAAAGTTCAGCATTACTCTGCATTTTAAAGCTTGTACAGCAAAAATTCACTCTTTTTGGGCTACCAATCGTGTGCCCAGCCTCACTGTTTGGCTTAGGCACATTTACTGACTCCACAGTTGTAACAATGGATTGGTTTACATTGCTTCTATAAAGTGACATCCTTCAGATACTTTGTGGCTTTCTGGATTTGCATACCCCCCAACCTCCCTGCACCCCATTGGCCTGGGCAGTTTCTTGAGTCTCCTTAAAGTGAATATGAAGATTTTAATATCTTGATTTGCATGATTTTGTGGGGTGTGCTGGGTTAAGTTAATAGCCATTTTCACAGATCATCTTAGGTTGCTTACTGGAAGAGGAAGAGCTAATTCTGTTTTAATGCTGTTATGATCTTCATTTTCCAGATGAGAAAAACTGAGAGACAGAGAAGTAATTTATTCAGGGTCACACAGCTTGTAAGTGGAGGTGGGATTTGAACATGGTAATGCAACTCTATGTCTTCATGTTACAGTGTACACTGTTGCTGGTTTACACTATAACATGGGTTCACTATTTTCTTACTTTTTTTTCTTTTTCTGTTCCTAACCATCCTGAAGGATTCACTGTTTTCAGAAGTCACTATGTATTTATTGTGCACTTAATTATGCCAGGTACTCTTTTTAGTCTTGGGAATTAATAAATGGATAAAGAGACTATCTCTGCTCTAAGGAGGTTATGGTCTAGTTGGGAGAGGAACCCATCAAGTGATAATGAAAATATAGTATGATGAGTGGAGTTATAAATTATGTACAGGATACCATAGGTGTACAGAAGAATGAGTGCTTAAGCCTATTCAGGAGTGTTAGAGAAGAATTCAGAGAGGATATGGCATTTAGGCTGATTCTTAAAAGTTTACCATATTGATAGGAGGCCAGTTTAGGCCAAGGTAAAAGCATATGTATGAAGGAATAAAGACATGAAATCTCCAATCCTTAAGCATATGATTCTAATGACATATTTACTGATAAATGTATGCTTTGTGCAAGTCACTATGTTAGGGATTTGGGTCAGGGGAAAACCATGTTTCTTGCATTCAGGGAATTTACAGTATAGTTAGAAAAATAAGTTGTAGTCCAGTTGGAAAGGTAGTGGCTATAATTCTAAAATAAGAAGTACTAAATGTTTTTTTTCCAGTAGAAAAATCAAAGTACTGTAGGGGAAGAAAGTCCCTCTCATTGGTATGGCTAGGGAAGATTTCATGGAGAGGGAGCCATTTGAGTTGGGCCTTCATGGATGATTTGAATTTCATTAGAGCATCAGGAATGAACGCCCCAAATAAATGTTGAGAAATGTGTATATATTTGTGATTAGCAAGTAAGAGAAGAGTAAGAGCTAAATTTAAAAAGTTAGGTTGGGCCAACCTGAGGTTTTTGAAGGCCAGGCCAAGGAGCTTGGATACATTTATTCATTCCTTCAGTCACCAATTATTGAGTGCTGATACATGCCAGATACTGTGCTGGGGACACAAAGATGAAGATGTGGCTCCTGCTTTCAGGAGATTAATAGTCTCATGAGGTACAGCTAGTGCTCGACTTACGACCACAATTGGTTTCGACAGACTGGTCGTAACACGATTTGGTCGTAAGTTGAGTAGGCTATATGTACAGTACTGTGAAATGATGTTATAAAAATCTTTAAGTCATATTTTATCATAATTTTCTTTCATTGTTATATATCATAATTTTCTGTTCATTTTATGCCATTTGTATCATCTCTACACCATTTTGTTTCTTATTTTTACATTCGTCAGGTTTAAGTGAAACACTGCATTACCGGTACAACTGGTTTAATATTTGCAAAACATGCAAAATTACAAAATACAGGTGCATACAAAAATACAAAATACAGGTGTAAAAAAATACCATAGGAAACATTTTCCCAATTGCAAAACATATCAAAATATATAAACATGTATGAAACATTTTATTGGCCGCTGGTGCTTGGCTGCGGATCGTTGATGTCATCATCTGAGGCAGCAGTTGGGGTTACCGGAGTTGGTTTTTTCATAAACATGGTGAGCTTTGTCTGAATTGTATGTTTCTTTTTTTCTTCATAAATTTCACGATACGGACGAAACACATTGTGCGCCATCCGTTCAATCCTTGCAAATCGTTCGATGTTTGGGTCCATTGCTTCGAAATGTATAAGAAGTTTATTTAGTAAAGATAAACCATCTGATAATCCCTTAGTGGTGAACTTTTTTTCTGGCTCCTCCTCTTCTTTCTCTGCTTCTCTTCTTTCTTCTTCTGCCACTCTTTCTTCTTCCAGTTCGATTAGCTCTTCATTTGTAAGTTCTCCGGATTCTTTGTCTAGCAATTCTGCGACATCTTCCATTTCACACTCCAAAGAAAGGTCTTTAGCGAGTTTTACTATTTTTTCCCAAATCGTTTCAAGTTCATGTTCACTGTTAAATCCGTCAAAATCATTAACATAGCGCTTAACACAATTTTTCCAGATGCCATTTATGCACTTTGTCATCATAGCCTCCCAGGCGGTAGCGATATTCCTGATACACATCAAAATGTTGTAGTGTTTCCAAAAATCTACAGCAGAGCAGTCGTGGCTAGCGATTGTGGTCGTAAAGTCGAATGGTTGTAAGTTGCATAGGTCGTAAGTCGATCAATACCTGTAAACCAGACATGGGAACAGATCGTTGTAGTATAGTGTCGGCATGTGTTAAGTACTGTGATGATGCTAAAGAGGGAGTGATTAACTCTGCTTTGGGAATCCTTAAAGACTTAACAGAGAAGACGCTTGAGTTTGTTCTTGAGGATTAAGTTTGAGTTCAATAGATAGTCAGAGTCAGTGAGGTAAGGAAGAGTGAGCTGTCCAGCAAAATGAAAAGATATGCAAGGCTTAGAGATGTTGAACAACGTGGAATCTTCTTGGAACTGTGTGAAGTTCTGTATGACTGGAGTTTAGGTAAAATGTAAAGGGATAGCAGTGCGTGACATGGCTGAAGAGGCCCCTTTAACACTGTACTAAAAAGCTTAGGCTGTAGGGAGCCACTGAAGAGTCTTGAGCAGAGGAGTGGCATGTTTAGATCTGTGTCTCAGAATGATCAAGTCTAGTTGAAGTTTGGAAGTTACTTTTGGAGGGATCAGGTTGGGAAAAGAAGAACAGTTAGGAGGTATTAAAAGGAGTGAGATGATGTGGACCTGAGCTTGAGCAAAGACAATAAGGTTGGAGAAAAGTGAGCAGTTATAAAAATGTTAAGTACCAGTGCTTTCCCTTATTGTGTTATGCCCTTTCTATTTATCTCCCTAATTAATTCATTCACGTATTCAGTAAAATTTATTAAGTTTATAGTCTGTATTATATATTCGTTATTTCCTTTTTCAAGTACTTGTGAGTTCAATGTCAGACATTTTTCTAGGTCCCAGTAATTCATCAGTGAACAAGACAACCGAGGTCCTTGCTCATACTAAGTTTGGTTTCTAATGTGGTAAAACAATTAATGAATACATAACAAATAAACAGGATAACTCCAGATGGTGAAAAGTGCTTTGAGAAAAGTAATGTAATATGATAAAGATGACTAGAAGAGAAGGGCTACTTTAAATAGGGTGGTTATGGAAGGCCTCTGAAGAGCTGCTATTTGAACCAAGACCTGAATGGTGAAGACCTAGCACTTTTGAGATTTGGAAGCAGGTATGTTTCAAGTGGAGGCAGAAGCAAGTACAAATGCATGGGAGGGAGCAAGGCATGTCCTGGGACTAAAAAGCCAGTGCGACAGATCATAGTTAGCAAAGAAAAATAGTGCCGAATGAGGTCAAGGAGTCTGGCAAGGTTAGATTTATAAGGACTTGTAGCTGCTGGTACATGTTGAATTTTATTGAGAGTATAATGAGAATGGGAGTGATATGAGCTGATGTACATTTTTAAAAATATTTTTCTGGCTGCTTTGAGAAGAATGGATTGTAGGAGGTGACTCAATGAGAGGTTAGGAGGCTATTGTAATAGTCCAGATGGGAGATGATAGTGTTTTGGAATGGGGGTGGGGGGAGTGGTTTGGTCCTTTTGGGCTGCTATAATAAAATACCTTAGACTGGGTAATTTATAAACAACAGAAATTTGGCCGGGTACAGTGGCTCATGCCTGTAATCCCAGCACTTTGGGAGGCCGAGGTGGGTGGATTACTTGAGACCAGGAGTTTGAGACCAGCCTGGCCAACAAGGTGAAATCCTTTTTCTACTAAAAATATAAAAAATTAGCTGGGCATGGTTGCAGGCGCCAGTAATCCCACTACTTGGGAGGCTGAGGCAGGAGAATCGCTTGAACCTGGGAGGTGGAGGTTTGCAGTGAGCTGAGGTCACACCACTGCACTCCAGTCTAGGTGACATAGTGAGAGTGTCTCAAAAAAAAAATTGCTCACAGTTCTGGAGGCTGGGAAGTCTAAAGCCAAAGTGCCAACAGATTCGATGTCTGGTAAGGGCTTTGTGCTTCAGACGCTCCTTGTTGCAGTGTCCTCACATGGTGGAAGGGACACCACAGCCTCCCTAAAGCCACTTTCCTAAGGGTGCTAATCCCATTCATGAGGTCTATACCTTTATGACCTGATCACCTCCTGAAGGTTCCATCCACTGCTTAATACGATTGCATTGGAGATTAAGTTTT
>NW_016107394.1:1838723-1852969 GCF_001604975.1 Cebus imitator
CCAGCTAATTTTTTGTATTTTTAGTAGAGACGGGGTTTCACCATGTTGACCAGGATGGTCTAGATCTCTTGACCTCGTGATCCACCCGCCTCGGCCTCCCAAAGTGCTGGGATTACAGGCTTGAGCCACCGCGCCCGGCCGGAGATTAAGTTTTAACATACAGATTTAAGGAAACACAAACATTCAGACCATAGAAGAGATAGCAGAGACGATGGAGAAAAGTGGATGAATTTAGAATATGTTTTGAAGTAGAGCCTACAGGACTGCCTGGTGGATTGGATATGAGATATAAGGGAAAGAAAATAATCAAGCTTGACTTAATTTTTTGGAATTTTTTGCTTTGACTTAACGGCGTTACATAGTGCCATTAGGTACCATGTTAATTAGGCAGTTGGAAATGCAGCTTATAGCTCAGGGGAGAGGTTTGGACATTGTTCTGGGACTTTGAAGATCGGTGTTTTTATCCTAGCTCTGCCATGGAGCTGTTACCTGTTACAAATCAGTAAGGCAATGCTGTCAGCTTTAAAATAATAATAAAGTCATTTGTTAGGCTAGCCTCGTGTATGTTGGGAGAATCCTGTTCATTTGTTTATTGATTGATCACACACTGAATTTACCAAGTTACTGCATTAGATGTGAAGGATAACAAAGACATAGGCCTTGCTCTCAGGCTGCTCATAGTGTAGTGGAAAAGTTAGTAAAGTGAACAGATGTAATAATTGTTGTAATACGAAGAAGCAGAGATTTCAGGGAGCCCAAAAAATGGCAGGCAAGGGATCAGAAAAGGTTTCCTAGAAGTGATACCATAGCTGAGTGAGAAAGTGACTAGAAATTAACCAGCTCAAGAAAGAATAGAAGAACCCCCTAGGCAGGAGGAGCAGCATGTGCAAGGTGGGAGGTGAGAAAGGGAATGGCACTTTCAGGGAACTGTATGCAGTTTAGTATTACCGGAACATCAGAGTAGAAGGTGGGGAGTAATGATGAAGTAGGGAGGCTGGAAAGCAAGGCAGATGTGATGTCACATAACTTTATATGCTGTGCTGAGGAGTTTGGATTTTTATCTGTAGCTGATGATTAGCTACAGAAGAGCTCTAAGAACTTAGATTGGCCGGATGAGGTAGCTCACACCTGTAATCCCAGCACTTTGGGAGGCCGAGGTGAGTGGATCATTTGAGGTCAGGAGTTTGGGACCAGCCTGGCCAGCATGATGAAACCCCGTCTATACTAAAAATACGAAAAATTAGCTGGGTGTGGTGGCGTGAACCTGTAATCCCAGCTAGACTGAGGCAGGAGAATTGCTTGAACCTGGGAGGCGGAGGTGGCAGTGAGCCAAAATTGTGCCACTGCACTCCAGCCTGGGAGACAGAGCGAGACTCCATCTCAAAAAAAAAAAAAAAAAAAAAAAATGAACTTAGGTGAATGACATGGATCAGATTTGCATTTTAGAAAGATCATTCTTGGGGCAGAAATGGAGGAGGGATTAAGGGGCAGGGAAAATTTGCCTTAATCCAGGCAAGTAGGATTACCAAATTTATCTAATTCTAAAGTGCACATAATTTCTGGTGTATTATATATATACTGCAGGGGAGTATATGTTATGTACCAAAGGAGCTGGGAGCAGAGGAAGGTAAAACTGCAAAGACAGTTAGGGGTCAGGTCATGGCTTTGTGTAGTCCCAAGAGTTCACTCTCAGTGCTCCTGTGGAGGGCATTGTGTAGTCTACTAAGGAATTATTACTTTCACAGGCAGCATTAAGACACCAGAAGATTTGGACTTGGGTGACACAGTGACTTGAGAAGTACATGAGGTTGAAGGACCTGGATTAAGTTTGTAGCTTGAGTAATAGGAAGGAAGGAAAAGATAGTACATATATTTCTTACCCCACTGACCTAGGCCTTCTGATACCACCAGCCGCGAACTTTGGTTTTCCCTTCTCCCTTAAGCTTCCTTCAGTCCTAGCTGTATGCTGTGTTAAATTTGGAAAGTATTCACTGCTGGCTATTGAAGATCAAGTAGGATTATGTTAGTATTTCTCTTATAAAGAAGAGTCACTTTTTTTGTTGTTTTTTTGAGACAGGGTCTCGTTCTGCCACTCAGGCTAGAGTGCAGTGGTGAGATCATGGCTCACTGCAGTCTGAACCTCCTGGGCTCAAGTGATCCTCCTGCCTCAGCCTCCTGAGTAGCTGGGACTACAGGTGTGTAGCATCACACCTGGCTAATTTTTAAGCTTTTTTTGTAGAGATGGAGTCTTGCTGTGTTACCCATATGGGTCTCCCAACTCCTGGCCTCAAGTGACCCTCCTGCCTTGGCCTCCCAAAGTGTTGAGATTACAGGCATGAGCCACCATGCCTGGCCAAGAGTCACTTTTATTTATTTTTAAGATTTTTAATTTTTTCACATGGCCACTGTGTCAAAAGAAGTCACTTTTAAACTTGGCCACCATTGGCTAAGTTTGTTTCAGATAGCTTTCCCAGTTCCTCTGGATTTTTCTGCAGCATCATCCCCACTGTTTGTTCAAGAGACAAGAGAGAATTACTCAGTGTCTGAGTATTTCCCAAGCATTTGCTTAGTGTCTGGTACTAGGTGTGAAGTGTGAGGGGGATGCTGAACAAGTAAGCCATTTAGCCTTGTTTCCAAAGCAGTTAATATTACTTAACATCTGTTAGTCATTTATTGAACACGTACAGTATACCAGGTTACGAGCTAGTTCTCTGAAATACAAAGATGAATGAATAAGACTCAAATGATCCGTGAGCGATTTCAGATCCACTAGGATGGCTAAATGGGAGAAACTATTTGCAAATCATATATTAATAAGGGATTTGTCTACAGAACATATAAAGAGCTTTTACAGCTCATCAATAAGAAATAAATAACCTAGTAAAAAATGGGCAAAATTTCGGGCCCAGTGGGTTATGCCTGTAATCCTAGTTTGGGAGGCTGAGGAGGGTGGATCTCTTGAACCCAGGAGTTCAAGACCAGCTTGGGCAACATAGGGAGACCCCATCTTCCCAGAAAATAAAAAAATTGCCAGACGTGGTGGCTCTTTTCTGTAGTCCCTGTTACTTGGGAGGCTGAGGTGGAAGTATCACTTGAGCCCAGGAGGTGGAGGCTGGAGTGAGCTATGTTTTTGCCACTGCACTCCAGCCTGGGTAACAGAGTGACAGAGTAAGACTCTGTCTTTAAAAAAAAAAAAAAAAAAAAAAATCCACACAGAAACTTATAAAAAAGTACACAAGTATTGATAGGAACATTATTCATAATAGCCCCAAAGTGAAACAACCAAAATGTCTATCAACAGATGAATGAATAAGTAAAATGTGTCTGGCTGTACAATGGAATATTATTTAGTAAGAAAAGGAATGAACTGATAAGTGCTATAACATGGGTGATAGGTGATCCTTGAAAACATTTTGATAAGTGAAAAAAGACAGTCACAAAAGATCACATACTCAATGAATGAATTTATTTATTTATTTTTGAGATAGGGTCTTGCTGTGTTGTTCAGGCTGCTCTGTAACTCCTGACTCATGTGATTTTCCCCTCTTACCCTCCACAGAGTAGCTGGGATTTCAGGCATATTCTATCACATTCAGCTGCTGAATGAATACATTTGTATGAAAGATACAGAAAAGGCAAATATGTAGCAGTATAAAAGAGATTAATGTTTACCACGGTTTGGGGGTGGGAATGAGGACTTAGTAAATGAGCATGAGGGTTTTTTTAAAGAGGGATGGAAATGATTTAAAATAAGATGGTTGCATCTTATTTTATCTTATTTATTATTGTTATTATTATTTTGGAGACAGAGCCTCCCTCTCACCCAGCCTGGAGTGAAGAGGTGTGGTCTTGGCTCACTGCAGCCTCTGCCTCCCTGGTTCAAGTGGTTCTCCTGCCTCAGCCTCCTGAGTAGCTGGGATAACAGATGCTTACCACCACACATGACTCATTTTTTTTTTTTTTTGACAGTCTCCCTTTGTCACCCAGATTGAAGTGCAGCTGTGTGATCTTGGCTAACTGCAAACTCCACTTCCTGGGTTCAAGTGATTCTCCTGCCTCAGCCTCCCTAGTAGCTGGGGTTACAGGTGTGCACTACTGCACCTAGCTCATTTTTATATTTTTAGTAGAGACGGGGTTTCACCATGTTGCCCAGGGTGGTCTTGATCTCCTGACTTCAGGTGATCTGCCCATCTTGGCCTCCCAGAGTGCTAAAATTACAGGCGTGAGCCTCTGTGCCCTGCCAGTTACATCTTATTTTAAATATACTAACAGTCCTTAAATTTCTCACTTAAAATGAATGATATGGCCAGGCATGGTGGCCCACACCTGTAATCCAAGCACTTTGGGGGGCCAGTGTGGGAGGATCACTTGAGCCCAGAGTTTTAGACCATCCTGGGCAACATTTTGAGACCCCATTTCTACAAAAATTACCCAGGCATGTTGGCATGTGCCTATAGTCCTAGCTACTCAAGAGGCTGAGGCAGGAGGATCCCTTGAGCCCAGGAGGTTGAGGCTGCAGTGAGTTATGATCAAGCCACTGCGTTACAACGTGAGTGACAAAGTAAGACCTGTCTAAAAAAAAAAAGTGAACTAGGCAGTGAAGGAGCAAAGGTGAGGAGAGAATTCTAGAGAGAGAAGCTGGCAGCAGCCAAATTACTGAGGATGAAAGAGATGGGCATGTTAGAATGATAGGTGGTTCAGAGTGGCTGGAATGTAAGTCATTTGGTGGAGAGTGGTGAAATAAGGTAGCTAGTTGGGCCATATGAAGGTAGTGTGTGTGTCCTACTAAGGAGTTTGAACTTTAACCCCAAGGCAATAGAAAGTCGTCAAAGTTTGTCAAAGTAGGAGGATGATGCAGTCAGATATGTGTCTAATAAAGATCATGTGGCTACTCCTGTGTCTTGAATCTGTGCTGGCAAGGTTAGAGTCGGGAAGATCATTTTGGAGGCCACTACAATTGTTCAAGAAAGAGCAAGGGATAACGTCTGAGCTAAGGCACTTTGGCAATGAAAAACTCGGGAGGTTTTATAGATGTATAGATATTTCACTGTGTTGCTGATGAATTAGCACTTGAACCATTCAGGCTGTAAAGGCCTTAGAAGTTCATAGAGGATAGTTCTGTTCTGAAAGATTCTGGAGGAAGTGACACCTGGATTGGATTTTTAAAGATGTGTAAAAAGTTTAGGGTGTATGGAAAGCTACAGTGCATATAGAAAAGAGTGAGAGAGGAAGGCCAGGTAGGGAGGAAGCCAGGCTGAAAAATATGAATTTGATGGGATAGGAATTGAAGAACCAAAGAAGCAAACTTAGGTGCTCCCAAATTTGAAAAGTTTGATTTAAAAAGTTTTCGGGCCAGGCACAGTGTCTCACACCTGTAATCCCAGCACTTTGAGAGGCTGAGGCGGCCAGATCACTCGAGGTCAGAAGTTTGAAACGGGCCTGGTCAACATGGTGAAACCCCATCTCTACTAAAAATACAAAAATTAGCTAGCCATGGTGGTGTGCACTTGTATTCCCAGCTACTGGGGAGGCTGAGGCCCGAGAATCCCTTGAACCTGGAAGCTGGAGGTTGCAGTGAGCCGAGATTGCACCACTGCACTCTAACCTGGGTAACAGAGTGAAACTGTCTCAAAACAAACAAACAAACAAACAAAACCCTTATCAATTCAACTGGCCTGGAGAATGTGCTTTCTGATGATGGTAGGAGGCAGGGATGGGGTTGAAGGGCAGGCAGGAGCTGCAGCAGCTATTACAGTCAATATTTACTTTCATTTCACTGCCCAAAGTGTGCCACCCTTGTCAGGCTAAGCATATCCAGTGCCTGCATGATCTCCAGCTGATTTATGACTTTGGTGGCCTGAAAGGTGAGGTTTCCACTTCAACTTATTAGCCTTGAATTCTTGGCAAAGCTAAGGAGTTGGGGAAGAATGTGAATGAGAGGAGAATGGGGAACTACAAATGTGGTAGCCTGTGAACCTTTGGACTTCACTTGTTATTATTGTTGTTGTTGTTTTGAGATGGAGGTTGTTTTGAGACGGAGTCTTACTGTGACACCCAGGTTGGAGTGCAGTGGCATGATCTCAGCTCCCTGCAGCCTCCACCTTCCGGGTTCAAGTGATTCACCCTCCCAAGTAGCTGGGACTACAGGCAAGCACCACTAATTTTTGTATTTTTAGTAGAGATGAGGTTTCACCATATTAGCCTGGCTGGTCTTGAACTCCTGACCTCGTGATCTGCCCACCTCAGGCTCCCAAAGTGTTGAGATTACAGGCGTGAGCCACTACACCCGGCCTGGACTTCACTTGTTATCTTAAGAATTCAGCAGACCCTGATATGTGTACCCCACTAGATAGAGATAGCCGGCCTGGTTGTGTCGTATTTCCACCAGGTTCATGAGCTAGCTAATCTGGGGCTTACACAGCATTTTGTGTATATGTCAAAGGTTATCCTTATATTATGTTTAATAATCTGTCTCTCCCTACTTCCTGGACTGTGAATACATCAAGGGCAAAGGTTAGGCTTATTCCTTTCTAATGTTTTTTTTTAGAGTGGAGTCTTGGCTGGCCATGGTGGTTCATGCCTATAATGCCAGCATTTTGGGAGGCTGGGGTGAGCAGATCACTTGAGCCTAGGAGTTCAAGACCAGGATAGACAACATGGTAGACCCTTTATCTACACAAAATATAAGAATTAGCTGGGTGTGATGGTACCTGCCTTTAGTCCCAGCTACTTAGGAAGCTGAGGTGGGAGTATTGCTTGAGCCTGAAAAGTCGAGAATTGCAGTGAGCTATGATTACACCACCACATTCCAGCTTGGGTGACAGAGTGAGACTCTGTCTCAAGAAAACAAAAAACATGCCAGGCACGGTGGCTAACTCCTGTAATCCCAACACTTTGGGAGGCCCAGGCAGGCAGATTACTTGAGGTCAGGAATTCAAGACCAGCCTGGCCAGGTGAAAACCCCATCTCTACTAAAACTACAAAATTAGCCAGGTGTGGTAGTGCATGTCTGTAATCCTAGCTATTCAGGAGGCTAAAGCAGGAGAATTACTTGAACTCAGGAGGCCAAAATTATGCCACTGCACTCCAACCTGGGCAACAGAATAAGACTCCATCTCAAAACAAACACACACAAAACCCTGAAAACAAAAGAGTAAGTCTCGAGCTGTATGGTTGATCAGTCTTTAATGTGGAAGGATCAACTGAGATGTCTGAAATGCTGGGTTGCTCAGCCAAAGAGGTAGAGGATTGAGTTTCAGAGTTTAGGGCCCTTTGCGGTTAGCAGATACTTGGAGCCAGGGTGGGAGGCCATCCTCTGAGTGATGGATATTTTTGATGTATGCATATGGTAGTCGCTTGGAAGATTTTTATTGATATAGCAGGGCACGCCTGTAATCCCAGCACTTTGGGAGGCCGAGGTGGGCAGATCACTTGATGTCAGGAGTTTGAGACTGGCCTGGCCAACATGGTGAAACCCTGTCTCTACTAAAAATACAAAAATTAGCCAAGCGTGATGGCATGTGCCTATAATCCCAGCTACTGGGGAGGCTGAGGCAGGAGAATTGCTTGAACCCAGGAGGCGGAGGTTGCAGTGAGCCAAGATCGTGCCTGCATTCCAGCCTGGGCAACAACAGAGCGAGACTCTGTCTCAAAATAAAAAAAGTATTGATACAATTTGGTAGCATCCAGTTACACCTCACCGCACTAAAGGCATTTTACTTTTAATTCTGTGGTGACTAGGAAAACTATGGAAGTTTTGAAGGCCAAAGCATTATAGCTCACTCCACAACTTTGGAGTTAGACAGATTGAATTATTATTGCATTCTAGCTTAAGAATGCAATAATGAACGTCATCTAAGCTAACTCTCTCATTTTATAAATGAGGAAACTGAGGCATAGAGAGAGGTACCCTATTCATTGACATATAGCAAGTAAAGAGCTGTGCCAGATTAGGATATACATTTTTTTTTTCTTCACTGAGAAGGGTAGTTCGTTGCCCTGAACCAATTTTTTAGGGTGAAAGTGGGAGCGAGATAAAACCCAAGCCCCTGCAGAGGGTAGTCCTCTGTAGTCCCAGGTACTAGGGAGGCTGGGGTAGTCCCAGCTACTTGGGAGTCCCAGAGGCTGAGGTGGGAGGATTGCTTGAGCTCAGGGACTTGAGGCTCTAATGTACAATTTTCATGCGTGTGAATAGCCATTGCACTTCAGCCTGAGCACCATGGCAAGAGCCTGTTTCTTAAAAAAAAAAAAAAATGGACAAAAGATATGAATAGATTTTTCTCTGAAGAAGATACACAAATGGCCAAAGAGCACATGAAAAAATGTTCAACATTAGCCATCAGGAAAATGGAAAATCAAAACCACATTGAGATACCATTTCATACTGACTGGATGCTTTAATCAGAAAGAGATTGTAGGTACTGGAAAGGATATGGAGAAATTGGAACCCTCACATTTTGCTGGTGGGACTGTAAAATGGTACCGTTGCTGTGGAAAACAGTTTGCTGGTTCCTCAAAAGGTTAAGGATAGACTTAGCATATGATCCAGCAATTCTACTTCTAGGTATATATACACTCAAGAGAAAACATATATTTACACAAAAATTTAAAAATGGATGTTCATAGCAGCATTATTTATAATAGCCAAAAATAGAAACAGTGCCAATGTTCATCAGCTGATGAAAGGATAAATAAAATGTGATATGTTTATACAGTGGAATATTGTTTGGCAATACATACAAAGGAATGATCTATAGTACATGCTGCAAAATGGATGAACCTTGAAAGAATTATGCAAAGAGAAAAGGAGCCAGTCACAAAAGACCACGTATTTATGATCCTGTTTATATGAACTGTCTAGAATAGGAAATTCTATAGACAGAGAAAGTAAATTAGTGGTGGCCTTGGGCTGCAGGGAGAATGGGGAGTGACTGCTAACTGGCACATGGTTTTATTTTGAGGTGACAAAAATGTTCTCAACTTAGATATTGGTGATAGTGGCACAACTTTGTGAATATACTAAAAATCTCTGAATAGTACACTTTATTTTTTTAAAATGCAAATTGACAATTTATTTGTGTAAGTTTGTGGGATACAGAATTATGTTATAATTTATAAATACAATGTGGAGTAATTAAATCAAGCTAGTAACATATCGATCACCTCAAAAACTTTTTTTGTGGTGTTTACATTTGAGAATTCACTCTCTTAGCAATTTTGAAATGTGCAATGTTCTGTTATGACCAGTATTGCTGTGCAATAGAACTAAAAAAAAAAACCCTATTCCTCTTGTCTGAGATTTTCTACATAATAGTACATTTTATTTTATTTTTTTAGAAACAGAGTCTTGCTCTGTCACCCAGACTGGAGTACATTGGTGTGATCAGAGCTCACTGCAGCCTCAAACTCCTGGGCTTAAGCAATCCTCCCACCTTAGCCTCCCAAGTAGCTGGGACTACAGGCACCTGCCACCACACCTGGCTAATTTATTCATTTTTTGTAGAGATGGGTTCTCGCTATGTTGTCCAGGCTGGTCTCGAATTCCTGACCTCAAGAGATCCTCTGCCTCAACCTCCCAAAGTGCTGGGATTACAGGCATGAGCCACCGTGCGGAACCTCAGAATAGCATGCTTTAAATGGGTGAATTTTATGGTATGTGAGTTAGGTCTCAGTAAAGTTGTTGTTAAATAAAGAGTCAAGTGTACAGATGCATAGGGCTATAGATGCAATTCGTGAATGTGAGTGCTGGAATGTAGTTAGCAGTGCTTCTCAAACTTTAATGTACATATGACTTCAGTATCTTATTAAAGTTCAGATGGTGACTCAGGAGGTCTGGGATGGAGTCTGCGATTCTGTTTCTTAACAAGCTCTCAGGGTACTCTTGGTGCTAGGCTGTAGACCTCGCTTAGTAAGGCAGTAGATGATGTTTGTTTTCAATAAATGGGATCTGTCTAAAGAGCCTTCTAGAGACCAAAAGGATTTGGCCAGAGTTTTGAAGTAAGGCAGAATGTGGTTTGGTGAAAGAAAGGGCCTTAAAGGACAAAATGGAACAGTCTGTCTAAAGGTGCAGAGATCATAGAGTTTATGATATTTTGGGGGGACAGGAGACCTGTTTGTGGGGATACATTAGTGAATCCCTGAGTATTTTGCACCTAAAATGTAGCAGTCAACTTCTGATCACTTTGCATCTTTGCAAAATTTTCTCTTGCCCTCTGCCTAGCATTTATTTTTGGCTTAATGTCTTTCAAATCTAGGAATGACTGGGGGCCTTGCAAGATCTTAGTGGGGGAGTGATTGGCTAGCATTAAGACACTGTAGGTCTTAGAAGTTGGATAAGGGCTCATGAATCAGTAAGTACCCTTCCTTACCTTGGGAACCTTACCTAATTAGCTGCCTGAGCTTTGGACAAGGTGCCTTCAGACTGGGTTAATGCTCGGCCCCAAATGAATAAACTCTTTAATGAGGGAGCAAATAAAATTGTCTTTCTAGATGGTGCAGGTTAATTATAGCCATAGTTTACACCTTTGCTTATTTTTTTTACTTAAGCCAGAGTACTGGTTTGGATGTAACTTAAATAACCTTTTTGGTTAGGAGGCAAATATTAAAGCCAGATCATGTCTTACTCTTAACATTTGTTCTAGTCCATGAAGTGCTAATGATTCTCTAAGCCTCAAGTCTAGTCTCAGCCTTAGTGCTTGCTTGAGCTGCTTTCCCTGAGGCTCTGAAAGCATTACTGTCCTCTGCTTCACCAACATTCAATTATCTCTGGCCTCTTCTAGTTTTAAAATATGTCTACTTTCCCAGGAGGAAAGTCAGTGAAATAATGTGATCACCTTGAATATGCTTTCTTCACAGCTCTATAATGAAGTCAGAAGTCTTATTTCTCTGTTTACTAGATGGAGAAAATAAGTTATACATAGTAGCATGCCTGTTCCATTATGTCAAAGAGAGGCACCTTCATGCCTGGCCCAGTCTTCCAGATTTTCCTGATTTCCCCCTTAATGGACTTGCTTCCTTGAACGTGTAGTTGCTTTGTTTTGTTACATAGTTTTTAACATGATTTTCCTAGTGTCAAATGAATACTCCTTTCTCAGATACTTATAAGTTATTTTTCAAGTGTATGTTTATACGATTTAAGCATCTCCAGTGAGGTGCCAGTTTGTCAGCATACTTGCTTCCCTTAATGAAGAGAATTTTCTTCAATTCCGCAAGTACTCATTGAGTGCTTAATATATGCTCAGCTCTGTGCTTTTCTCCTTGGAAGACATAAATCCATATAAAGTATGTCTTGGCTCTGAGGGAACTAATAGGTTCATGGGATGGAAGCAAAATAGACATAAACAGGGCCAGGACTAGAGTGAGGAAAACAAGGTGCTAGCGTATAAACTTCAGAGAGCCACTCACTCTTAAGGTCATGCAAGTGCAGGGTGGGTACCTGAGAGTGAGTGGTTCCTTAAATTTTGAGCCCCAGGTCTCTTGCTTGCCCTATCCTGGTGCTAGACATAAGCAGTTAGATCACTTGGAAAGCATGTCTAAGATAACATGAGACTGAATGACTAATACAGAACAGTGCTTCTGAAATTTGATGTACATATTGATCACCCGGAGAGCTTATTAAAAGGCAGATTGTGATTCAGTGGCTTTGGAATGGTACCTGAGGTGTGACAGTTCTGTCAGGCACCCAGATGATGCTGACACTGCTATTCCATGGGCCACACTTTGAACAAAAAAGGGAAACATTCATGCTGGAGAAAGGCAGAGAAAGTTGCAATTGGAGCTGGTTCTTAAAGGATAACCAGGATGTGGATAAGAGACAAACAGCAGCAACAACAAAAAACAGGGAAGGGCATTGTAAGTAGAAGGAAAGATGTGCAAGGGCCCAGAGACAGAAATGAGTTCCATGTGTCTTGGGACAATAAATAGACAGGCTTGGTAAGATGCAGGTCCAGGTTGGAAAAGAAGAAAAGAGTTTTGACGTGTAGCAGGAAACCTATGCGTGGATTGTTACTTAGAAATGTGATTCACAATTGCCTGCTCAGGTACCTGCCAGCTGTGTCTTTACCTTTTTTGTATACACATGTCCCCCGCAGAGTATCTGACCTCTGTCTTTCTGGGGCGATGAAGGCCTGAATCAGGGCACCTGAGTAAATTCTGTGAGGCAGTATGGGTAGGAAAAGGAAGGAGGGATGTAGACTTCATTGCCCAGATTGGTTAGGCAAAATTCTGGTAAATCTGTTTTTTTAACTTAGCCGGAAAGCCCTCCTTCAATAGTGATGGGCATTTCTAGTACACACACATAAAGGATGCCTGGTAAATATGTGCTCATTTGACTCAGTAGTAGAATGGAGTTCTACATGTGTTATTATTTCAAATGTTCAACTATGGTTCTTTTCTGAAGTTAATCCAAACAGTGGGTAACAGGCCCTTGAACATCTTATGTACTAAAGGAATGGTTGTTGGTTGATTCAAGTGTTTCTAAGGCCTTGTCTCTTTTCTGTAGATCCAAGAACATTTTCCAGCTCAATTCAGTATAAGAATATATTGAAGTGACTTATGTACTGAGACTTGGATATACTTCTGTATGACTACAAGGAGGTTTCGAAGACTTGAGCCCTAAACTCGAGGAGTATATAGTATTATTTTAGAGCCGTGGTTTTCAACTGAGGGGATGCTACTGGCAATGTATAGGATCAGTTCCTCAACAGAGAATGAACCACCCCAAAATATCAGTAGTGCCAAAGTTGAGAAACAAGCTCTAAAAAGATAAGACTAGCAAACAGAACCAGAACTTTAAGGTTGGAAGGCCAGTGATATCACTAGTTAATAACAGCAGGGTAAGAACTAAGTTCAGTTTGCCCAGGTCCAGTATAGCCCAGTGGCTGCTGTAGGTCCATTTAGAGTCCTATGCTGTTATATGACAGACTGTTTTATCTAACTCTGTCTCCCACTAATCCTGATTCGTACGTTTTGCTCTAGCCATACTCAATTGCTTGTGTACTATGCCGTTTTATTCCTTCATGTCCATGTTAGTCCCTTTGCCTGGAACATAGTCTTATTTCTTCATCTGGATAATTCATACCTCCTTTGTAAAGCCTTCCCTAGTCTAAAACACCCCAGATTGGGTTAAAAGGTTAAAAGCCAAGACACTTCTTTATTCTTCTATAGCTAGTCTTTATTATATGGCAGAGAAATTTTCTGTTTATGTCTGTCTTCCTCACTAGGCTGTGAGCCTCTTTGGAGTTAAGGATTCTTGTCCTCGTCTGCTCTTATTGCCTAGCACAGACTTGCAACACGTTCAGTCATAGATATCAGCCAAAGTAAGTGATTAAAGAAGGGAGAGATCAGTGTAAAATAGAATGTTGGTAACGCTTCATAGAGATTCTAAGACTTGAAACTTGTCTAATTCCTTGAAGATACTGATAAATGTTTGAGCACCTTATCTTGGCAGGGACGGTTTTAAGACAGTAACAAATTTTTCTGGTGGTGTCTTTCTACAGGTTGATATGTCAGACCTCTCTCCAGAGGAGCAATGGAGGTAAGTGTGGCAGTTCAGGCCCTGCAGGCTGGGAACAGCAAGGTAACCCAGCTAATTGAATGATATGTCTATCCTTTTTGCTTTCTTGTTAGTGGAAGGCAGTGGCTCATGACCAGTAGGACTAGTTTTTTGGGATCCCTCTAAGTATCTGGGTTGCTCTCTTAGTCCTGAATGTGTAAGTAGCTGATTACACCAAATAATCTATATGGGTTTCAATACCATTTCTACCATTTACTAGTTATGTAATTTTGAGCAAGTTACTTAACTTCTCATAACCTTACTTTGCCCCATTTGTAAAATGAGGATCATAATAGTACCTATACCTCATAGAGCTATAGGATTAATATATATGAAATTCTTAGAAGAGTGCCTGGCAGGTGGTAAGCTTCCAGTAAGTAGTATTAACTGCTTTGAAGATGATTATCATTAACATCATCATCATTTTCCATGATACAGGATGGGGAGCTCTGGTTAAGAAAACGGGAGGCCGGGCGCGGTGGCTCACGCCTATAATCCCAGCACTTTGGGAGGCCGAGGCGGGTGGATCACGAGGTCAAGAGATCGAGACCATCCTGGTCAACAAGGTGAAACCTCGTCTCTACTAAAAAGACAAAAATTAGCTGGGCATGATGGTGCGTGCCTGTAGTCCCAGCTACTCGGGAGGCTGAGGCAGGAGAATTGCTTGAACCCAGGAGGCGGAGGTTGCAGTGAG
>NW_016107394.1:1853014-1859452 GCF_001604975.1 Cebus imitator
AAAAAAAAAAAAAAAGAAAAACGGGAGATGTATCTTTTGATCTCAACTATGCAACTAAGTTGTTTTGTAAAAAGAATGAGCTAACATATATCTTATAATTATTTCTCATTAGTAAAAGTTTCAGAGTGCCTGCCCCACAGACTTCACAAGGTGACTGACCAATGGGGTGATACCAACCATAGAATTTAATAGTGAGAAAACCTATTGATTTCCTTTAGGTCAAAACTATTGACTATAAAAATGTAGAATGGGCCCGGGAGAGTGGCTCATGCCTGTAATCCCAGCACTTTGGGAGGCAGAGGTGGGCGAATTACGAGGTCAGGAGATCGAGACCATTCTGGCTAACACGGTGAAACCGCATCTCTCCTAAAAATACAAAAAAATTAGTTGGACATGATGGTAGGTGCCTGTAGTCCCAGCTACTCAGGAGGCTGAGGTAGGAGAATCGTTTGAACCAGGGAGGTGGAGGTTGCAGTGAGCCGAGATCATGCCACTGCACTCCAGCCTGGGCAACATAATGAGACTGTTTAAAAAAAAAAAAAAAAAAAATAGAGTGGCAAAAATCCCTGTTCACATGACACACCCAGTTTGATTTTAGGTGATTTTAAGCTCAGTATGCACAGTTGTGTACCTCAGCTACCAAAAGATTCTGAATAATTTAGAAGATGTTTGTAGAAATATGCCATCTGCTGTAAGAAAGGTGACAGTGCCACTGTGGTCTGCTTTGCTGAGGTCACAAATATTTTGTTCTAAGCATGGCATATTAAGAAGATCTTTAATTGGATCATGTGTAGAAGAAGGCAATCTGGATTAATAGTCTTTGAATCATGTTATATGAACAGTGGTTAAAACACCTAGAATTGTTAGCCTAAAAGGGCACAGGAAAATAGCGGTAGGAACAGGATAGTTTTATTTTGTTTGAATAACATCGTGATAAATCTTTGAAGGGATGGCATTGGGAAAGAAGAGTGGATGTGTCCTTTGTTGTTATGGAGTATAGGATTAGGTCTAACTGACTGAAGCTATAAAAATACTTTTTTCGTCTCTTTGTCAGAAATGTCTGTAATAGTCAAGGTTTATTGAGAGGTAATGAGCTTTCTATCCCTAAAGCATTGGGATTTTATTCATTTATAAGCAAATACTAGTACCTGGCCAGGTATAGTAGCTCGCACCTGTAATCCCAGCATTTTGGGAGGCCAAGGTAGGAGAATCCCTTGAGCCCAGTAGTTCGAGGCTGCAGTTTGTCCAGCCTGGATGACAAAGCGAGACACTCTCTCTCTAAAAAAAAAAAAAAAATATACCACACACACACACACGTACCTACAATGTGCCAGACATTGCTGGTTCTAAAATAGATTACCTTAAAAGGCATGCGTTCTCAGCCAGTGAAAGTATTCAAGCAAAGATTGCAAAAATAATTTTTGCATTGGGTGGGAACTTGAACTGGATGACTTCTCTCGTCTTTTCTAGATCCATTCTTTGACTTCATTTTGTGCACATCCTTTTAGTTATGTATTGTGTGAGAACAAGAAACTTATCTGTTGCTATCTTTTTAACTCCTCGTAGCCATTAGGTGTTTTTAAGTTTGCTCTAACCTCTTAGCCTATCCTCACAACAACTCTTGAGGCAGGCAGAAAAAATACGGACTCCTTTTGACAGATGAAGAAATTGTGAGGTATAGATGTGAGGTTTCTTGTCCATGACCATCTAGGTGAGTCTGAATCTAAATTTCAAACACCTAATCCTATTCTCTTTCTGTCAGATTCTCCCACCCAGGGTAAAGTTTTATGTCAGATGAACCCTTAGGTGCTGAGGCTCACCGACTGGGATTTGGGTTCCTACTCTGCTCACCAAGTTTTCCCCCTTCTTATATTTTATTATGAAAAACTTTAAACATATAGAAAAGTTGAAAGAATTATACAGTGAAGACCTTTATACCTACCGCCTGGGTTATACACTTTTTGTTATATTTGCTTTATCATTTATCCATAATTAATCCTCCTGGGTTATTTTTGCTGTTAATGTTTCATTGCCCATGGAAATTCCATGAAGACATCATTCATGTTGTCCTTTTCCTCCCTCCCAAATACCCTGGCGTAATGGGAATTTGTATAAAAGCTTATGACTCAAGTTACATTTATACTTGTTTTTCTTTATTATTTATTTAAATTTGCTCTTTCCCGTACATTCTGATGTATTTGATTTTCTTTCTAATTCCTTTATCTCTCTCTCTCTTTTTTTTTTTTTTTTTGAGATGGAGTCTCACTCTGTCGCCTAGGCTAGAGTGCAGTGGTGTGAACTCAGCTGAATGTAACCTCTGCTTCCCAGGTTCAAGCAATTCTCTTGCCTCAGCCTTCTGAATAGCTGGGATCACAGGCATGCGCCACCATACCTGGCTAATTTTGTATTTTTAGTAGAGATCAGGTTAGCCAGGCTGGTTGTGAACTCCTGACATGAGGTGATCCTCCCACCTCAGCCTTCCAAAGTGTTGGGATTACAGGCGTGAGCCACTACACCTGGCCTCTAATTCCTTTCTTATTCCTTGTGTTTGGGTGACTGTGACCCAGAGTGGTAGGAGTGACTGTTCTTAGAGCCAGTTTTAGCCAGTGTTGGCCAGGGAATCACTTGCTGCCAGTCTTTAAGACCAGAGAATGCCAGACTTAGATTAATAAAAACTTTCCAGTTGTACTCTCTAATTACTAAACTTCCTTGAGCCATTGAGGAGGCCGTTTACCTGTGGATACTGGGGGTAAAATTACTGTTGGATAAAGTTGAAGCAGTCCAGATTTTTCAGGCTTTACCTAATCTTGAGGATTTCTGACCCTGGCAGAAAGGGTAGGATGAATAAAGCAAGACTTTAATCCTGGAATCAGCACACATTTGCAGTGTTACCCCTTTGCTGTTGTCATAAATATCGGTGACTAAGAGTATGAGATTTTATGGCTATAACCTCTTTGGGTTACTTTCTCCATCCAGCGTCAGGTTGAAATAGGCTTGAAATGGGCAGTGACAAAGGTTTCTTCTGGGACCTCCTTCATGCTACAGGAAAGGTGTCAGCTGTTTCTGCCTTGGGGGCAGGTAGCAGACCACTTAGCTGTATGCTGGGACCCTCTGTTCTATCTCCACATGCCTGTCTTAGGATGTGTGTCCTAGCCCCTAATTTGTGTGGCACCCTGCAGCTACGAAGCAAGGAATGCGTTCTGATCTGTGTACTGGTGGGATATCCCTGGAAAGCACTGTCCCTTTATCACTACAGTATCCCTGACTTGACTCACCCCATGTGTTTGGCTTTCAGGGTTGAGCATGCACGCATGCATGCCAAGCACCGTGGCCATGAAGCTATGCATGCTGAAATGGTCCTCATCCTCATCGCTACCTTGGTGGTGGCCCAGCTGCTCCTGGTGCAGTGGAAGCAGAGGCACCCACGCTCCTACAATGTAAGCCACTTTGCCTCTTTGTCAGTCATCAAGAGACCCTTCCTAAGTATTCTAGGGCCCACCCTAACCCAGGCCACATGTAGGTGGAGAAAGACAACAACAGTAAACTTTATGTGTGAATGATGAATAGTGTATGGGGGAGTGTGTGTGTCTAAGGGTTAGGTTATTCAGAGAGTGAAAACAAGGATAGAACAGTCTTCCCTTCTAAACATTGTGGGACAGATTCCAGATTCATGAAGGAGAATCTGGAATCTGGATTCAATTGGAAAGAGCAAAGATCATTTGACTGGGAAAACTAAGCCTCTAATGAATCTTACAGGACCTAGATTACACTAATCTAAATTTTAAAAAAGGGGGCAGGGCTGGGCATGGTGGCTGACACTTGTAATCCTAGTACTATGGGAGACCAAGGTGGGCAGATGGCTTGAGCTCACGAGTTCAAGACTAGCCTGGGCAACATGGCAAAACCCTGTCTCTACAAAAAATACAGAAATTAGCCGGGCATGGTGGCATGTGCCTGTAGTCTCAGCTACTGGGGAGGCTGAGAGGTGGGAAGATTCATTGAGCCTGGGAAGTCAAAGCTGCAGTGAGTCGTGATCATGCCATGGCACTCCAGCCTGGGGGACAGAGCAAGACCTTGTCTCAAAAAAAAAGGAGCAATAATGGATGAAATTAGGGGGAAAAAATGACATACAGAAAAATAGCAAAATGGCAGAAGTTAATTCTTCCTTATCAGTAATCACTTTAAATATAAATGGGTTAAATTCTTTCATTAGAAGGCAGAGTTTGGCAGATTGGTTTTTAAAATCCCCTCATTTATTGATGTGGTGTCTATAGGAAATTCTCTTTAGGTAGAAAGACAAAAGCCAGGAGTGGTGGCACACACCTGTAATCCCACTTGTTGGGAAGGCTGAGATGGGAGAATTGCTTGAGCCAAGGGGTTTAGTAAACTCATAAATGAGTGAAAGCCCCCTTGGCATTTCTGTGCTTATATGTAGAAATATTCTTAATTATATAATGTTGGCTAATCTGCAAAGATTTTTACAACCTATTCTGAAGAAAGTGAGTATGCATATATGCACTGCAGTAATTTTCAATAAGTAATTTTTCCTTGAGTGTGGAATCCTTTCTTTAAACATTATCTTAAGGAAAAAATCTAGGAAACAGTTAAGAGGCTTCATATGAGGGTTGGGTAACTCTAACCTCCCTGCTTCCCTCTCTGAAATCTCTAGGACCCATAGCACTGTTAGAAAACCATGGGATCTGTTACTCACTAGTTAATTCTTAATAGGAAATGTGTCCGTGACTTAATGAGGCCAGTTGTACTAGGAATGTGCACAGTCTTCTCATTACTGCCACACCCTGTAAACATAATGCTGAATTTTATTGGTGAGACAATATGCAAGCATGATAGCACATCTTACACTGAGAAACGTAAACTCATATCTTTAGAAAATTAGAAAAGAAATCTACTTAGGATTGGAATTGCTGAGTCATGTGGTAACTCTGTTTAATGTTTTGAGGAACTGCCAAACTGCTTTCCACAGAAGCTGCACAATTTTCTATTCTAACCTACAGTGGATTGGGTTTTCATTCCTCCACATTCTCATCAAGACTTCTTACTTCTTTCATTCTTTTTTTTTTTTCCACTTTAGTGGGTGTGGATGTCATTGTGGTTTTGATTTGTGTTTACCTAATGACTAATGATTTGGGCATCATTTCATGTGCTTATTGGTCATTTGTATTTTTTCCTTAGAGAAATGTTTAAGTCTTTTGCCCAATTTTTGCTTGAATATTTTGTCTTTTTGTTGAGTTGTAGGAGAACTTTATATAATCTGGATAATAGACAATTATCAGATATATAATTTAAAAATATTTCCTCACATTTTAAGGGTTGTCTTGTCACTTTATTGATAGTGTCCTTTGATGCATAAACGGTTTTTAATTTTGATGAAGTCCAGTATATATGTTTTTTCCTTTTATTGCTTTTGTCAAATCTGAGAATCTGTTGCCAAATCCAAGATCATAGAGATTTACCCCCATGTTTTCTTTGAAGTTTTATAGTCTTAGCTCTTACATTTGGATCTTTGGTCCATTTTCAGTTTTTGTAAATGGTGCGAGATAAGGGTCTAAGTACATTCTTTTGCATGTGGATAGCCAGTTGTCCCAGTATCATTTATTGAAGAGACTTCTTTCTCCTTTGGATGGTCATGGCTCTCTTGTCAAAAATCAATTGACCAAAGATACATTGGCTTATTTTTGTACTCTCAGTTCTGTTCTGTTGATCTGTATGTCTGTTCTTTTGTAGGTACCACATTATTATGATTACTGTAGTATTGTAGTATGTTCTGAAATTGGGAAGTATGTTCCTCAACTTTATTCTTCTTTTACAAGATTGTTTCAGCTATTCTGAGTCCCTTGCAATTCCTTACTGATTTCAGCATCAGCGTTTCCATTTTGCAAACAAAAGCAGTTGGGATTTTGATAAGGATTGCATTGATTCTGTAGATTGTTTGGGGGGAGTGTTTCCATCTTAACAATATTAATCTTCCAAGATATCTTTTCATTTATTTAGGTCTTTAATCTCTTCCATAAGTGTTTTTTAGTTCTCAATGTATGAGTCTTGCACCTCCTTTGTTAAACTTATTCCTAAGTATTTTACTGTCTTTGATGCCATTGTTAATGGAATTTTTTTTTTTTTTACTTAAATTTTTTTTAAATATATGGAACACTTCACGAATTTGCGTGTCATCCTTGTGCAGGGGCCATGCTAATCTTCTCTGTATCGTTCCAATTTTAGTATATGTGCTGCCGAAGCGAGCACTGTTAATGGAATTTTTTTTTTCTTAATTCCTTTTTGAATTATTCATTGCTAATATATGGAACTTCAGCTGATTGTTTTGTGTTAATTTAGTCTTCCAACTTTGCTAAATTTATGAGCTCTGATAGTTTTTAATGTATTCTATATATAAGATTGGTCATCCTAAAAAAAAAAAAAAAA
>NW_016107394.1:1860202-1862199 GCF_001604975.1 Cebus imitator
TTAGTAGAGACGGGGTTTCACCATGTTGACCAGGATGGTCTCGATCTCTTGACCTCGTGATCCACCCGCCTCGGCCTCCCAAAGTGCTGGGATTACAGGCTTGAGCCACTGCGCCCGGCCCGGATGAGGTTTTCATTCTGCAAAAGTTATATATATCTGTTGTCAGAAATTTGAACAGGATAGCAGTATGTGGCATAGAAATTAAAAATGTCCAGAGGGAACCACTGTTAATCAATTTGTTATAGATATGAAAAATCTTCAAGTGTATGTTCATAAATTTTTAGATGTTTATGACATCCATTAGGTTCTGCAATATTTTCCACCTAATACTATCTCTCAAATATATATCCATATTAGTGTGTATATCGTCCTCTTAAACTAAGGACTACATAGTCTGTTTTGTTTTTTTTTTTTTGAGACAGGGTCTTTGGTTCCCCGGGCTGGAGTGCAGTGGTATGATCTTGGCTTACTGCAACCTCTACCTCCTGGGCTCAAGGGATCCTCCCACCTCAGCCTCCTGAGTAGTTGGAACTACAGGTGTGTGTCACCACACCTGGCTCATTTTTGTGTTTTTTTATGGAGACTGGGTTTTACCATGTTGCCCAGGCTGGTCAGAAGCCACGGGGCTCAAGTGATGCAGCCACCTCGGCCTCCCAAAGTGCTGCGATTACAGGAGTGAGCCACCATGCCCAGCCTGCATAGTATTTTTAAAACAGATCTAAAATAAAATTTAACTTACCTTTATCAACTGACGTGTTAATTAACAGTTTATCACAGTTACAAGCAATGATTTAGTAAGCTTCTCATACATAAATTACCTAAATAACTGTGCAAGCAATTTTATAGAATGCACTCCTAGAAATGAAATTGCCTGGTCAAAAAATAAATGTCTTTTATTAATAGAACTTGCCAAATTGCCTTCCAAAAAAGTTAGCATTTATAGTTTACAATTCATCAACACGGGTGTAACAGAGCTCTTACCCAGTGTCAAAGAAGGTATAGGGAATAGTCAATATTTTTAATCTTTGTCAGTGTAATAAGGTGAAAATATCTGATTTATTGAGTATTTCCATAATTATTAGTGAGGTTGAGCATGTTTTCATGCTTAGTGGTCATTTAGTTTATTTCAATTATTTGTTCATATCATTGACTAGATTTATATTTGATATTTCCATTTTTATCAAAGTAATATAGTTTTAAAAGTCAAATAGTTCTACAAGACTTAAGAAGCAAAACACGTCAGTCCCCTGCCCAACTCTGTCAGTCTCTGATTCTTCTGTGGCAACTTTTTTTGTTAATAACTTTTTTAGTTCATTTCTGATACTTTTTTTAAAAATACAGGATCTCAGCCAGGCTGAGGGCAGTGCAGCCTCAAACTCCTGGGCTCAGACAGTCCTCCTGCCTCAGCCTCCCAAGTAGCTAGGACTACAGTTACACACCACCACGCTCTAAATTTTTTGTAGAGTTGAGTCCCACTATATTGCCCAGGCTGGTCTTGAATTCCTGGCCTCAAGTGATCCTTTTGCCTTAGCTTCCCAAAGTGTTGGGGTTATAGCATGAACCACTACAATTGGCCTTGTGTTTTTTAAATAACATGTTTATACTGATACATAAATTTCTACTTTTAAATATCACATACTGACTTCCTACTTTGGAAGGTAATAATTATATTGCTATACCTATACCCCTCACATACTACACACATTTCCTTTTACCAACTTTTAAATATTTGTTGTTTACATTATTATGACATGTAAGTATTAGTCACAGCTTCAGTCATATGGTATATTTGGTAACATTTCCTTTCCTTTGCTCAGGTTTCTTTTGGAATGTTTCTTATTGATTTACAAGAGCTCTTTGTAGGTGAGGAATTAGCCTTTGACATATTTGCTACAGCTGTCTTTCTCCAGTTTGTCATTTGATTTTATTTGTAGAATTGGTAGAAATTTTTAGATGAGATTTATGAATGATCTCTTTTTTTTTTTTTTTTTGAGGTG
>NW_016107394.1:1862249-1923212 GCF_001604975.1 Cebus imitator
GGTGGAGTTCTGCTCTGTCGCCCACGCTAGAGAACAGTGGCACACTCTCAGCTCACTGCAACCTCTTCCTCTCAGGTTCAAGCGATTGTCCTGCCTCAGCCTCCCAAATAGCTGGGGTTACAGGCTTCTGCCACCATGTCCAGCTAACTTCTTGTATTTTAGTAGAGACAGGATTTCACCATGTTGGCCAGGCTGATCTCGAACTCTTGACCTCAGGTGATCCACCGCCTTGGCCTCCCAAAGTGCTGGAATTACAGGTGTGAACCAACGTCCCTGGCCCAATTTATGGTCAATCTGTTGGTTAAATACTCTATTGTTTGCTATTCTATTTGGATGCTTTTCCTTCTTGCTATTCCTGATTTTCCATCCTGGTTCATCTAAAATTCTTCTGCCTGCCTCCGTATATTCTAGGTAATAGCCATAGCTACTAATTTTATAATTCTTGTGGACCTCTCACTCTCAAATCTGCTGTAGGTAAAAGATCAGTTCTAGAGAAGAGAAGCAGAACATAAACATAGTTGGGGCATTACCATCTATGTAATTACATAGACATAATCAATTAACACTAGCATTTATTGAGTACTATTTATTTGTTCAGTCAGTAGATACTAGTTGATCCTTTCTAGTCCCAAGCTGGGGCTGTGCTCAGTTATATTGTTTCTTTTGTGGAGAAACCACTTTGAAAAACAGTTTCAAACTGTTTTTAAATTAAACTCCCTATGATCTGGGAGTTTAATTCCTAGATACATGCCAAGAGAAGATTTTGGTATATCCTCCTAGGATTTTTCTTTTCTTTTTCTTTTTTTTTTTCTTTGAGACAAGTGTTGCTCTGTTGCCTAGGCTGGAGTACAGTGGCGGTGGCACGATCTTGGCTCACTGCAACCTACGTGTCCTGGATTCAAGTGATTCTTTGCCTCAGCCTCCCAAGTAGCTGACATTGCAGGTGCCCACCACCATGCCCAACTTATTTTCTTTTTGGAACAGAGTTTTGCTCTTGTTGCCCAGGCTGGAGTGTAATGGCGCAATCTTGGCCCACTGCATCCTCTGCCTCCCAGGTCCAAATGATTCTCCTGCCTTAGCCTCCCTAATAGCTGGGATTACAGGCATATGCAACCACACTCAGCTAATTTTTTAATATTTTTTTTAGTAGAGGTGGAGTTTTACCATGTTGGTCAGGCTGGTCTTGAACTCCTGACATCAGGTGATCTACCTGCCTTGGCCTCCTAAAGTGCTGGGATTACAGGTGTGAGCCACCATGCCCAGCCCCTCTTAGGATTTTTCATAGTAACACTATTTGTAATAGCAAAAACTTGGAAATGACAATACCCACGTAAAGGTGAATGGATAAGTTGTGATATATTCACATAGTGGAATATAACATATAAAATAATATGTATGACATACTTATAAAAATAATATGAATATAAATAACTCTAGCTACAAATAATGGTAAAGATGAAGCTGAGCAGTATAATATTGAGTGAAAAAGATAAGCCCTAGAAGACCATTTATAAATTGACACTTTTTATAGAAAGGTAAAAACAATGGAAACCAAGTGGTATGTTTTCTTTTTTTTTTTTTGTGGCCAATTAAAAAATATAAACGGTATGTTTTAAAATTATGTATATATTGATAAAACCATATTTTACTTTATTTTGAGACAGAGTCTTTCTCTGTCACCCAGTCTGGAGTGTGGCAGCCTCAACCTCCTAGGCTCTGTTGATCCTCCCACCTTAGCCTCCCAAGTAATTGGGACCACAGGTGTGCACCACCCATGCCTGGCTAATTAAATAAATTTTTTTTTTCTAGAAATGGGGGTCTTCCTGTGTTGACCAGACTAGTCTCAAACTCCTGGGCTTAGGCAATCCTCCCGCCTTGGCCTTCCATAGTGTTGGGATTACAGGCATGAGCCACCATGCCATGCTTTTAAACCATATTTTAAAAAGCAAGGGAGTAGAATCAAGATTCCAGATAATGCTAACCTTGTATGGAAGAAAGACTGCAGGATAGGATAGAGAAGAGCACATAGCTAGATATAAGTAATTTTAGATGTTTCACATCTTAGGTTCATTTGTGGTTTCAGTATTTATCATGTTATTAAATAATTAATGTAAAAAGTAAAGAAATTATGTCATGTGGTGCAGGATGGATGAACCTTGAAGAAATGCTAAGTGGAATAAGCTGGTCACGAAGAGACCAATATGATTCCACTTATATGAGATATCTAAAGTCAAATTCATAGAAACAGAAAGTAGAATGATGTCTAGGTGGTAGGGAGAATTAGGGACTGTGGCTTGACAGGTATATAGTTTCCATTTTACAAGACAAAAAAGTTCTGGAGATCTGTTATTACAAAATAGTAACAGACAATAATACATAACACTATTGAACTGTACTCAAAAATGGATAAAATGGAAAAGTTTTTGGGTTTTGAAACCGCAAAAGTAGTTTTGGTTAACATAGTGGTTCACACCGCTAATCTCAGCACTTTGGGAGGCTAAGGTGGGAGGATCACTTGATCCCAGGAGTTCCAGACCAGCTTGGGCTATGCAGGGAGACACCATTTCTATTAAAAACTTAAAGAATTAGCTGAGCATGTTGGTGTACACCTGTAATGCCAGCTACTTGGGAGGCTGAGGTGGGAAGATTGCTTGAGCCCAGGAGTTTAAGGCTTCAGTAAACCATGATCATGTCACTGCACTCCAGCCTGGGTGAAAAGTGAGACTTTATTGTTTTAAAAAAGACAAAATAATAATAACTTTAAAAAATTAAAAGTGGTCCATGCGTGGACTAATGATGAGAATGTTCATTAACCAAAGATTTTTGTATTATGTATTTTTTTTATCTACATAAAGTTCAAAAATAAAGCAAAAAAGCAAGCAACTACCAAGATAGGGACTTACCTTAAGACGTACTATAAGAATACACAAACAAGGCCGGGCGCGGTGGCTCACGCCTGTAATCCCAGCACTTTGGGAGGCCGAGGCGGGTAGATCACGAGGTCAAGAGATCGAGACCATCCTGGTCAACATGGTGAAACCCCGTCTCTACTAAAAATACAAAAAATTAGCTGGGCATGGTGGCGCGTGCCTGTAATCCCAGCTACTCAGGAGGCTGAGGCAGGAGAATTGCCTGAACCCAGGAGGCGGAGGTTGCGGTGAGCTGAGATCGCGCCATTGCACTCCAGCCTGGGTAACAAGAGCGAAACTCCGTCTCAAAAAAAAAAAAAGAATACACAAACAGACCAATGGAACAAAATGCAGGTCTCAGAGACAGATGGAAATTTAATATACAATAAAGGTGTAACCACCAGTCAATAAGAAGTTTAAGTAGTTCATTGTTAAGTAGATTAGTTGAGAAAGCTGGCTCACCATATGGAGAAACATTAAAACTAGATTTGTACATAATACTAAATACAAAGGGGACTCAAGATAAAGACCTGATTTTGAAAGGTAAAGTTATGAAACTAATTTTTAAAATATAAGCAGGCTGGGCGTGGTGGCTCATGCCCATAATCCCAGTACTTTGAGAGGCTGAGGCAGGTGGATCACTTGAGTCCATGAGTTCAAGACTAGCTTGGGCAACATGGCCAAACCCCATCTCTATAAAAAATACAAAAATTAGCCAGATGTGGTGGTGCATGCCTGTAGTTCCAGCTACTCAGGAGGCTCAGGTGGGAGGATCACCTGAGCCCAAGAGTTTGAGGTTGCAGTGAGCTGAAATCATGCCACTGCACTACAGTCTGGGTGACAGATGAGATCCTGTCTCAAAATAAATAAATAAATAAATAAATAAATGAAAAATTTAAAAACTAAAAATATAAGCAAGTAAGAAAGATTTTATAAATTTGATTACATTTACAAATTAAAGATTTCTGTTCTGTAAAAGATGCCATAGGCAGAGTTAACTGAATGGAGAAGAGATGAGTAATGATTCACAGTGACAGTAGATTAATATCTATCCAGAGAAACTCCTACAAATCAATAGAAGAGAGCAACTCCAATGGTAAAATAGGCCAGGGATATGAACAGATTTACAGGAGGGGAAGCCCAAAAGGCCATTAAGCATGAAAAGAGATGCTCAGAGTCATTAGTAATTAGTAATTAGAGAAATGCACGTAAAAATATGAGATACTTTACATGGTGGCTTGTGCCTGTAATTACAGCACTTTAGCAAAAGCTAGAAAGCTGAATAGTGTTAAGTGTTAGCAAGGATCAGAGGCTGTAGGAGCTTTTCTGTACTTTCTTGTGGACATGAAGACTGGTACAGGCGTTGTAGACAGCAGCATGGCATTGCTGAGTCAGAGGGAATATACACATACCTTGTGACACATTCTAAGGGGACATGTAAAAGGGTGTTCACTGAAGTGTTAATTATGGCTAAACATTGAGGAGTTGGAGGCAATCTGGATATCTATCTCTGATGAAGCAAATAGGTAAAATGTGATGGAAGCGTATTGTGAAATTGTTTTACAGTTAAAAGCAATACATTAAGTACCTGTAGGAACTTGGGAGGACCTTAAAAGCATAGTGCTGAGTGGAAAAAGTAAGAAACAAAGATATATAACACAGTGCCAATTAATGAAAATACAAGCAGAGAAAGCAAAAAACAGTTTGTATGAACAGGTACAAACAAAAATTACATGTGAAACACATTAGAATGTCTATGGGGTGAGGAATAGTAATAAAAGAGAATCAGGAAGACTCCTCAGAGAATGTTGTGTAAAGGAGAGGCACTGGGATTGTTGTTGAGTAGTAGAAACATGAACTGTTTGAGATTAGCCATCAGAGCTTTCAAAAAAATGTCTCTTATGGTATGCCAAGAAATGATGGAATTAATTGATAAGGCTCAGCTCTGTTTCTAACTGAATGAAACTTTTTGTTCTTCACTAGTATAAGTTGGTGGTGCAGTCTTTTAGTGGGTACCCATGACCCCTGAGTGGAAAAACACTAGCTCTGTTCTCCTAGACCAAGGTTTCTCAACAGAGAAACTATTGGCATTTGAGGCCAGATAATTCTTTGTTTTTGGGAGGGTGTCCTGTATATTATAGGATGTTTAATAGCATCCCTACCCTCTATTCATTAGATGCTACTGGCACCCTTCTCCACTTGTAACAACCAGATGTCTCCAGACATTGCCAAATGTCCCCTGGGAAACAGTCACCCTGATGAGAAACACTGTCCTAGGCTCTAGGACCTAGAGCAACATGGATGTTGCCAGCTATGAGACTGATGATGAGCAGGTATGCCAGCTCACTGAAAGGTATCAAATTTCTGTCCATAACTTAGAAGCTCAAGTCCAACCTTCACATTAAGAGAAATGTAGGCTGGGCATAGTGGCTCATGCCTGTAATTGCAGCACTTTGGGAGACTAGAGTAGAAGGATAGCTTGAGCCCAGGAGTTTGAGACCAGCCTGGGCAACACAGTGAGACCCATCTCTTAAAAAAAATAAAAAAATTACCTGGGTGTGGTAGTGTGTGCCTGTAGTCCCAGCTACTTAAGAGGCTGAGATGGGAGGATCACTTGAGCCTGGGAGGTTGAGGCTGCAGTGGGCTGCGATTGTGCCACTGCATTCCAGCCTCGGCAATAGAGTGAGACCCTGTCTCAAAAACAAAAAACGGGGTGGGGCATGGTGGCTCATACCCGTAATCCCAGCAGTTTGGGAGGCTGAGGCAGGTGGATCCTTGAGGTCAGGAGATTGAGATCATCCTGGCTAACGCCATGAAACCCTGTCTCTACTAAAAATACAAAACAATTAGTTGGGCATGGTGGTGGGCGTCTGTAGTCCCAGCTACTCAGGAGGCTGAGGCAGGAGAATTGCTTGAACCAGGGAGGCGGAGGTTGCAGTGAGCCGAGATCATGCCACTGCACTACAGTCTGGGAGGCAGAGCAAGACTCCGTCTGAGAAAAAAAAAGAAACCCCAGGCCGGGCGCGGTGGCTCACACCTGTAATCCCAGCACTTTGGGAGGCCCAGGTGGGCGGATCACCTCAGGTCAGGAGTTCGAGATCAGCCTGGCCAACATGGTGAAAGCCAGGCATGCTGGTGTGTGCCTGTAATCCCAGCTAGTAGGGAGGCTGAGGCAGGAGAATTGCTTGAACCCGGGAGCCGGGGGTTGCAGTGAGCCGAGATCACGCCATTGCACTCCTGCCTGGGTAACAAGAGCGAAACTCCATCTCAAAAAAACAAACAAAAAAACCTCCCAAAACAAAAGCCCTACTTACAAGGAAGAGGCCAAAGAAATAAAAGAAAGTTAAAAGAGGAAGAAATATAAAATTTAAAACAAAATTTTTTAAAATACAAAAAACAGGCCGGGTGTGGTGGGGCATGCCTGTAATCCTAGCACTTTTGGAGGCCAAGGCAGGCGGATCACCTGAGGTCAGGAGTTCGAGACCAGCCTGACCAACATGGAGAAACCCCCATCTCTACCAAAAATATAAAATTAGCCGGGTGTGGTGGCACATGCCTGTAATCCCAGCTACTCATGAGGTTGAGGCAAGAGAATCACTTGAACCCCGGAGGCGGAGGTTGTGGTGAGCTGAGATCGCACCATGGCACTCCAACCTGGGCAACAAGAGTTAAACTCCATCTCAAAACAAAACAAAACAAAACCATCTTGTTTGGGGTAAGAGACCATATCTAAATTTTAGATACTGTTCTTTTCAATTCTAGCAGTAATAATAATACTTCAGATTACTTGTAGTTTAAATTTGTTGATGATTTAAAAAATACTCCACCTACTCTGTTATAGCACTTATACTGAATTGTAGTTGTTTGTTTCTCCTCAGTAGACTTGAGTTTTTGTTATTTACTCTCTCACTGGAACCTTATAACAGCTCTGTAAGGTACTCAGGTTAGGTATTTATCTCCATTTTTCAGATTAGTAAACCAGGGTGCAGAATCCTGAAGTGATTTGCTGGGAACACATGACCATTAAATTGGAGAGTTGAACCTAAAACCAAAATCCGATTCTTGGTTAAGTGCTGTTTCTGTAGGTTTCTCTCAAAGGCTTTAGGAAATTTTTGTCAGTTTCTGCTATAGTCATTTCTGGTTTTAACCCTCCTCAGTTTCCTTATTTAACAACTTGCCCAAGTCCTTTCCTGGGATCTCAGGTACTTTCTCAACCTGCTAAGTCTCTTCATCATCTTGCCTCCCCAGCCTCTCCAGATTTCCCCACAAACTCAGTGAATGATGATTGGGAGGCAGCTTAAGAGACAGAAGATCTGGATTGGGAACCTAGCCCAAACCAGATGTGCCTTTTGGCTTCTGCATAGCTCAGTTTTCATCATCTGTTCAGCGTCTAACATTACTCTTTAGCTCCCTCAGGGATGTTAGGGGAAGGGATAAGTTTATGCCCAGAAAAGTATCTATCCTATTTTTCAAGTTCTCCAGGGAGAAGCTTTCATCATCTCTGTCTACTACCAAATATAGTATCTCTTCAAACCTCTACCTCCTGAACTGCTTTCCCTCCTGGAACTGGTGAGTGGCAAAATCTCCTACCTAGAAATCTTTAAAGTACTGTAGATTTTTCTTGAACCAAGATATTAAGAGGATTACTAGAATGTGGAATTAGAGAATTCTGACTAAGATAGTAAGGGGTTGTAATTCACTTTCTATGAGAAAGAAAAACTTCTATCCTCAGAATATTATAAAAACTTGTAGCTGTGATATTTATGTTGGCCTCCTTTGAGTCTCATCTACCTCTTTAGGTTCATTTCTTTCTCACCCTTCCCTCAAATACTGGTTGTCTTTTCTCAAGTGTACCATGTCTCCTCATCCTGGAACTCATCATGATGCCTTTTTCTATCTGGACCTATTAGGCCATCAAGACAGAGATCAAAAGATGCTTCTTTCAGGCAGCCTTCCTTGGTTTCTCTACTTTGAATGGAGTGCCTCTCCTCTATACTTTCTTGGTCACCAGCCCTCCCTCCATTATAGCACCTAATTGTGCTTATTTGTTACTCCTCAGTAGACTTAAGTTCTTCAGGAGATTTCTCAGTCATTAGCATGATGACCAGTAAGTGCTCAGTAAATATTAAATTACTGCTTGACTGACTCTTGCTTGGAGTAGAAAAGATGGGAAAGAAGACATAGTTCTAGGTATTAGAAGAGTAGTCATAAGAAACATATAGTAAATTTACTTTATGCTCCTCTAAAAGATAAGAGTTGGACCAGAGACAGAAGGGACACAAAGGCAGATTTTTCAGGCCAGCATCAGGAAAGAGCTGCTGGCAAATATATTCACACTGGAATGACCTGCCTTATGTGGTAAGGATGACTGTAGGTGCGATAGGAGGGAAACTCCTCCAACCGTGTTTCTGCCTTCTGGAATATCTAGTAATGTGTAGTGTCTTACCACGTCACAGAAACGACACTGAATATATCTGTTTATTGGGCCTCTGGATGAGTCTTCAGATATCAGTTATCTGAAGCCTTCCTATAGTCTTCTCCAGGCTTAATATCCTGGTATCTTCAGCTGTTATGTGATTTGGTTTCCAGACTCTTTATAATCCTAACTGCTTTCTTATGGGCTGCTGTCTTCTGGCCATGCTTACTGTTAGTGTTCTTTGTATAGTGTGGCCCCAGGCCCTGATCCCAGGGTCGGAGGGTTGCTTTAACAGAGCAGAGAACAGTAGACCTGCTGCCTCTTCCATTCTGGGTATGTTCTTAGTTAAGCAGGGTTATCTTGGCTATGTTGGCAGCAGTCCTGTTGACATATATTCCCTGGCAATTTGTGGTCAACTGAAACCCCTAAATCTGTTTGATGTGAGCTACTATTAAGCCATTCCTTCCCCATCCTATACATGGGTAGTTAGGTTTCATCTTGTCGTTTTGATTCTTCATTTCAGCTTATTAGCTCATAGAATGTTAGGGCTAAAAGAACCCTAGAAATAAACTTTATTCATTTGATCTTACATCTTCTGTTTTCTATATTTGCTGCATCCCTTTTTCTTGTGAACAAGCTTTGTGTTGTCCACAGTTTGCAAGTTCTTTGTGTTTTCTTCCAAATCCTATATGAAAATATTGAAAACATGGAACATGTCCCAGAAACCTACCTCCAGTTGACTGCAATGTATTTGTCAGCATATTTTCAAGTTGATTGTTCTGTTAGCTGTAGGTCTCTGCCTTTATTTTACTACTTGGGCTCATAGTTTCATTACATCCACAGTGTTGCTTTTCAGCCAGGTGCGGTGGGTGGGTGAGCCCTAGCTTACAACAGGAGGAGGTGCAGAGGTGGTAAGGTGAGAATCCTGAAAGTCAAAAGTGCTAGGCATCTGTGGATTGGCAAGGCACCTGATGCATAGGGAAGATATGAACTGTTTTCATGAATTCTAGTTTCTCTGAGGTGAAAGGGATCTGGAGGTTGTCTTATTAGAAATAATTGTCCCGTAGTGTTGATTCTGTCTCTACCAACACACTTTCCACTGATAGTCCCAGCTCTCAGTTAAGAGGCAATCCATTTAAATATGGGCTAGCTCTTACTGTTAGCATCTAACACGGTCATCTCAACTGTTGTAGCCTTGTGGAGAGATAAGTGGGATATCGCTGTTCTTATCTCCCACATCAGAGAAGCTGGGATTGTCCTTCAGTATATGTTTGCTGAATGAATCAATGAATTAATTTTAGGCTAGTCTTCAACTTTGTATTTGCACATTCAGGGAAAGAAAGAAGGATAATGGCTTTGTGTTTCTCCTTCCACCTGGCCAAACCCAAACCTCCTTTAGAATCATCCAGAGTTCTGCCTCTTCCAGGAAGTTTTCCTGACAGCTTCTGCCACATCTTTCTCTGAATTCCCATGTCAGTACATGATGCTTTGTACTGGCCACCTAATTCATGTGTTCATATTGCATTAGCCAAGTTCTAGAAGAGATGTTAGGGCCAAGGCTTTCATGCTTTCCACAGCGTCAGGCACAAGTGTTTGAGCAAATTAATGGACCAAATGTGTCTCATAAGTGTTGCCACGAGATGGCACCAGAGGCCCTGCAATTGTTCTACGTAACTTTTAGCCCTTTATTGCCGTTTATATGTCTTCCTTAAGGAAGTTTAAATTTATTTACCAAGCAAAATGACAATAAATACTACAGTAGAAACTGAAAAAAAATGTGTTTTTTTTTTTTTTTTTTTTTTTTTTAAAGTGAGGTTTTTTTTTTTTTTTTTTTTTTTTTTTTAAAGGCGGGGTTTCGCCATGTTGCCCAGGCTGGTCTTGAGCTCCTGGGCTCCAGCGATCCGTCTGCCTTAGCCTCCCAAAGTGCTGGAATTACAGGAGTGAGCCATCATGCCCAGCCTATAGTAGAAACTTTAAACCAAATAAAGAAACCAGGTAGCTTCCCCTTTTATCACGTGGTAGACTGTTCTGTTCACTCAGCCCCTCTGCCTTGACCCTCCTCAGGACCTGGGCCCTCCAACCAGCAGCGGCTTTCTAGGCCCCGCGCAGAAGTTGACTTTCACTCCCTAATGGAGGGGGCCTGGAGACCTGAAAATGGCCTCAAATCCTTAGTTTGTGTTTTCTGATAATTTATTTTTCCTAGAAAGGACAATTAAACATTAATAAGAAATTGCTTATAACCTCATAGCTTTTCATGTCAGTTATTTTGGTTGCCTCATTCTGGTCTTTGCCCCTTTGTATGTGTGACTTTATGCAATTTTTAATCATGCAAAGTCATAATAAGAGCTCTCATTTACTGAGCACTTATGAATTATGTACCACACTTGTTTTATATATATTACTTCCATTTAAATATAAGAACTATTGTGTCAAATGCCTATGTTTACTACACTATTTATAATAAGTGCTGACATTATTAGGTACTAAGTGCTTTCCATGCCTAAACTCATTTAACCCATACAACCTTATGAGAGTAGATACTGTTAAACCCCATTTTACTGTAGTTTAGAGAACTGAAGCTTATCAGAGTTAAGAGATCTGCCTAAGGTAACACAGTAAAGAGCTGTATCAGGATTCATATTTAGACAGCTTTAATTTTAAAATTTCTGATCATTTCAGTGTATCATTTCATTGTATTCATTATTTAATGATTTCTGTTTAGACTTCTAGAAATGGTCTGAAGGCTAATAGAATCATTAAAATTAGAGTTTGATTTAGATCTTTTTCCTGCAGCTAACCTGGTATCTCCTAGAGGACTAGAGGTCATGTATTTTTGTTTGTTTGTTTGTGTTTTGAGATGGGGTCTTGCACTGTAGCCCAGGCTGGAGTGCAGTGGCGCGATCTCAGCTCACTGCAGCCTCTACCTCAAGCAATTCTCCTACCTCAGCCTCCCAAGTAGCTGGGATTACAGACACAAGCCACCATGCCCAGCTAATTTTTGTATTTTTTAGTAGAGACGGGGTTTCACCATGTTGGCCAGTCTGGTCTTGAACTCCTGACCTTGTGATCCGCCCGCCTCAGCCTCCCAAAGTGCTGGGATTACAGGCATGAGCCACCGTGCCTGGCCGAGGTCATGCTTATTTCTGCATTCCTTTCTCATTAAATGCAAAATAAACACTTGATGGTTGAATGAGTGAACACTGTCTCTGTTGTCCTAGGAAGTCTGGGATGCAGGGCTGGTTGATAGAAGCTTAGTCTGTTAGAACTTGAAGGGGTTTGAGAAATCAAGCCAGTCCCTTCCTCCAAGGAAGGAGGGAGGACCTCCTTAGGGTGACCCAGTGAGTTGGTGGCAGAATAGAACTAGAACCCAGGTCTGCTGGGCTTCCACTTTGCCATCTGGTTTCAGAAAGGCTAATCCTGTCTTAAAGTCCTTTCTTTCCCCTCTTCTCCCTTTCTCTCTCTCCTCTTATTCTCTGTCTCTTCTCTCTTATACATAGTCTCTTTCTCTCGATGTGATGATGTAGCTTTACGATGTACTTGATGTGTATCTCCAGATGTAGTTTTTTCGTCATAAAATTTCAAGCCTGAGAGCTACAAAACGAAGCAAGATTTTTCATTCCTGATGCCCAGACTTACTCCTAATTGTATCTTTGTCCAACTCAGAATAGAATCCAGGATCTCTCCTCACCCAAAATGTACAGAGCTATAGCTCATATAGAGAAAATTAACTTGATTTCAGATTCTTCCTCAAAACATGCTATGGATGATTGGTGGGGAGTGGGAAACAGGCTTTTAGAGCAGGCTGGTTGTCTTAATGCAACAGCCAAGTTTTTGAAAAGCTGGCGGGAAACCAGGAATTTCTATTATTTTTTTTTTTTCTCAGAGAGAACAAATGTGACCAGACTATGTGATTTAATTTTTCTCTGGGCCTGTTTTGTAAACAGCCCCTTGAGCCTGTTAAAGCAAAGAGCTTGAAAACCAAAAATCTTCCAGCCCTTCTTTCCATATACCACCCTTTTAGTTTCATCAGTTAGGTTGCCTTTTCCCCTAGTTGGAATAATCTGCAGTTGGTTTGTTGTAATGTCTTTTCCTGGAGCTCCTAGTGTCCCCCAGAAAATGGCACCTGGGGCATTGTTTGGGTAGCGATTTGTTAGTACATCCTCGTGCTTCCACACTTTTTATGTAAGGTCAGACTATTTTAGAATGCTTCATTCAGATGGTCAGTTGTGGGTTCCTCTGCAGTGAATTGTTACTGAGACTTCATGGTTCATGGAATAGAAGCCAATATGACCTTAGGTACACAGAATGGGAATGTCTAAAGCAAAGTGGTTCTGCTTACCATTTTCTCTGTTCTCTTCTCACTGTTTCTTTTTCTTTTTTTTTTTAATCTGTAAAACAACACTAAAAAAACTAAGGCTTTTTTTTTTTTTTTAAGGCACTAAGTGCTTTCCATGCCTAAACTCATTTAACCCATACAACCTTATGAGAGTAGATACTGTTAACCCCATTTTACCGTAGTTTAGAGAACTGAAGCTTATCCGAGTTAAGCGATTTGCCTAAGGTAACACAATCAATAGCTGTATCAGGATTCGTATTTAGACAGCTTTAATTCTAAAATTTCTGATCAGAGTGAGACGGAGTCTCACTGACATGAAAAGTCATAACTGACATATGAGAAGTGATGATGTTATAAGCAATTTTTGTTTTTGTATAACACACAGCACAGCCTGGAAGCAATTTCTTATTAATGTTTAATTGTCCCTTCTAGGAAAAATAAATTATCAGAAAACACAAACCAAGGATTTGAGGCCATTTTCAGGTCCCCAGGCCCTGTGTTAGGGAGACTAACAAAGTCTCACTCTGTCTCTCAGCCTGGAGTGCAGTGGCACGGTCTCTGCTTGCTGCAACCTCTGCCTCCCAGATTCAAGCGATTCTCCTGCCTCAGCCTCACAAGTAGCTGGAATTATGGGCACCTGCCACCATGCCCAGCTATTTTTGTATTTTTAGTAGAGACAGGGTTTTCCCATGTTGGCCAGGCCGGTCTTGAACTCCTGACCTTAGGCGATCCACCTGCCTTGGCCTTCCAAAGTGCTGGGATTACAGGCACGAACCACCACGCCTGGCCATCTAAGGCTTTTTCTTGTCACAGAAAAGTCTATAAGAGAATGGTAGCTACGGATGACTAAACACTAAAACGAAGCTCTAAGCTGCACTACCTATTATGGTAGCCACCAGTCCCATGTAGCTACTGGCCACTTGAAATGCAGCTAGTCTATTGTAAATCTGAAATACATACTTGATTTCAAAGCTTTAGTACCAAAACAAGTAAACCATTTCATAAATAATTTTAATCTTGAATACATATTGAGATATTTTGTGTATATTGGGATAGAATATATTATTGAAATGAAAATGTTTCTTTTTACCTTTTTAAAAATGTAACTAGAAGTTTTAAACTATGTATATGACTTGCATATTTCAGTTGTTCAGCACTGGTCTAGAAATTGCTAAGAGTAAATACTTCCTTAGTTTACTATTGTACACCAGGAAACTGGCTGCTCTTTTCCTCCTATCTCTCTCTTTTATCAAAAAGTATTCTTTCATTTTGTTTGATGGCATCAGGAAGAAAACTGCCATTACGTATTATGTGCTATCTTTTTTTATATCTGCTACTCACTGGAGAAGGGTGACATCTAGTGACAGAAGGGTGGTTGGGGGGGGAGTGAGGAGGCATTGGAGAGAAGGCTGGTGATGACTCCAAACTTCTTGGAGTTAGAATTGTTTTATGCCTTTGAAAAACTTCAGCCAACAAGTCTGAGGGAAGGTTCTGAAGGAGGGAAAGTAAAATAGGCTCTCTTTAAACTAGAAATGCGCCTCTCTCTGAGAGAGTCCTACTCTAGTTTTACTTTCCTCTTATTTATCCAAATTTATTGAGGACATATTATGTGCCAACAGTTTTCTAGTGCAGAGGAAATGGGAATATGGCCTAGTCACTGCCCACAAGGAGCTTACATACAGTAGGAGAATGAATTCAAGCCCAACCTCTAGGTAAAGCACTGTAATGATGGTAGAAAAGAAAATGTGTTGGGAACACTAGAAAGCACTTTCTGCCTAGAAAGGAGACTGAAGGTTTCATGTGTCTTGGATGTGATATTGTCAGGCAGAAAGGCAGGTGGGAAGGATGTTTTAGTCTGATGGGGACAACCTGACTTAAAGTCCTGGGGAGAGTGGTAGGTGGCCCTTGAAATAGTAAGTTGGGGCCACATTATGGGAGATTTGACAGCCTGGCTAAGAATGTTGGATTCTCTCTACTAAAAATATAATAATTAGCCGGGCGTGGTGGCTGAGGCAAGAGAATTACTTGAACCTGGGAGGCAGAAGTTCAGTGAGCCGAGATGACACTATTGCACCCCAGCCTGGGTGACAGAGTGAAGACTCTCTGTCTCAAAAAAAAGAATGTTGGATCCTATCCTGTATGCAGAGGACTGTTCAAGGGTTTTAAGCAGCAGAGAAATGACATGGTCAAAATTTAATGTTCAGGATATCACTCTGGCACTCCTCAAAAGGATAGACACTAAATGCAGGGAGACGAACAAAGCTCATTGCAGTTAGCCAAGTGGTAGCAAGAGCAAGAAATACGTGAGTGAGGGATAAAAGAGAGGAGTCAAATATAGTCCTAGGTTTCTGACTTGGATCACTAGTGGAGTTGCCTTTATCCAAAATTGGAAGTACAGGAGAGAGGATCAAGCTAAAATAGAAAACAAGCTGCATTCAGGACTGTGGACAGAGCTGCAGGGGGACCTGGCTAGAGCTGAAGTGCTTGTGTTTGTGTTTCAGATGGTGACCCTCTTTCAGATGTGGGTTGTTCCCGTCTATTTCACAGTGAAGCTACACTGGTGGAGGTTCCTAGTGATCTGGATCTTATTCTCTGCTGTCACAGCCTTTGTTACCTTCCGAGCCACACGGAAACCTCTAGTACAGACAACCCCAAGGTGAGAGTTTAGGTAGTGGGAAGAACCTAGGTTTTCTGAAGCTAATGTGTTGGAATGCATGGGAGGAGCATAGGTTTAGACTGAAAAAACTCCTGGTTTTGCCTGTCAAAATTATTTGGCATGGGGCCCCTCTAGAACAAGGTGATTGGGAGACCTCCCCTCCCCTATTCATCGATTAAAAACCCCAAATATTTCTGCATAGCTTTATGGTTTCAAGGTCTCTTTATATTAAAGGCAAACAAAAATAAGCAAATCATGGTGATTATTGTGGTCTCATTTTAAATGTTTTCCTCTGTGAACTCTTCTCTGTTCTTTAAATGAGATTTTCCGTTATATTCTCTCATATTGCACAATAGTTTTCCTTCATAGAACTTACTGCAATTTAAATACTGTTTTGAGTATCTATCTCCCTCACTAAACTCTGACTCTGAGATCAGGAACCATGTCCATTTTGCTTGTCACTGTATATCCACACCCTACCATGGGACTTGGCACATAGTAGCCTACTCTATGAATTTTTATTGAATGAATGAATCTCAACAAATTTATAATTTTCCAATAAACAATACTTCCTGAGTCACAAAGCAGCCACTGCTTGTATAATTATTTTATCCAAATACATTTCTCATTTGATCCTCCCAACCAGCTTGTGAGGTAATTTAATATCTGTACTCAACGGAAAAAGAGATTTTCTCATTCATTCAAATAAACACCTACTATGTGCCAGGCCCTGTGCTGAGCGCTGGGCATACAGAACTGGATAAGGCATGGTCCCTGCCCTCAAGGAGTGCTGTGTTTAATGGAGGAGATGGATGAGAAAGCTCCTGTTGCAGTGCACTTGGTAAGTGCTATGACAGAGGTGTGCATAGAGAGAGAGCCTGACTGGCCAGCCTCAAAGTTGAGATCACTTGATCCAAAGTCTTTCAAATTGCAAATTGCGCTTCTTCCTATTCTTCTTATGTTCTACTTTCCTGCAAGCCTTTCTCTGGCCTTCTGAATTTCATTGTATAAGGTGAGTGAAGTAGGGTATCTAGAAGTTCCTCTCTGGCTTTGGTAGTTTACTTTAAGGGGCATTGTGGAAGATACAGGATGTGGAACCGGATGAATGTGGATTGGAACTTCTATCCCTGCCACTTGTTCGCTGCATGACCTTACCTTTCTGAGCCTTGAATTCTTCATCCCTAAAAAGGGGACAATAATTGCTACCTCACATAGGGTGATATGAAGAAAAAGTGCAGTAGAACATGTTAAGAGTCACCAAGAACGCCACAAACAGTGCCAACTTCTAGCTAAAATGACTGAAAATATGTCTTTAATATGGAGGATTTTTATAATAGTAACTACTAACTTTTTTTCTGAGACAGGGTCTCACTCACCCTGTCACCCAGACTAGAGTATAGTTCATTGCAACCTCTGGCTCCCAGGCTCAAGTGATTCTCCTGCCTCAGCCTCCTGAGTAGCTGGGATTACAGGTGTGTGCCACCACACCCGGCTTTTTTTTTGTTTGTTTGTTTTGTTTTGTATTTTTAGTAGAGATGGGGTTTCACCATGTTGGCCAGGCTGGTCTTAAACTCCTGACCTCAAGTGATCCGCCTGCCTCTGCCTCCCAAAGTACTGGAATTACAGGTGTGAACCACCACACCTTGCCCTGTAACTAACATTTGATAGTGCTTTACAATTTCAAAGCACTTTTAAAAAATAACAGACGGGGTTGCACTCTGTCGCCCAGGCTAGAGTGTAGTGGCATGATCACAACTCACTGCAGCCTCGTCCTCCTCAGCTCAACCAATTCTCCCATCTCAGTCTCTGGAGTAGCTGGAACTACAGGCATGCTCAAGATAAAAAATTGCCTTGCCTAGCTAATTTTTTAGTTTTTGTAGAGTCAGGGTCTCACCAAATTTCCTAGGCTGGTCTTGAACTCCTGAGCTCAAGCAGTCTTCTCACCTCAGCCTCTCAAAGTGTTGAGATTCCAGGCTGAGCCACTGTGCCTGCAATCAAAGCCTTTTCATAAACATCCTTATTTATGCATGCAGCATTTAATGAACATGTGTTATATATACCAGGAAATGGGCCCTGTACAATCCAGTAAAAAAGGTATCGGGGGTTTTCCCCTGTTTTACAAAGGAAATAATCTCTCTTGTCTCAAAGAGGTAATTTGACTTACCTGAGGTTACCCAGCTACTAAAACCTCACTTAATCCGGCCGGGCGCAGTGGCTCACACCTGTAATCCCAGCACTTTGGGAGGCCAAGGCGGGTGGATCACGAGGTCAAGAGATCGAGACCATCCTGGCCAACATGGTGAAACCCCATCTCTACTAAAAATACAAAAATTAGCTGGGTGTGGTGGTGCACGCCTGTAGTCCCAGCTACTCGGGAGGCTGAGGCAGGAGAATTGCTTGAACCCAGGAGGCAGAGGTTGCAGTGAGCCAAGATTGTGCCACTGCACTCCAGTCTGGCGCCTGGCGACGGAGTGGGACTCTGTCTCAAAAAAAAAACAAACCCTCACTTAATCCATATTAAGAGTTGTTTGACCTAAAATTTTATGTCTTTTTCACTGTGTCTCTCTCCTTTATGATCAGTGCAAACCCTGGAGAATGGAGCTGTGTGTGTTTTTCAAGACAACACTAGAAAGAAGATGTTTGACGTCTTTCCCTAGCCTGAGAAACCACCACCGCCTGCCTGGCCATAGCAAGGAGGCACAGGCAGGGAAGGACCTTGACCTTCTTCCCTAGGGTTCAGCAGGATTGGTAGTAACCTAGTTAGCTCTCAGGAACCACACAGGCTTGTGCGGTTTATTCAAGCAAATTGCTAAATTGTTCATTAGCTCCCGTCAAAGACAGAATAGTGGCTCCTGATATCAGGGACCCACCCTTGAAGCATTTAAAAGGCTCTGGTTTGGCCAAACACCAGTGGTTTTTGCCTGTAATCCCAGCACTTTGGGAGGCTGAGGGTGGGAGGATTCCTTGAGCCTAGGAGTTTGAGACCAGCCTGGGCAACATTGCAAGACACTGTGTCTAGCCAAAAAAAAAAAAAAAGGCCCTGGTTCATTCAGGAAACCATCTTTCTTTCTGAGTCTAGCTGGGGTCCACCAGTTAGATTGTACACTGTTCTTCATTGGTTCCTAGGGCGCACTATTCCTTCTTCAGGGTCATAGCCTGATCCCACTTTACCAGCACCACACACTTACATCCAACTCAAAGGTACTTCCTAAGTGCCTTTCCCTTCTCCTCCAGAAGAAATTCGTTTCAGAAGAAAATTTATTAGACATCACTTCTTTCATTTTTGGCCTGTGGATGGGAACAAAGCTATATTCAGACTAACCAGGCCCAGGTACAAAAAGCTTGTAGCTCATTCTGCCTCTGATTCATCTCTTGAATTCTGTTTCAAAACAACTAGCCTTCCCTGCCTGTTATCTTCTGAGCATAGCTGTGTTTAATAGTTTTTACTTTAATATGTCTGTAATATGGAGGATTTTTATAATAGTAACTATTAACTTTTTTTCTGAGACAGGGTGTCACTCTAATATGTCTGTAATATGGAGGATTTTTATAATAGTAACTACTAACTTTTTTTCTGAGACATTTGAGGTAACATAGCTGTCTAAGGTCAGCTGTGTTCCTTCTTTGAGGCGAAAACTTCCTTTTTAGGGATCTTTTCCTTGGTCTGAGACCATGAAAATACAAAGGACTAGTTCTTGAGTATTTGGAGGCATTTCTGCAAATTAAGGGAGTGGTTCAAGCTTTGGATAGTAACCAGAGTTGCTCATTAAGTCCTGAGCAAAGAGCCTGGTGTCCCCATTGATGTGAGAATAAAGGATTCTGGTGATCCAGTGACCACTGAGGCAAGAGTCTCTGTGTCAGCTGCACTAACTTTCTCTTCTTTCTTCAGGTTGGTTTATAAGTGGTTCCTGCTAATCTATAAAATCAGCTATGCCACTGGCATCATTGGCTACATGGCTGTCATGTTTACCCTCTTTGGTCTTAACCTACTATTCAAGTGAGTACCCTTTGCTTTTGTTTTTGCTGGAGTTTGGGGAGGAGTGACTTTTGAGATGTACCTCTTGCCGCAAGTTGTGGTATTAACAGGAGGGACATAACATCCAGGATGGGAGACTTGGGTACTGTGGGGGATGGGAGAGGACAGGCTCTCCATGATTTGTGCTGGCAAAACACAAAGAATGTTTTAATATATACAAAGTCAGAGTCCTGAATCATGTTATATTTTCCAAGGTTTTACATTTTAGTGGAAAAGTCTAGTAACCAATGTAAGCATAATAATTATTATAACCAGCTATCCATAATTCTATCACCTTCACAGAGCTGTTTTTTTGGTCTGTGTGTACTCTTTATTTGCAACATCCACTCTGCATGAATGGCCTTATGTTCAACTAGGCCAGGGGTTGGCAAACTGTGCCCTCTGAGCCAAATCAGCCCACAACCTGTTATTATAAAATGAAGTTTTACTGGAACATAGTCATGCCCATTCATTTATATATTGCCTATGGCTGTTTTTCCCTAAAACAGCAGAGTTGAATAGTTGTGATAAAGATTATATGGGCTACAAAACCTAAAATAGTTACCATCTGGCCCTTTATGGGAAAAGATTGCTGACTCTTGCGCTAGGCCATCAACCTACATGACCATGTCGGTTGTCCTACATACAGCTAGCAACAGATTGACTTAGGATACAAAACAAAAAAATACAGGAGGGCAGTGTCTGCAAGTCTTCACAGTAAACTCAGAGCTTAGGTGTGAGGGAATGAGACCACACAGGTGGGTATGGAAGCCACCCTGGCCTAGGACCCCCATTCCCCCAGGAACACATCCAGTTTCAAGAATGTCCCAGTCCAGAGGCATTGTACTAATCACAGGTCATAAGCAGTGTTGTCTGTAATATAGCTGACATTTGACAAGATTTCTACGGAAACAGTTCTAGAAAGTTAACCCATCGATGTTAAGTCCTGTTTCATTGTTGGGCACTTAGGTGGTTTTCAATTTAGTACTATCACAGATAACACTGCTCTGTTGCTTCCTAAGGGTACATTCCTAGGAGTGGAATTCTGGCTGCTGCTTCAGTTGTCATAAGCCTTCCAAAAGACCTCTGTTAGTTTACAAGTCCTACCACCCTGAATTGAGTTGGATGCTAAGAAGTCCTGAGCTCAAGGCCGGGTGCGGTGGCTCATGCCTGTAATCCCAGCACTTTGGGAGGCCGAGGCGGGTGGATCACGAGGTCAAGAGATCGAGATCATCCTGGTCAAAATGGTGAAACCCCGTCTCTACTAAAAAACATTAGCTGGGCATGGTGGCGCATGCCTGTAATCCCAGCTACTCAGGAGGCTGAGGCAGGAGAATTGCCTGAACCCAGGAGGCGGAGGTTGCGGTGAGCCGAGATCGCGCCATTGCACTCCAGCCTGGGTAACAAGAGCGAAACTCCGACTCAAAAAAAAAAAAAAAAGAAGTCCTGAGCTCAGAGACTGGAGTGTACAGTGAGTCAGTGAGGCAGATGAAGGTGGAAATATGATTTCCTGGATGAAGTACTGGTGGCTGTGGGCTGTGGATCACAAGGAGTCCTAAGCCTAGGACAGTACACTGAAGCTAGAGATGTAGGATTCAAATTTAAGATGATGAATGGGATGATCACTGGCCTCTTCCCCGAGCTTAGTTATATTGTAGGCGGGAGTCTCTTAAAGGAGCTTATTTTAGGACATTTAAAAATAAATTCTGGGCTGGGCTTGGTGGCTAATGCCTGTAATCCCAGCACTTCGGGAGGCTGAGGAAGGCGAGTCACGAGGTCAGGAGATTGAGACCAGCCTGGCCAACATGGTGAAACCCCGTTTCTACTAAAATACAAAAAATTAACTGGACGTGGTGGTGGCATGTGCCTGTAGTCCCAGCTACTTGGGAGGCTGAAGCTGGGGAATCACTTGAATCCGGGCAGCGGAGGTTGCAATGAGCTGAGATTGTGCCACTGCGCACCCCCTGGGCAATGCAGCGACTCTGATTCAGGGAATAGAAAAATCCTGGCCAGGTGCAGTGGCTCTTGCCTGTAATCCCAGCTGTTAGGAAGGCTGAGGCAGGAGGATTGCTTGAGGCCTGGCTTTCAAGACTAGCTGGGCAACATAGTGAGGCCCTCAACTCTTAAAAAAAAAGAAAATTAGCTGGGTGTAGTGGTGTGCACCTGTATCCCCACCTACTCAGGAGGCTGAGGTGGGAGGTTTGCTTGAGCCCAGAAGTCCAAGGCTGTGGTGAGCTATGATCATGCCACTGCACTCCAGCCCAGGTGACAAAGGGAGACCCTCATCTTGAAAAAAAATAAAAATAAATAAATCCTATTTTATATAGTGAGAGCACACCTATGAAATTCTTTCTTCCAGGGGTAGTATAGGCTGAAAGAATAAACAGCCTCCTGAACGGTTTAGTGGAATTCATCACTGTAGAGGCTTACACATCTTGTCAAAGAAAATAGATATTTCCTGGTAACTCTCTAACCTGTATGGTTAAAAAATAAAAGTAAAATTAAGATTCTGCATTATGGTTTTTTTTTGTTTTTGTTTTGAGATGGAGCCTTTCTTTGTCGCCCAGGCTAGAGTGCAGTGGCGAGATCTTGGCTCATTGCAACTTCTGCCTCCCAAGAGCAAGTTCAAACGAATCTCCTGTCTTGGCCTCCTAAATAGCTGGGACTACAGGCGTGTGCCACCACACTGGCTAATTTTTGTGTTTTTAGTAGAGATGGGGTTTCACCATGTTGACCAGGCTGGTTTTGAACTCCTGACCTCAGGAGATCCACCTGCCTTGGCCTCCCACAAGTGTTGGGATTACAGGCATGAGCCATCACACCTGGCCTCTGCATTATGTTTTATAGATAATTCTTCTGTAATTACAGTTTCTTTTTTTCATTTTGAGACAGAGTGTCGCTACGTCACCAGGCACCAGGCTGGAGTGCAGTGGCGCAATCTCGGCTCACTTTAACCTCCGCCTCCCAGGGTCAAGCAATTCTCCTGTCTCAGCCTCCCGAGTAGCTGGGACTACAGGCGTGCACCACCACACCCAGCTAATTTTTGTATTTTTAGTAGAGACGGGGTTTCACCATGTTGGCCAGGATGGTCTCGATCTCTTGACCTTGTGATCCACCCGCCTTGGCCTCCCAAAGTGCTGGGATTACAGGCCACCACTCCCGGCTGCAGTTTCTTTTTACTTGCCTAAACTGCACAAAGAGGAAAACAGAATTGTGCTACTGATCAAATTAATTGGTGCAAGATCAGTGATTTCTAGTGAATTAAATATTCAAGGTTCATAAGCAAATGCAACTTTGCATATAAACATAACTTCAGGGAAATACGTACAGTTCTTTTTACAAATATTTTAACAAAGATAATTTTCTATAACAAAGATTTATAGACTCAAGGTTGCAAATTATTGGTCCTTGGAATTATTAAAACAAACCTTCTAATATTATAGGCAAGATCTTTATCCTTCTTGTTAAATAGATTTGGACCAAAATTTAACTTTGATGATATGATATAGAATATTTATATTATGTAGCTTATAATTTTATAGTAACTGCTATGTATTAATAAATATTTACTAATTTTATCTTTTTTTTTCTAAGCCTGTGTTTGACAAGCTGTTTCTGTAAAGGTTCAAATAGTAAATATTTTAGGCCTTATGGGACAATAGGCAAAATCTAGGGTATTATGTAAGTACTTACATAACAAGAGACAAAACTCCTACCCTGTCCCACCCTGCTTGTCTGGGGAAGGGGCCAGGTTTCAGGTAGTGGGCATGATTTGTCTCAGAAGGAGAGGTATGTCGGCCGCTGGGATAATTTTCACTCTCTGCTTTAGTGATACCCAGATTCTGATGTGCCCTTTCCTCCTTATGGATGGCTCAACTGTTCCAACTTGGGTGACTAGCTGGAGGTGACACAGCTCAGTGAGGCAGCTCACTTAGTGTCTAGCAGTTACCAGCAGTGGAGTCCCCAACATGTAGGTCCCAGTGAGCACAGGTCCTGGGCAGCTGCAAGTCATTGCCACCAGTTAGGGGAGGCAAGGACTAAGAGCAGAGTGAGGAAAAGGGGTAGGAGGGGATACTGTAGCTTTGCCTTTGCGGCCCACAGTGCTGGCCTCCTCAAGAGGTGTTCATGGGCCATATAAAAATAGGCAGCAGACTAGATTTGGTCATAGTTTGCCCACACTTGCTCTAGCCTTTAACCTTCTTGCTTTGGGCCCTGCCTTGTGTGTTCCAGAGTAGTAATCTAAAGAAGTTATGTCTCAGGGCGGGTCTTCCTAGCTCTACTGCTTCCCTTGCAGGATCAAACCAGAAGATGCCATGGACTTTGGCATCTCTCTTCTCTTCTATGGCCTCTACTATGGAGTTCTTGAACGCGACTTTGCAGAAATGTGTGCAGACTACATGGCATCTACCATAGGGGTGAGTTCACCCAAGTTCTTAAATAGTGCTTCTTGACACCGCCAAATTTTTCAAGTTGACATCACTTGTTTAATGGAAGAGAAAGGCAGTAAGGAGTGAGATAAGCCACATAAAATCCTTCAAGGTGTGGGTATGCATGGACATTCCTTCCTTAAAATTTGGAAAGCCACACAGTCATACAAAAGAATAAAACCATGTCCTTTGCAGCAGCATGGCAGCTGGAGGCCTTTATGCTAAGCCAGTTAACGCAGGAACAGAAAACCAAATACCTCATGTCCTCACTTGTAAATGGGAGCTAAACATTGGGTATTCATGGACCTAAGGATGGCAACAGTAGACACTGGGGACTACTAGAGGGGGAGCGAGAGGGGACAAGTGGTTGAAAAACTGTCTGTTGGTTACTGTGCTCACCACCTGGGCAATGGAATCATTCATCCCCCAGACCTCAGCATCACACAGTTATACCCGTGTAACAAACCTGCACGTGTATCCCCTGAATCTAAAATAAAAGTTGAAATTATTTTTTAAAACAAATTTAGAAAGCCAAATCTCAGATGTGCCCTAGAATTATTCTCTTTAGGACCATTATAGGAAAGAGCCACTTTATCCACCAGGAAGTTAACATATAGTAAATACTTTTTTCTTTTTTGAGACAGAGTCTTGCTCTGTCACCCAGGCTGGAGTGCAGTGGCACAATCTTGGCTCACAGCAACCTCCGCCTCCCGGGTTCAAGTGATTCTTCTGCCTCAGCCTCCTGAGTAGTTGGGACTACAGGCACCCACCACCATGCCTGGCTAATTTTTGTATTTTTAGTAGAGATGGGGTTTCACCATACTGGCCAGGCTGGTTTCGAACTCATGGCCTTGTGATCCACCTGCCTTGACCTCCCAAAGTGCTGGGATTGCATGCGTGAGCCACTGTGCTTGTCCCATTCAGTAAATGCTTTTAAATGCCTGCTATGTGCCTAGACACATAGCCATGTGCCAGAATTACAAAAGTGTACAAAAATAAACATGGTTTTTGCCCATATAGGTTACTCTTTCGGTGGTGGAGAGATGGATGTTAAAATAACAAACACGGATAAAAATAAAATTACAACTTGGATAAGCATTATGTAGGGAAGGTGTTCATAATGCTGTAAACACATGTAGTAGTGTCATTTGACCTAGTCTTGGGGCTCAAAGATGGTGTCCTTGACAAAGTGACTGTGGAGCTGACTTGAACAATGAGTCGGAGTTAAGTGGATGAAGTCTTGTCATGGGAGAAAGTATGGGTGTTTTTGAGGAACTAAGACAAGTATGGTTGTATGACCAAGAAGTGTCTAGAGAAGTAGCGACTAGACCAGAAAAAAGCCTATGGGCCAAATTAGATTTGATTTTTATGCTAAAAATACTGGGAGGGGCTGGGCACAGTGGCTCACTTTGGGAAGCCAAGGTAGGCAGGCCGCATGAGCACAGGAGTTCAAGACCAGCCTGAGCAACATAGATGAGACCCCATCTCTACAAAAAAAATGGGAGAAAAAAAAATTAGCTGGGTGTGGTGGCACATGCCTGTGGTCCCAGCTACTTGGGATGCCAAGGTGGGAGGTCACTTAAGCCCAGGAGTTTCGAGGCTGCAGTAGCTTGATCATGCCACCAAACTCCAGCCTGGGCAACAAAGCAAGATGTTGTCTCTAAAAAGTAAATAAATAAAATTCACAAAGTATATAATAATCACGCAAAGGCACAATAAATGGTGCAGCACGAAAGTGCTCAGTCCATATTGGTTATTGTTTTTGCACTGCACAGCGGTAGGAGTTGCTCCTTACAATTTTTGCTTTGTGAACATTTATTCCTTGATTTAACCACAACCACTACAACAACAGCCGCTGTCACTCACTGCTTTACCAAAAATTGGGGGAAGTTGTCATACTTGTTTTATTAATCTTTAACTGTTACGTGTAAAGCTACATATTTCAACTTTTTTTTTTTTTTTTTTTGAGACGGAGTTTCGCTCTTGTTGCCCAGGCTGGAGTGCAATGGCGCGATCTCGGCTCACCGCAACCTCCGCCTCCTGGGTTCAGGCAATTCTCCTGCCTCAGCCTCCTGAGTAGCTGGGATTACAGGCACGCACCACCATGCCCAGCTAATGTTTTGTATTTTTAGTAGAGACGGGGTTTCACTATGTTGACCAGGATGGTCTCGATCTCTTGACCTCGTGATCCACCCGCCTCGGCCTCCCAAAGGGCTGGGATTACAGGCGTGAGCCACCGCGCCCGGCCTCAACTTTTAATATTAAAAGTATTTCGAGTCTTTTTCTAAGAGACAATTTGGTGTCTCTTAAATAGAGGTTTAGTGATGTCTTTGTAGCAGAAATATGACACAGGAACTGAACTCTTGTTTCTATCAGTTAGCCTGTGATAAAATTGGTTTTGTTATATGTTGTTTAACTTAAAATCAGTTTCCAAGGAACTGTCAGTGAAGTTAAATGTGGACATACTTACTGTATTTGAGAAGTATTTTGGAGGTAAGTTGACAGGACTTAGATATAGTTTGGCTTTGAAGACTGAAGGGAAAAATATGAAGGAGATGAAGGTCTCAAAGCTGACATTTGTGATTCAGCAACTGCTTGAATGGCAGTACCTTTCACTGAGATAGGAAATGCAAGAGGAGCAGGTGGCCATCGTGGAGAGATGCTTAAATATGGGGAAATTAACACCAATCCGAGAAATGCAAGAAAGTATTTCTAAGTTTTTTTTTTTTCCAGAATGGAAATATATCTTTGTTGTTTTGCTGTTTATAAAAGTAATATGTTCTCTTTGTAATTATTTAAACAACACAGAAGTACTCCCTGTCTCAGTGTCATCCCCCAAGACCTCACCCCAAGTAGGAATATTTCCATCACCTTGGGTAACTTTAATCGAGTGCTGTTTAAGGCCAGTGACTTGTTTCTCAGTATCATGGGACTATTCTGATTTTTTCTGTACTGGGTCAAATTGAAAACAGTACATTAGATCACTTTATAGACAGTTTATTAGGTTCCTTTTTGAACAACTGTCTTGTGTTTTACCTTCATTTCCCTCTTATCTATTTGTGTAGACATTGGATCATCCTTTAACCAGTTTACTCTCCAGAAGAGATTTCTAGACCACTTCACCATTTTGACCATTTTGAAGTATACAATTCAGTGCATTAATTACATTTTTGGTGTTATGCAACCATTGTCACTGTCTAATTCCAAAGTTTTTCATCATCCCAAACAGAAACTCTGCCCGTTAAGGAGTAACTCCTCATTACCCCTGCCCACAGCCCCTGGTTTACCTGTAATATACTTTCCATCTCTGTGAACATGCCTATTGCAGATATTTCATGTAAATGGAATCACACAATATTTGTCCCTTTGCCTCTGGCTTCTTTCACTTATCATAGTGTTTTCAAAGTTCATTTGTGTATAGAATGTATCATTCCTTTTTATGGCTGAATAGTATTCCGTTGTGTGTGTGCACCGTGTTTGGTTTATTCATTCATCTGTCAATAGCAACTTGGGTTGTTTCCACTTTTTGGCTACTGTGAGTAATGCTGTGAGCATTGGTGTTTAAGTGTCTGTTTAGCCCTAGTCTCATATCTTTTGGGTTTATACTGAGGAATGGAATTGCCTGGTCATTTGGCAATTCTGTGTTTTAACTTTTTGAGGACATGCCAGACTCCTTGCCTTCTTAATTATGATAATGCTTAAGTGAATATCTGTTTGCATGAAGCATTTTTGACACTTCATCTTATTTCTTTAAATTCCTTGAACTGAAATTAGTGGGTCAACAACAGTTTGAGACACCATGCTAAATGCTATCTGAAAGGCTTCAACCTCCTTTGCTGCTGCCACAAATGTCTGAGAATGCCTTTGTCACCAAACCAATATGGCACTTAATATTTCACTCCTTTAAATGTTGGAGAATATTGTTGTCCATTTCTGATGGAACCATAGTCTGGCGACAGAATGGCTTATTTGACACAGCTCCTGATCACCAGCCCCAAGTTCTTCTCCCTCTGATTCCCCTTATCCCTTGGAGATGATCCCTCCCAGTCTACAGTTCCTGTTAATCTAACTTCCCAACTGTCTCTAGTCTGGTCACTTCTCCCCATCTGCCCAGGAAAGATGAGGTTGATTTGACTTGTAAAAGGTGACCTTTTCTAAAGAGTTTTTAAAAAAGTCCTCCTAACTCTGGGCCTCCCCCTGCCACTGTGCCTTCTCTTTAGAAGGCCTGAGGCCTCTGTGGAGCTTCCTACTTTGGCTGCTTCTCACAGCTTTTCCTGTCATTCATTCCCGCTCTTCTTCAGTTCTACAGCGAGTCGGGCATGCCTACCAAACATCTTTCAGACAGCGTGTGTGCTGTGTGTGGCCAGCAGATCTTTGTGGACGTCAGTGAAGAGGGCATCATTGAGAACACATACAGGCTGTCTTGCAATCACGTGTATCCTGCCTCGAGCTCCTGAGCCACGTCTCTCCTGTGACCTGCACACTCCAGTCAGGGAGAGAAAGGGGATGGTCGTGACCCTAGCTGTGCTGTCCAGACCCTTGCATGTAGGAGAACCACAAGAGGGCCGCCTTCCCTGCCCTTTCCCACAAATCAGAGCCACTCTTATGTAAACAGTGGTTACACTCTGGCTGGGTCTGAGAGGAACCTGAGGCTGCAGCTGGTGAAGCTGTGCTAGCAGACCCGAGGTCGGACCAGTCACAGGGGAAGAGGACCTCTAATGAGATCCCTTAGTTTAGCGTCGTATCCCCTATTCTGAGTAACACTTGTAATATTTATCATGTATTCACTTAGCTCCCATTCAGTGCCTCTGTTGGGAGAACCATGTATCATCTCTATTTTGCCCCATAACAGTCTTGTGAGATGGGGATCATTATCCTTACTTCACATGAGAGGAAACAGGTCCAGACAGAGGGACTTGCCCAAGATTATAGAGCGAAGCCAGGATTTGAACCTTTCAAAGACTGGCATGGGGCTGGAGTGCCGCCCTGGCTCCCACCATTTCCCTTGACCAGCAGAGCTCAGCTTTCACGAGTTCTGCATCCGCGGCTGGTGCATCGTGGGAAAGAAGCAGACGTGTCCCTACTGCAAAGAGAAGGTAGACCTCAAGAGAATGTTCAGCAATCCGTATCCTTTGTTGGGGTCATTGTTGGGAGTGGGCTGTGGGAAGAAAGTACTGGTCAGTGTGACCTGCATTTGGGTCGTCCTGGGGCTTTCCCCTCTGCTCCCAACCAGAACATGTTGAACCATGATGGGAAGCTGAGCTGCTAGTCCTGCCCCGTGATACACCCCCAGTCTCCCTATTCTAGGAGTATTGCCTGTTCTCAGCCTCCTTGCAGCCATTGTCACGGATAGATAGATTTGTGGCTGCCTCACACTGGCAGTTCCTTCTTAGAGAAGGTGTTACAGGAGGCCCTCCCTGCATGTTGGTCATGGGGAACTAGGATTTCTCTCTCCACTTCCGTCAGGTCTGTCCTGTCCCCCATACCAGTCCCCTCTGTCCTGCGTCCTGCATTCTCTGTGTTCAGCTTTTTACTCCAACGGATAGGCTGTGAGGAGGAAGAGGAGGGGGAGGGCAAAGTTGGGAGTGCTGGCTGAGTAGGAAGTAAGGCTGGGTGGGCCCTTCCAGAAAGCAGTCTCCATTCCTCTAGGCTGTGGAGGAGCTGGAAAGTGGGGCAGACCCAGGAAGCCCCCCACACCCATGCTAGCTCACCCCTGGCAGCTCTTGCACAGAGTCTCTTTAACACACTGACAGCTGGGAGAGGCCTCACGTCATGTATGGGCAACTGCTAGACTGGCTTCGATACTTGGTAGCCTGGCAGCCTGTCATCATTGGCCTAGTCCAAGGCATCAACTACATTCTGGGCTTGGAATAGTGATGAAGAACATCATTGGAGAACCCACCCCACACGCCGTGGACCTCAGGGCACTCTCCTCCCTGCCCACAAAGAACTCCTGGGTGGGAAAGACTCAAAGGGGTGCTTGGGCCACTCAGGACCCCTCCGGCTATGTCGGACTGGGGAGGGATATGATGGAGAGCCAGCCAGTGGGGCTGTCAGCAGTGCGGGGCTTTTTAAAAGAAAACTATTTTGATGAATATATTTAAAAAACCCTTTTTTATTGTGGAGCATAGGAATTGCCCCCTCCAGGCTTCACCCTCCCCGTCCAAGCAGGGTGGGGGCAGAGCCATATTTTTGGTTTAAAGGAGCCTTTTCATCTCTGGCTGAGAACACTGCTGGGCTCCCAGGTAGCTGAAGGCCTCAGCCCACCCACTCCCTTCTTTGTGTGGGCTCAAGCCTGGTGCACTTAGTAAAGAGCTAATGTACTCAGGCTACTGCTACAGGTGAGTACTGAGGCCCCAGGTGTCTTCCCTCCCCTGCCTACTGTCTGGGACACAGGACAGGTGTGTGTCTGACTCTGTCTCCCTCTGTTGGGGGGCTATAGGCTAGTTGAGGCAAGTGGAACCTTATCAGTGACTTGTCCAACGAGGGAAGCCTTGGGGCCTCAATTCATTGAAGACTTGTTTTGAGACAACTGGAAGAATCAGCACTGTGGATACTTGCCTGTGTGCAGGGCTGTGGTGAGCCAAGAATAGAGATCATATAGTTGGGTCATGGGGCAGTTGTTGGCAGCTGTGACTGACAGCCCCTTATGCAAACGCATTCTTCAGTGGATCCTTCAGTGGAGTGGTGACACGTGCCAAAAGTCACTCTGCCACACTTCCTGAAAGCCTAAGAGTGCATATGCATGTGCGTGTGCTTGCGTGTGCGTGCTCATGAGTCAGAGAATATGACATGTCAACTTCTCCCTGTGTCAGATGATATGCCCTGGAAGCTGGCAGGGGATTCTCAGGCCAGGGAATATCCCTACATGATTTTTGTCATTCATGGGTCCTCCCTGGGTCTGACAACAGGAGTGGTGGGTGGGTGGGTAGAGGAATAAGGCCTAGGTGAGTACAGGTTTTGAGAAGGGGCTTCTAGGAAGGCCCCAGCCCTGGTCCTTGGCGACTTGAATAAGGTGGGAGGTCAAACATGGGCCTTCAGCATTGGGTTTCTAGGGAATAGACCCAGTAGCACCTGCCCCTTCAAGGGCAGCAAGAACCAGCAGGATGTTGTCACTCCCGTCTGAATAAAGCTCCGTGAGCTGGGTCGGAAAGCTGAACATTTATCTTGCTTTCTTCTTCCCACCTCTCTCTGGGGTCTCCAGGCGCGTCTTGCCTTTGCTAACCCCCGTCTGAGACCTGAGGGTCTGGGGGTGGTTGGCCCTGCCTTTCTGCCGTTCCCTGCAGTTCCCCTGCTGACATCCGTGGGAGTGGTGGAGTGGTAGAATGCCTGTGGCCTAAGAGGGCCTGGGGCATCACTGGGCCTGCTTTCAGACTGAGGTTGCTCTATGTTCTCACTGCCTGAGGCCAGTGTCCTGCCACCACCTGCCTTCCTCAGGGCCATACTCAGCCTCGGCTTTTCTTCCCCTGCTGTGGCTTCCCATGATGCCCTGCTGCTTATGCCTCCTCTGGGGCTGTTCCTCTCAGAGAGGGGAATGTGGCTGGTCAAAGGAACAGGGATTACTTCCTTTCACTTTTTTCTCCCACCCCCATGTCAGGCGCAGGTGAGAAGCTGAGACCAGGCTGTCCAGAGCTCTCTTTTCACTCATAACAGTCCTGAATCCCATGACCTCCCCTTTGCCCAACTCTGGTCTTGGTTACACTAAGGCAGAGTTCTGTCATCTGTCCCTACCATCCCCCACTGGACTGTATCTTTCAGAAACCCCAGGCAGCCTTGCCTCCTGACCTAACTCCTGGAGATGCTGGTGTTCCTGGGAGGAATTTCCCTTACATCATAGTATTAGAAGCCCCTGGAGCAGGAGGTAGAGGGAGGAATTGAAAGGAGGAAAAACTTGAAATTCACACCTACAAGATGTGACTTGTAGTCTCCTATTGTTTTCTTGTGGAAAAGCCATATTCCTAATTTAGACATAGGAGATCACAACTGTGTTCCTGATGCAGTTCCATCTGGGGGCCTCACTGGCTCTGTCATCAGCCCTCATACCCTCTTGATTACAGGAGTCACAAACCTGAGACACACAGCTCCTGTCTACCTCCTGCTGGGGGTCAGCTCTCGAGCCTGTGTGTCAGTTCCTGGGTTGGCTGTGTGAGTTCTGTGGACAAGGGGAAAGTGCTCTCAGTGTGTTTCCTGTGGTGGGTTCACACGCAGCTAGACACAGCCAGCTTGAGTCTTGGAGCTCATGGAGGGGAGCTTCTGGAAAGGCAGGCTCTTCAGGACCTCTTGGGAACCAGGTAGGAGGAGTCTGGGAATACTAGTGAACCTAGACCTATAGCCCCGGCCAGAGGGGCTAGGATGAGAGACCCATGGGTGGGGTACTGGGAGATGCAGCCTACCTTGGGGCTGGTGGCTGGGAGAGTGGGGAGCCTGGGAAAGGCCAGGATGTTGAGCGGCTGGTATGGCTTTGAGCCTGAAATGGTGAAAATGATCCAACTTGGGGTCCCCAGTGCCCAGGAAAATTGTCCCGTTGAATATCAGTGTGAAGGTGGAGGAGGAAGCCTGTTCACATGGAAATAAAGACCTGGGTCTGAAGAGGGGAGGTGGACACCAAAGTCCTGACCCTTGGCTGGGACAGAATTGATCCGTGAGAGACTCTCAATCTAGTTCACGCCCTAGGTGACCCTGGGGTGGCGTGGAGGTAGATTAGAGGTCCCAGTCTGGTATCATCTGGAGAGGTAGGGGTCCCGGGAGCTGAAGGTTTCTGAAAACACTCACTTTTAAGGAATTCTGTTTAAAAAGTGAAAGTGAAATAGAGGATGGGGGCAGTACTTTCCCAGAAGGATTGCTCAGGATCCTGCCCTTCCCAGAAGCAGCTATGTGGCTGGAGAGGGTGACTGGGTGACTCCCTGTTCTCTCTTTGGGTCTCATTTTACCCTCCCTAATGAAGGGGTAAGATTGGACTAGGTAAGCATCTTACCATTTTTGGTCATGAGAGCTGGGGTGGAGGGGGGATTGTCACTGGATGACCCCCCAGCTCTGTTTCTAAGTGCTGAAAGAGCTCCAGGCTATGCTACGGGAGGAAAAGCCAGCTACTGAGAAAACGTGGCAGTGGTTTACGATTCTCCTCCCCCACCTTTCACCAGAGAAGAGGACGTTGTCACAGACAGAGAGCCAAGCTTAGCAGCTCCTGACGCATGCATCATGACCATGAGACAGAAGTGGATACCAGGTAGGCCTTGGGGCTGCCCATGGGCAGGGTAGGGTGAGGCCTATGAACAGAATGGAGTGATAGGCTAACCCGGAGCCTTCACCCCAAGGAAAACACCAACCCACCTGGTGCTATTGCTTTAAGAACCTGGACAGATGCTGTGGCTCTGGCTCTATTACAAAGCTTCTCTGTATTCAATAAAGGGGTGGGTGCTGAGGGGCCCCTCTTTTGCTCTGATTCCCCGGCTAGAGCCCAGACATCTTTGGGCTGAAGGTACATCCTTACCTGGGCAGCCCACTCTGTCTCCAGTCCAGATAGAAGCCATGATGCTGAGCGCTCCCAGGCAACCCAGCCACTGACCTGTGACTGTCCTTTCCTCAGTCCCCAGTCCTTTGTGGGTCCTGCTCCTGTGTGCCCACATCATCACTCTCCTGGACAGAGCCACATCTGTCTCACAGACCACCACAACTGCCACTGCCTCAGCTAGAAGCACAAAGGACCCCTGCTCCTTCCAGCCCCCAGTGTTCCCAGCAGCAAAGCAGTGTCCAGCATTGGAGGTGACCTGGCCAGAGGTGGAACTGCCACTGAGTAAGGAGCACAGTGGTCGGGGGTAGGCTGTGGGCACAGAGGTTCCCAGGGTTGAGTTGACTTCTGAGCGCCAGCCCCCTTCTGCCATGTACCACCAACTGGGCCAGCTGGGCTGAACCCTCACATTCTCCCTCCACAACCCAGTGTCATGGGCTTGGCGCAGCTCCCAAGATGCTCCCTATCAAATAGGACAGAGAACTCAGATGTAAGTAATGGTCACAGGACCTCTCACAGCCTTGATTGCAGTGGACTCCAAGGCCAGCCCCTCCACCCAGAGCCCACTGGCCTCTAGCCATCTCATAGGAGCAATAGCCACCCAGCACTGCCTCGGTCACCTGGGCTCCCAAGTCAGAGACTGGGTACTAGAAAAGGTCATCCTGAGGAGACAGACTCAGAAGAGGAGTCATCACATGAACCAAAGACCCTTCCCCATATTCCCCATGTTTAGGGCTAGGGCCTCTCGGAGACAACTGCACTTCCCCTTTAACAGACCTTCCCAACTAGGGGGAGCTGGCAGGGAGGGCACAGCAGAGCAGGCCAGGGAAAGGGCCTGCTCTTCGGGAGGGCTAACTGCTGCTTGTGTCCCTAGATGGAACGCTGACCTTGTCCTGTACTGCCTGCAGCCGCTTCCCCCACTTCAGCATCCTCTACTGGCTGGGCAATGGTTCCTTCATTGAGCACCTTCCAGACCTGTGGGAGGGCAGCACCAGGTGAGGGTTGCAGCAGCCAGGTGGGTGGGAAGGAGGCCTCCTTCTGTGGCCTGCATGACCTTTCCTTCCTTTCTGCTCCAGTTGGGAACGTGGGAGCACAGGTACACAGCTGAGCAGGACCTTGGTGCTGGAGCAGCTGACCCCTGCCCTGCACGTCACCAACTTCTCCTGTGTGCTCGTGGACCCCGAACAGGTTGTCCAGCGTCACATCGTTCTGGCCCAGCTCTGGGTGAGGAGCTTAAGGAGAGGCCTCCAGGAACAGGAGGAGCTGTTTCCATATACGGGGAGGAAAGGGTGGGCTCTGCCAGGGCAGCCTCTAAACTAACATCCAGCATTCCTCAAGGTCAGCCTGAGGAGACAAAAAGGAACTTAGGCAGGGGAGGTGTGGCCTGGGGCAAAGTGATGAGACGCGTTCCTCCTTTCCTTGGCCTGATCCTCGTTTGCCTTCATTTCCCTAGGCTGGGCTGAGGACAACCTTGTCCCCCACCCAAGAAGCCCTGCCCTCCAGCCACAGCACAGGGCCAGCAGCAGCACGACCTTGACCAGAGCCTGGGTCCTACCTACCTACCTACCTACAGTCCTTGACTGCCTGCAGGCTGTACGGGCAAGCAGCACACCCTCTTCTCCTGTGCTTTGGTTTCTTTCTCTCACCAAATTCAAACTCCATTCCCATCTACTTAGGAAATCACAACTTCCCTATAATGCCCCTCCTCTTGCCATTCTCTCCACCCTTCCTAATGTCCTGCTCCTCACAGTGCTTTACTGCTCAGAAACCACTGAAACCAAGACTGTTGATGCCTTAGCCTTGCACGCCAGGGCCCTGCCTACATTTCCCATGGGACTTTCCAGAGGCTTTTCCCAGACAGCTCCCACTCCCATGCCTCTGCTCATTTGGTCCCACCTTCCTCACCACTCCAACAGGGGAACTCTCAAGCCTGGTTGAAACACCGCCTCTTCAGTGAAGTCTCCCGCTTTCAGCTCTGGCTATTCTGCAGACTTCAGTCTTCATGCTGTATTTGGTTATCTTCCCCCCTTCACTCTAATGGACTGTTCCAGGGAAGGGATGGGGACAGCGGCTGCTTCAGATCCACACTGTATCTCTGTTATCCCCACATGGGTCCTCATAAAGGATTATTCAATGGAGGCATTCTGACATCTGTTCATTTAGGCTTCAGTTTCACTCCCAGGAACTTTGCCTGTCCCAGGAGGGAGTATGGGAAGAGAGGGACTGCCACACAGAAGTGAAAGACAAAACCAGCTTCAGGGGAACACAGGCCCTTGAAAAAGAAGAGAGAGAACAGCCCATAATGCTCCCCAGGAGCAGAGGCCAGTAATGGAGAGTGGGAAGCCTGGAAAGAAAGATGTGGCCCAGGAAAAGGGATGAGAGGAAGGAGGTGGTCTGGAAGACTCAGCGGGGACAAGGTAGGCTCCAAAGAACCTGGATTTCCCCCCTACCCTTTCCCACTTAGATCAAGGCAACTCAGTACTCAAGGGAGAAAAATAGACTTTATTTACAAGTAATAACATTTAGAAAAGATCCATCCCTGGCCCTTAAAAACCTTCCCATCACTCCATAATCCCACCCCAGTGCAAGTCTGGGGAAGGCAGGGTGTGAGCTGCCGCTGAAGGCTATCCACCCCACTCCTGAGCCACAGGGCCCATCCATGCTGGAAAAGGGCATCCTCTTGCAGGTGTTCCCACCAAGTCAGACCCGGTCCTGGACTTCAAGAGTGAGAGCTCCTGCTAGGCCCAGCCACCGGGAGAGCAGGAACCAGGCCTACTCCTCCTCTGGTCCCTTCTAGATCCAGAGGCTGGGAGGAAGACTGGCTAGGCCCAAGGACCCAGCCATCAGCCTCAAATCTGGTTGTGATGGAGAAGTGACTGCTCTAAGAAAAAACGAGGCAAGGTAGGGAGAGCACCCACACTGTCCATGCTCCAGGCTTCCTGGTCCAGCTCTGAGAAGGTGCCAGTGAAAGTCCAGGGACCAGGCCAGGGTGCGGGCAGACATTACTGTCTCTAGGGGTTTGGCTACTATTGGCCTGGGAGCTGAGAGAAGGCACTGAGAGGGACAGTAGAAGGAAGACCAGGTGAGGTCAACATCGGGGACACAGGTGGGGCCACTCTCTGGTACTAGCCCTTTAGTGCTTTGCCTGAAAGAGACACAGACACATGGCCAGATAAGAACTTGGGATGCCAGCCTGCACCCACTGGCTTGGAAGACCTCTTCCTGCTCCCATCCTTTGTGACCCCCCGGGTTATCAGTTGCTGGCTATGCCTGAGCAGCTCTGGGTGGTCTCCATGAGAATGGGGCCATTTGTCTTCTCTTCTTAATAATCAGTAGCTACCAGGACAGGGACACCTTTTACCCCACCACCCTCCAGCCACCTGGCGTGGCCCTGTCTTGGATGCTGCTCCTTGGAGCGGTCTGGGGGTGACCACGCTCTCATTGGGCCTCCCTCCCCCATCCTGCCAGTGCCTCTACCTTGCCCTTGGCTCGAGGGGTGGCAGCAATGGCAGCAGCAGTGGCGGCGCTGGCTGTGGTGGTAGCAATGCGCGGAGAGCGGCGGGTTCCACTGCGAGTGTTGGGGGAAGCTTTGGACAGGGCCTTCTTTGAGGCCCCCCGCCGCAGAAGGCTGTTCCCTAGCTTCTTGGGTGTGTTGAGGATGCTGAAGGCCATTGACTGGCGCCGGTCAGCCTGCAAGGAAGGGCTGTCAGACTAGGAGAGCTAATGCTGCCTTCCCAGACCAGCCCGCTGCGCCATGCTCTGCCAGCAAGGTCCCACCAGGGCATCGCTTCATTCCTCCCAGCCCCGGCCTCACCTGTTTAGAAGCTGGAGCCACTTTCTTCTGGGCCTCAGTAGTGCTCTGTTTGCGCCCTTCATGTCTGTCCCGGGGAGTCATGGGGCGTGGGAAACAGCTGGTGGCCTTCTTAGACTATGAGGAAGAGGACAGTTAGGCAGACACTAGCAAGAGGAGTCACATCTGAAGCCAGGCGTCTTGTTCTCTCAGAGCTGAGTGGACCCTGTAAGTCAACTTGTGCAACCTGCTGCCCTCCCCAATTCTGAGCCAGAGGGCTTCCCTTCCCAGCAGTTCCCATCCATGCCCTAGGCCCTTGGAGAGCGGGTGGGGGGTGTGGACAGGAAAGGCTCCCTTTGGTCCATGGTGAGCTGGACCTGACCTGGGCACAGTGCTGGAGCAACACCCAGGAGCCACTGCGCCTACCTCAGGAGTGCCAGGGCCCTGGTGGGGCTCTAGGGAGACCCGTTTGCGCTGCTGTCGGGTGGTAATGCCAGTGCTCTCTGCTATCTGGATTGGCTGCATGCTGGCTCGGCGCAGGGTCTCCTGGGGGTCTCCAGTTTTCATCTCCTCATCTGAGATGGTGGCCAGGCTCAGGGAAGGCTGCATTAGTGGAAGAGGTGGTCAGTGGACTGTAGCTGTATGGATATGGAGCAGGACCTGGGGCTGTCCCAGAACTCTGCACTCACCTGACACTTAGAGTAGGTGGACCCTTCCTACCTCACGAGGTCTCCCTTCTTGTTCTACTTTCTACATACGCCCTGAGCGAATGGCTACAAGCAGTGCAGTCCTAATCAGATTCCTCTCTGAGCTCTTGCCCACCCCCAGGGACTTCACTCCCGAATGCCCTCCCTGCAAGCATGAGGTCATCCTCCCCCTTCCTCGGGCTAGTGCTCAGGCTAGATCAGCAGGTGGGATTTCAAGGGAGGGCAGGGATGGGAGGCCCTGCACAGTGACCCCAGGGCTCACCCTGGCCTCCAGGGGATAGGAGGTCTTCAAGTGTGGTGGGCACACTCGGTTGCGCTGCTGCAGCTCTGCAATCCGGTTCCAGTCGTCCAGCTGCTCAGGCTCATCCTGGCAAGTGCCCATGTAGAAGCTGTTTCTTCCTGTGGAGGGCAGGGAAGTTGGCAGGTCGCCTGCTCACCCTGGCATGTTGCCAGCCTTTGCTGCCACCTACCCCATAAATTTTAAGCCAGAGTCTGATTCAGTGCCGCAGGTGCAGGAGTAAGGCACACAGACTATTTCTATCCTAGGGGTTTGCTCACCACCTTCTCCCTGGAGAGGGCAGAAGAGGTCACACGCAGAGGCTGCTACTACATCTTATTCACACACCAAGGCTTAGCGCCCAACACCCGGAGGAACAAAATAAGGAATTTATTCCCAAGGGCTCTCTGGTACCCAAAGGGCAAGAGCCTCCAGGAAGAGTCCAGCCAGCCTGACCTTTCTAGCAGCCCATCACCACCTGAGAAGGGCACAGAGGACTCCCCAAGATTGTGCTGGGAATCCCAGGCCCTTAGTGAGCATCCCTGGTTCACTCTGGCTAAGAGTGCCCAACACAGCCAGCCCTGAAATGGACAGGTAAGGAAGGCCCTTGAGGCTGCAGGAAGGAGGGGCTACTGGGCAGTAGCAAGGAGGCCAGCCTTGGATTTTTAAAAAATTTGCCTCTTTTCCCTGTGCCACGATCTACCTTCCAGTCTAATTTTTGGGTATAGTAAGTCCCTGTAGCCCCCTCACCTGGAGGGGCCCCACTGGACACCCCAGCTTGGGAGCGACGAGCAGAACTGCGAGTGGTGGGGCGGTAGCCAGGCAGGCTAAGCAGGGCTGAGTTGCCATAATCGGGAGAACCCAGGCGGGCTAGAGACTGAGTAGAGGAGGTGGCTCGCAGGCCAGCCTGGGATGCAGGAGCAGACTGTGTGCTACAGAAGGATGAGTTAGCGCTCTCAAGCTCTTCCACATCTAGCTTCTGGAAAAGAGAATGAACCTGTTGCAGTGGGGTGGACTCTGGCACTGTAAAGAAGCTTCCCGTTCCCTCCCAAAGCACCCAGACTCCATGGCACATCCTCCCAACTGCTTTGCAAAGGACCTTAATGTGTCTGTCTGCAAGAAATGGACCTTACTGACAGAAGCCCTCACAGGGTGGAGCTGATGTTGTCAAGACTCTTTTCTATGCATTTTTTTCATCAAGTCTATTCACAGTGCTTTAAGGGAGGGAATGCAGAGTGCTTATCAGCCCATTTTAGAGGGGAAGTGCAAAGAGAAATGAAGTGACTAGCCACAATCACACTGCTAGGAAGTATCAGAGCTGGGGCTGGGCCCCATGTCTCCTGACTAGTCAGGCTCATCCCACAGCCTCTGCCGTCCCTCGGTCCAAGCTTCCAGGGCCCAGACCATCCTCTAGAACTTCCCCAGCTTCCTGGTAGCAGGGGACACCCTGCACACACAGGTCCTCCCTGTTGTACCAGAGGCCTCTTGCCCCTCCTCCCAAACCACCTGTTCAAGATGTGAAACAAAGGCAAGAGCCTGCAGCCTGGCAGGCAGGCCACTGTGCAGCGACAATGCCTCTCAGCTGCATGGGGCGTTCTGGGAGGCACAGGACGGGCTGCAGCTTTGCCATGTTCTCTCCCTTCACCCTGCACAGTGCTATGCATGAAGAGAATGCATGTAGAGTCGAGGTAGGAATCTAATCCCAGCCCTGACCTTTTCTTCAGAAGAGGCCCTAACCAAGTCACTGCCCTTTTTAAGACCCCATGAACTGACTGCTTATCCCTGCCTGCTCCTGACTGAGCGTCTGATGCAGACACCCTTGAGAGGAAGTGGGAATTGCCACCCGCAGCCCCCATCCCCCGTTCTGGCAGCCTGACCTTGGTCATGGTGATGTTGATGATCTGTGTGGTGCGCCGACGAGCGGAGCGGGTCTTACGACCCGAGTCCAGGAAGACGTCTCCTAGGGAGTCCAGGCTGCTTTCCAGGGGCGCCTGACTCCGCGCAGGGATGGGTGTGAAGTAGAGACTCTCCAGGGATTCTACCTTGGGCGGCAGGCGCTGGGAGATGGGTGAGGCTGGTTCTCCAGGGACGCTGGTGCCGTCTGGCTGGGTACGAGGCAGCTTGCTGTGGAAAGGAATCCTGATAAGGAACAGTCCTTTGGGCTAAAGTCATTTTGTCCAGCCCTTTGCTCCAAAGTGACCATTTCCCATACTTACTACAAGCAGATGAGGTCAAGCAGCCCATCTCTCTGATTTTTCAGAGGTACCAAGGAAAACCATTGACCTGGACTCTTCTTTCCGTCCACTCCCCTGGCTTTTCCTAATACCTCCTCATAGTGGCAACACCCAGACCCAGATGTTCCTACCAGACGCCCATGGCTGCTCCACAGCAAACATGTCCCAATCTAAGCCTACTTGTCTTCTTCCTCCTGCATCTCCCATTTCAGTGAGTAGGAGCACCCTCCACCCAGGCCCCCAAGCCATGAAAATGGGTATAATCCATGTTGTCCCACTTGGCAAGCCCAATTACCAAGCTTCCTGAACAGCTCTCCTAACCACACCCCCTCCATGCTCATGTCCTTTCCCTGGTCTGCCTCATCTTCTCTCACCTAGACTCATCATGGCACTGAGAGAGGCAGGAGAGTGGTGACAAGCAAGGACTCAGGCCAGGCTGCCCAGGGTCAAACCCTGGCTCCACCACTGGTGGACCTTGGGCAAGTGACTGGCCCTCTATGGCCCAGATTCATCTGTTAAAGAAGATAATAAACCTACCTCAGAGGGTTGTTGGGGGATAAATTAGGTATAATTGTTATGAGTGCTTTATGTCTAGCACAAAGTAAGTACAATGTAAGTGTTTAATTAAAAACAGTATGTTTTTCCAGTCTTCTATACTAGCTATTAGAATAATCTTTTTAAGATGCAAATTAACTATGAACTCTTAAGTTTCAAATTCTTCCAAGGTTCCTTTTTTCCTCCCCTTAAACCTTTCAATTACAGCCACCAAGATTTTCTCAATGCCTTTGGGATCAAGTCTAGTAGCCAGTCTCCAATGGGAAAGTGCAGATAGCCCTCTAGGATCCTGGGCCTTCCTGGCCTCACACCTCAGCCTGGTCAGGCTCTTTCACAGCCTCTGCTCACACTGCTCTCCTCTGTCAACTGGCGCACACAGCTCTGATGCTTTCAAGACTCAGCAGTAGTGACCACAGCTTCCATGAAGCCTTTCTTGACCACCTTCTTTTTATTCCAGCTGTGCCCTAAATAGACATCTGGCATAATACCTGTTTTTCTTCTTCTCTAAGAATAAATTTAGATCGTATCTTATTTATCTCACTAGGATACAGCCTGGTCAATGATAGGCACGCTATAAAACAACAGACATAGGGACGAAGGTGCCTCCTGACCTGGTGATACTGAGTGGGGTCCCCTCCTCGCAGCTCAGATCCAGGCTGTCAATACTCAAGTCCAGCTGGGGCTTGGCCTGGGGTTCACGACTCTTTAAAGCATCAGTTGCCACCTGGAATTTGCCCAGGTCTCGAAGCTGCTGGTCTGCGTGGGCAACCTGAGAAGGATTGGGCCAGGGAGAGAGTGAAGAAAAGCCTAAGGCAGCAGTGGCCTAGGAGAAGAGGGCACAGAGGTCCAAGGGGACAGAGGTGAGGCGAGTGCCAGCGAGATTCTTACCTGTGCCTCCAGGCTGCGCACCTGGGCAGTAAGGTGGCGGCAGGTCTGTTCAGCCTCCTTGGTCTTCAGCCCAGCCTGCTGTAGCTCATGGCCCAGCCGTTCGGCTTCAGCTCGCAGCTCTTTGTTTTCCTTCTGCAGCTGCTCCAGGCTCCGCAGCTGCTCCTGCAGCTCTTGGTTCTGCTGCTTCTTGGCATCATAATGGGTCTTGGCTTTCTCCATCTGTGGGCAGACAGTGTGGGTAGGTGGGGCAGAGGCTGGAGGGCAGGAGGAAGGTGGCATGGGCCCAGGCTGGGCTCCTCACCTGCAGCTTATAGTGCTCAGCTGCCTGCTCCTTCTGGCTCAGCTGGGCTTGTAGTTCATTCAGCTGGGCCTGGAGGCGCTGGGCCTCCTGCTGGCTCTCGCCTCCCTGAGCCTGGGCAGCCTGAGAAGAAAGGCCACTCAGGAAAGCTGGTCTGGTCACCCAAGTCTACTCATCTGCACCAGCCGCTGGGCTCCACAGGTGCTTTAGACTTCTGCACTTTCTTAGGAAATGGACAAAACTACCCCACCCCAAATATACTCTGCCCAACTGTAGGCTACTGAACCTGAAGCCCACATGCCCTTCAATCCACATCCATGGCAGCCTTTCCCTGACCAGCTCCTGCCCTATCTTTGCCTTCTTTGAGACCAGACACAAAGTGTGTCATGCTCTTCGCATGCGCACACAGTCTCCCCTAGGACGACAAGAACTGATCCTTGGGGAACACCCATGTGCAGACCCTGGAGTGAGGCACTTGGCATGTGAGCTCTCTGAGGACAGGAACTTGTTTCTCCTCAAAGCCACTCTGAGAACTCACTTTATCCCCTTTTCAAAGGTGGAAACTGAGTTCAGAGATTGAAGCAAATTGACCAGAGTAAAAATGACTAACGGCAGAGTAAGTTTAAAAAAAAAAAAAAAAAGCCGTTGGAGGCTTATTTATGATTCCCACACTGCCTTCGGTTCAGACCATAACTCCTTAAGAGGAGGGCCTGATTCTCTGTCCATCTGCAAGGCAGGCAAGTGCTTTGCTGTCAATACTGTATAGAAGCATCCCACCTTTGCCTCTCACAGCACAGGACAGGCCCCACAAGGAGCAGAATAAACGTGTTTATCGCAGTCAGACGTGGTGTGGCACCATGGTATGGACGGTGAGCAGAAATTAACCTTTGAGCTCCCACCAACTCCTAGGACCCACCAGGGCTTTAGTGAGTCCCAATGCCACTGGTGCCCAGTTCCTTTGCCCCTGACTAAAGGCTGTGAAGCCTAGAACTGCAAAAAACAAGTATTAAACCAAAGAAGGTGACACAGTTGAAAGCATTAAGAATGTTATTAAACTGCATCGTAATATTCAACATTGGTGACTCTCGTTCCTTCAGCGCAGACTATCTACACTTACATTGTCCAACAGAACTTCATGCAGTAGTGGAATGTTCTGTATCTGCTGTCCAATGCAGCAGCCACTAACCACATGTAGCTACTAAGCAGCGGCAATGTAGCTAGTGTGTCTGAAGAACTGGATTTAATAAATTTAACCACACATGACTAGTAGCTGCTATAGTGGACAGGGACAGTCGAGAGATGGGAACCACCCTGGTTGTCTCTTGAGAGCTTCCAGAAGACACACACATGAGCTTCCGAGCCATAGGCCTCCTGGGAGGGCTGCCTGGAACACAGGGTGCCCCTCCTCTGCCCTGACACCCACCACAGCCCGAGCGCTTAGAGAAGAGTTCCCTCCCCTGTCCAGAGGCCAGACCCGTCCCCCAGCTGTCCCACCTTCAGCTTCTGCTGCTGCACCTTGCTGGCTTGGTCAGAGTCAGCCAGTTTCTTACTCAGTTCTTCCACCTGGGGAGGAAAGAGGAGGACAGTAGACTCAGGACTTCCCCTGGATATTCAGACACATCATGGGGTTTCCCAGACCAGGATCCCTAGTGTTCCTAGAAGAAACTCAGGCCCTTTTTCTGGCCCCTATTAGGGAATAGCCTGCTGCCCAGGCTCATTGGCAGGGCCTGAATGAGGCGATCTAACATAGATGTTGCCAGGGCCACCTGTCCATACTCGTCTCTACCCTTAGCCTGCAGAGACAGAAGCCTGCCAGACCTGTGTCACCCCCAGAATCAGGAGAATTGACTGAGAAGCTGACACCACCACCACCACCACCACCACCACCCTGCTGCTGCCACCACTCCACAGTGGCAACCTTCCCAGATCCTAGTCTGTAATTCTAGCAGACATAATCAATTCCCATACCTCCCTCCCAGAAACTGCCAAAGCCAAAGCCCACAGATGCTCAGACCTCTTTCCAATATCCACAGGCCGTTAGGGCTGGTGCTTAGCAGCGTGGCTGCTGTGGTTAGCATTGGGGGAACAGATTGCTGGAAGACAAGAGCAGGGGCAGCACACATACTCCAAAGCCCACTCCCACAGAGGAAGAGCACAGGGAGGTAGGGGAAGAGAACATAGCCCCACGCACCCCTGGCTGCTCTAAGCATTCTGGGAGTTCAAGCATGACTGGGCAGCACAGGGGAGAGGCAAGGGCTCCATTGCTAACTGTTTGCTGTTCACTTTGATTGTCCCCCATTATCTCAAGCTCATTAGAGGAAGAGGAGGGCCCAATTTTTCAGCAGTCCTGGGATGGCTGGGTAGGAGAGTGATGGAGAAAGAGTGCTCTCACTAACACCAGCTCTATAGCCTCGATGTCTCAGGCAACACAAAGATGCCCATGAGAAAGAGGCAGCCAGACCATGTGACTCCCACTTCCCCACCCCCATCTGGTGTAGGCCCCTCCTGCTCCTTCACCCTCGGCCTTCCTGTTCCAGACATCTCTATGCTTGGGGTTAGAGCCCCAGAAAGTGATGGGCAAGTGTCCTGAGCCTATAATCCTCCCTAACGTGTGGGGGCTGCCTTGCTTATCACCTTCAAGGCTTCCATAAAGCCATACTCTGGGCAAAAGGGTACCATGTTAAACACGGCCCACAAGTAGTTCTGCTGTTCCTCTTAGTTGAGTATTCTTAACTGGTCACAGGACTTGGGAAGTTTTGGAATCCCAAGGATTATGTCCGTCATTGGTTCAGGTGTGGGAAGGATGAAGCCAGTGCCACCCCTTGTCCCTGATAGCCAGATGAGAGAAGGTGCAGAAGGGTGGAGAGGCCGACCTGGGACGGGTGGGATGAGGCCCGAGAGAGAGCCCAGTACACCGCACTCCTGGGCAGCCTGGGCCTGGATTCCATGGCTTGACCCTGCCCCCTTCACAAACAGTTCACAGCAGGAGCTGGTGGAGGCAAGCTGCAGCCGGGCTCATGCACTGAGACTGGTCACCGTTTAAGCAGCCAGCATTTAGCGAGGACCCCAGGCATTACCTGCTTAGTTTGCTCTCTCTGAAATATCTCTAGCTGCTCCACCTGTACATGGGGGAGGAGCAACGGAGACAGAGTGAGATGGGGCCAAAGAGGCACCAGCCCTGCTGCCAGGCTGACCTCACTGAGGCCCTGATACTCTCCCCCAAGGAGCTAGATTGACAGTATGTTTAAAAATGCCAGTTTGGCTTATTCTAGTCCCTGGCAGCTCCTGAGGCACCCAGTGCAAGTGTGCCTCTGGAACGGGCTGGTGGGCATCTCAACTTGACTCTCTAGTGACAGAGCCTTCGTGGAGGGGAGGCCACTAATATTTTCTTTAGGATGACAGGGGCAACAGACCTGAACTCCACCAGCCACCTCTCCTTTTCTGCCACCCAGTGAATGAGGGAAAGCAAGACACTCCAGTGTAGGAGCCATAGGCCCTGGAACACACAGGATGGATGTCCCCGCACTCTTAGCTCCTGATCTTTAGGGCTGTGGTTGGCCTGAGCACCTTACCTGGGCAGTGAGTTTCTGCCTCTCTTCCTGGAACCGCTGCCTCTCCTCCAGGACCTTGACCTTGGCACCCTCATACTTGGCAGTCATCACCTCCAGCTCCCGCGCAGTGCTCTGTGCTTCCCGCTGCACCTCAGCCAGACGAGTCTCAGCATCAGCACGCACGGCTGCCAACTCTTGGACATACTTCTCCCGGGCCTGGTCCAGCTCCACTTCCAAAAACTGCCGGCCAAGGTTGGCCCGCTCACCCAGCCCTCGGTTCTCCTCTGCCAGCAGGCCATGCGCTTTCTTCAGCATGCTCAGCTGCTCTGCATAGCTGGCCTTCTCTGCCCGCAGCTGCTGAGCTGTTCGCTCCTGCTCTGCCACCTTCTGTCGCAGAGGAATCAGCTCCCCAAGCTCCCGCTGGGCCCGCAGCAGTTCTGCCCGCAGCCCCCCAGCTGCCTGCTTGCTCTGCTCCAGCTCCTCGCGGTGGCGTTTCTCAGCAGCAGCCTGCTCGGCCTGGAGCTGCTGGCAGAGGTGCTTAGCGGGCAGCAGCTCACTCACCAGGGCCTGTGTGCTGGTGTGCTCAAGCTGCAGCGCGGAGAGGGCCTGTTCTTTCTGGAAGAACTTCTCCTGCCATGCCTTCAATTCTTGGCCCAGCTCCTCTGCACGCTCAGCCTGTGAGGTCAGCTCCTGCCGCAGGTTCTCTGAAGCCACCCGCTGTTTCTCGGCCTCCTCCCGGAGGTTCCGCACCTCCTCCCGCAGGGCAGAGCTGCGTTCTGCAGCTCTGGCACTGTTGCTAGCTGTCTCTGCCTGGAGCAGGCGCAGCCTCTCCTCCAGCTTCTGGCTCTTCTCTGACTCAGCCATTACCAGCCGCTTCAACTCCTTGCTCTCCCCTTCCTTCTCCAGGACCTGGCGATTCAGGATGGACACCTCCTCCTCCAAGCTGCTAATGAGGCTATTTTTCCTCTCAGCCTCCTGCCGGCCCCGCGCCACCTGGGCCTTCCACTCTTCCTCAGCCTTGCTGTGGTCTTGTGCCTTGGTGCGGAGGGCAGCCAATTCCCTTTGGGCCGAGGCTAAGGTGCTCTGACTGTGCCCCAGCTCCTTGGCCTTCTCCTCTAACTGGCCCTGCAGAGTCTCCAGAGCATTGTCACGCTCAGCTCGGGAGGCCCGCTCAGCCTCGAGGCTGCATTCCAGGCTGTCGACCTGTTCCTGCTGCTGCTGGCACTGCTGCTCCAGCTTACTCACCTCTGCTCGCAGCGCCTCCAGCTTGGGTCCTGTTGGCTCTGTCCTGCCAGCAGCCTCAGATTGGACTCCTGAACCAGATGTGTGCTCCTTTTCTTTCTTAGCCAGCTGTTCCTTCAGTTCCTTCATGGTTTGTCGAAGCTCCTCCAGCTCTTTAATCTGGGCTGCCTCCAGGCCACGAAGCTTGGCCAACTCCTGGTCCTTGCCTTCCTTTTCCGTCAGGGCATGGGCCAGTGCCTCTTGCAGGGTAGCAAACTCCACACGCTGCTCATTGAGGGCGTTCTGCAGCCGCATCTCCAGCTCTGCCTTGGCCGCCTTCTCCAGGGCAAGATCAGCTTGGGCCCGGCCCCGCTCCTGGGTCAGCCGTGCCACCTCCCTCTCCTGCTGCCCACGCTCCTCCTGCTGCTGCCCCTGGCTCTCCATCAGTGCAACCCGCAGCCGCTCCAGCTCATTGCCCATCTGCTCTGCCTCCCGCTCCATAGCCTGCAGTGCTGCCTGTGTGCTGCAGAACTGACGTCCCTGTTGCTCTTCTAGCCACTCGGGCTCTCTGTCTCCTGCCCTCACAGGCTCCTTGACTAACTCCTGGGAGGATGTTTCCTGCTGCTCACCTGCTTTGCGCACCAAGGCCTCCAAGCGGGCCACCTCTTTGCTGGTGGCAGCCATCTTTTCCTGCAGAGTGGAGAGGTCGTCTGCAAGCTTCTGGGCCCTGACTTCCTTCTCCTGGACCTGCTGGAGTGCTCTGGCCAGGTTGGCATGGAGCTCAGCTAGCTCATTCTGCTGCCGGCTTATCTGGAGCTCACTGTGGGATTCTATGCCTGCCACCTTCTCCTTTGCCTCCTGCAGCTCCTGGCGGGCCTTCTCACATTCCTCCTTCAAAGTCATCAGCTGTTCCTGGAACATGGCGCCATACTGTGCCTCCTCTTGCTGGCTATCCTCATACCGTTCACGCCAGGCAGCTACCTCTTTGACCAGCTGCTCACATTCACTCTCAGCCGTGCGCTGGGCAGCTATGGCCTCTGCCAGGTCCCCCCGCAGGGCTTCAGTCTCAGCCTGATGGGCCTCCCCAAGCTGCTGTAATCGAGCCTCCAGCCCCTTGCGCCTAGCCTTCTCTTCTTCCAGCTCTTTTTGTTCCTGCTGACGCTGCTCCACCAGGCTTCGGGTCTCTGCCTTCAGCTCAGCGATACAACGCTGCTGCTCTTCCAGGGCATCTGCAGCCCTGCGCTTCTCCTTTTCAAGGCTGCCCTTGGTGACCTTCAAGGACTCTTTGAGGGCCTGGAGCTGTTCCTGGAGCTGGTCTTTCTCCTGGGCCACCCTTTCTTTCTCATTTGCTTTTTGCTGCTCAGAGTGCAGCTGGACCTCTAGCTCTGCTATCTGGGCCTGGGCCTCATGCTGTTCCTGGCGGGCTGTCTCAACACGGGCCTGGAGTTCTTCCACCTTCTGGCTCAGCTCTGCCTTCTCCCTCTGGGCCTCTGTCACTGAGCTCTGGGCACTGTCTCGGGCTTCATTAGCAGCCTGAAGCTGCTGCAGCAGAATCTCTAGCTTGGTAGCCTTCTCCTTTTCCAGTGCCTCCAGCTGCTGTAGAGCTGCATCCCGCTCTCTTAAGGAGGCCTGTCGCTCCTCTGCAGCAGTGGCCAGTGTCTGGGCGTGGTCCCTCCTAGTTGCGTCCTGCTTCTCCTCTATCTCCTTCAACTGCTGCTCCTTCTGCTTCAGGCTGCTGCTCAGCTGCTCCACCTGGTGGCGGAGGCTCTGGGAGGCCTGTTCTTGCTGTTGGAGAGTCTGTGCTAGCTGGGCCTGCTCCTCTTTGGCCTGCTGCTTCAGGCTGGCCAGTTCTCGATCCTGTTGCTGGATGGTGGCATTGAGTGTGGTGAGCTCAGAGGTCAGAGAGGCCACCTGGCCAGTCAGTTGGGCCTCACGAGCCTGGGAGGCCTGTTCCAGCTCTTCCTTGGCCTGGCTGAGGCTGGAGATAGAGTTCTGCAGGTCGGCGATCAGGCTAGCCAGCTGCTGCTTTTCTTCTTCAAAGTGGTCCCGCTCAGCAAGCAGCTTGGCTTCCCGCTGGCCCCGCTCAGTCTCCAGCGTCTCCACCCTAGCCTGGAGCTGTGTGTTGTTTGCTGCAAGAGTGGCTGCCTCTTGCTTCAAGGTTTCCAACTGGTGGTATAAAGAGACAAATTGGGATCAGCATGACTCCTCAGTCACCAAGCCCCTCTGGGAATGGAGGAACACCAGGAACCCAAATGTACCAAATGTGAGTCCATACCAACCCCCCAGCACACAGGTCTTCCTGTGCATTCCTACCTGCAAGACATCACCCAGCACCTCACCCTTCTCCTGGGGTGGGTTCTCCCGCAGCTGGGCCAAGTGTTCTTCCAGCTGTGAAAGTTTTCCCTGAAGGATTTCATTCTTCTCTTCAAGGCATTTCTGGGAGTAAATGAGACCCATGTGAACAGAGAGGTAGAACAAGCACCAGATTACCACACCAGCCCTCATGACCATTAACAAACATGGGGCCCATCATCTTGTTACCAACATCTCCTTTTCCCCTGGCCTAGAAAAAAGCAGAAACCATGGAACTGGGACCGTGAGGGACCTGACTCTCTAGACTTAGTTCTAAGGCAGAATCAAGTCATAATGTGACCTACTTACTACTTCCCCAAGCCTGCTGAGTTTACTTCAAATTTCCTTACTGTCTACCCTTCCTCAGATAAGTCTTCAGTCCTGGATGATCCAAACCACCACCAGCTGCCCACCATCCTCTGGGCAGCAATACCACCAGAAGCAGCAATGCAGCACCCCCCAGTCCCAAACCCACTTCCTCACCACTGTTCACTAAGCACCTACAATAGGCTGTACTGGGTGCATCCCTGAATTCTTTTTAAGACAGTCTCACTCTGTCGCCCAGGCTGGAGTGCAACGGTGAGATCTCAGCTTACTGCAACCTCCGCCTCCCAGGTTCAAGCGATTCTTTTGCCTCAGCCTCCTGAGTAGCTGGGACTACAGGCGTGCACCACCACACCCAGCTTTTTTTTTTTTTTTTTTTTTTTTTGTATTTTTAGTAGAGATGGGGTTTCACCACGTTGGCCAGGCTGGTCTTGAATTCCTGACCTCAGGTGATTCACCCACCTTGGCCTCCCAAAGTGCTGGGATTACAGGTGTGAGCCACTGTGCCCGGCCTGGGTATATCCCTGAATTTCTAATTCACCTACAAATGTGGGAGGCAGGTATTACTATGTCCCTTACAGAGCAAGAACCTGAAGCCCAGATGCTAAGTGCCTTGATTGAGGGCTACACAGTTATTAGTAAGTGACCAAGTTGAGTTCTTACCAGTAGCAACAATAATAATAGCAACTGCTTCACTGAGAGCTTACTTGACACTACACGATGTGTGGAGTGCTTTACATACATTATCTCGTAATAGGTGATGAGGCAGCTACTCGTTATTACTCCCATTTTAGGGAAAGGATGCTTAGAGAAACAGATTGATTAATTTGTCCAAGATCCACATCTTGTAAACAGCAGAGATAGGACTGAAAGGTGTACTGTAAAGTGGGGGCACTGAGTGGGGAAAAAAAATTAAAAAATTAAAAAAAAAAAAGTCTAGTGTGTACTAGACTTAAGCTCACACAACAGCACACTGTTGAACCCTGAAGAGAAAGCAGCTTAATACCCAAAGGCCCAGAAGAGCAGAGTGGCAAACTGGACTCAACTTTGCACGTGTGCTCAAGACTGGTTGTGACCCCAGCAGAGGGTTACCTTGTCCTGCAGGGCTGCGCCGAGCTCCTTCTCCAGCTGGGCCTGCTTCTCCGGCCACTCCTGAGTGGCCTTGCTGTGCTCCTCTGTTAGCTTGCTGAAGGCATCCTGTAGCTGCTGCAGGTGACTGGCAAACTCTCGCAGCTGAGAAGGGCAAGTGGGAATCCCAGGGTCAACACTGACCCCACCACTGCTGTCTGCTCCCTGAACCTCAGGGGCAGAATGCCTCCAATTATCCTGCCAGCCTTCCAGAAACCAATCACAGCCATCACACTTCTAATTCAGGACTACAAATCAAAATTGAGGGTCACAACCCAGCACCCTGGAAGTAGCCAATTATGGGACAAGGAAAGGGGCAAAATATGCAGGTCTCTGGAGAGACTGAAGCATAAGACAGGTGGGACATTCTTCTCAACCCTCCCTTGGGGAGCCTTCCAAACCACCTTAGCCCTGAGAGGCCTCCATGCACAGACCACCGTAACACCCACCTTAAAGGAAAGGTCTCCATTCTCCTCCAAAAGCTGGTTGATCTTGCGATCCATCTGGCTCTTCTCTGTTTTCAGGTCCTGGCACTGCTTCAGGGTTTCATGCAGCCGCATGGTAAGGCTGTGAAGGAGGGAAGCAGTGAGAACAGCGTATAGGCCCCAGGCTGGGTGCAGGGAGGGGCTGGGGCCTGGGAAGGAATGCAGGGACGGCTGTACCTCTCGTTCTTGTCACGCAGCTCCTCAAGCTCCCTGGGCTCTGGTGGGCTGGCCGCCTGCTTCTCATTCAGCAGGGCCAGGCGGTCAATGCGCTGCTGCATCATGGCTATCTGTGCATCTGCCCAAAGTGGAGGAAGGAAGAAAAGAGAATCAGCACAGAACTATGTGAAGGAGGGAAAAGGAGGAGGCAACATAGGGAGGAGGAGGAATATGGTATCCAATCTAAGGGAAAGAGAAGATGGGGACAAAGACAGAACACAACTTTCAGGAGGTCAGCCTGACCACAGGCCCAGGGCTGAGCTCTAAGGTCCAGAGTCAGCAGAGGGGACAACACAGGAGGTCAAGGGGACATCCCTCTGGTAAGTCCATTCACACACATCTGCCAGCGTGCCAGGCACCTACCCTTTTCAGTGAGGCGCTTGCGGTTCTCGGCCAGCTCCAGCTCTAGCTCATCCCTATTATTTCTCTCATCGGCAAGCTGCTTCTTCAGCCGTCTCATCTGGAACTGTGGGGTCTGCAGGATATCGCCCATGGGAGACGCTGGGGAACCTGAGAGGAAGCTGAGGGGGGAGAAGGCCCAGGTGCATTGGTAAGAGCCTAAGATCTGAAGCAAAGAGCAACAGGCAGCCAGGGGAAAGCTGGGTGTGGACGTGCACACTAGCAGCTGGGAGGCCTGTGCACCTTGGTTCTGTTTGCAGTGCTACCTCAAGTCTCATGACATAATCTTGAGAAAACTTTTCTTCTCACTGACTTAATTTGCTTGTCAGGAAAAAAAAAAAAAAGTGATATATTCTCCTTACCTCTGCAGAGATATGCTAAGAGGAGGGACTTCATTGTAGTATCCGAGGAAGAAGGATATTCCATAAATAGGGATCAGCTTTTGAGGAAGGCCTCCTGCCCATGACAAATCCCAACCAATTTCCCCAATTAGTACTGGGTGAGGTGGGGAAATCACAAATCTAAAGGATACTCCAAGCACTCCCAGAGGCTGCTCAATAGCTTAACTCTAGAAGGTAGGGATGTGAGGAATGGATAGAGGCTGAGGCCCTATCCCAGGAGGAGAGGCCCAGAACATACTTGTTCCCACTGGAAGAGGAGGCAACCTTTTGTAGCTCTAGGAAGCGAATCTCCCTCTTGGTCTGGTGGCTAGGTGGGGAGGGCTCTTCAGGGAATGTGCTAGAACATGTAGAAGGGACAGGTAAGAAACAGACAAATCAACAAAGGTTAGTAAGGTGAAAAGATTTGACCTTTATGCAATTTGAGAACTCGCCTTAGTGGGAGTGAATCCGTGGACACTTATATGTAAACTACCAAGGAAGCCACTGGGCAGAACCTGAAACCTGGTGTCTGGGTTATCCAGAGTTCCGTGTCTCTAACCAAAATCAAGTGCAGGGCTTCCGTTTCTACAGAGCATCACGACTCACAGTACAGTGGAGTGAGGGTATCCTCTGGCTCAGAAACTGGACCAAGTGCTCAAGCTTTTTCCTCAAGTCAGCACTGCAGAGACGGCTTGGGGAACCCTGAGCAGGATCTTTTCACAGCCCCCAACAACCTTTCCTATCAGAGCCACTGGTCGCCATTTGGAATTCTTCTACCCTCAAGTATTGTACCTCCAAAATGCTCTCCTTCTCAAAACTCTTCTCTTTCCTAGGTTCCCACAGAAGTAACCACGTCTGTAGGACTCTCCTACGTCTCATCACCTGTTCTTAGTCTCTTCATCTGCTCCTCCCTCCTCTGCCCACCCTGTAAGCTCCCAGAGGTCTGATGGGGCCTCCTGGCTTTGCACACAGTGCCTATGGCTTCAGTGGCCATCCACCTGCTGACTTGCAAACCTATCTTCTAGTCCAGGGTCCGCTCCTGAATTCTGGACTCACATTTCCAACATCTCTACTTGAAGGTCTCATGAGGAGCTTGAACACAAGGAACATCAAACTCAATGGCTAGAACTTATCTAGACCTCCTTCTTACATTCCTATCATCACCAGCTGACCTCTTCATCAGAAGACTGGCAAATGATCACTCTACTGTAGCACCAGCTGAGACAGTTGATATATTCTGTACTTAGATTCCTTATCATATTTACTGGTGTATGTATCTGCCTTTCCACCTAGAACATGCACTATATGACAGGAAAAACATTTTTTAAAAAGACTGTGAGCCAGGCGCGGTGGCTCATGCCTGTAATCCTAACACTTTGGGAGGCCAAGGCGGGCGGATCACCTGAGGTCAGGACTTTGAGACCAGCCTGACCAACAAGGTCAAACCCCATCTCTACTAAAAATATAAAATTAGCCGGGTGTGGTGGCATGCGCCTGTAATCCAGCTAACTCGGGAGGCAGGAGAATCACTTAAACCCAGGCGGCGGAGGTTGCAGTGAGCCAAGACTGTGCCACTGCACTCCAGCCTGGGTGACAGAGTGAAACTCTGTCCAAAAAAAAAAAAAAGACTGCGTATTCTCAGCTTCTAAGCCTAGAGTAATAATTGTTTAAAAAATAAAAACAAGGCTGGGCACAAGGTCTCACGCCTGTAATCCCAGCACTGTGGGAGGCCGAGGCAGGCGGATCACAAGGTCAGGAGATAGAGACCATCCTGACCAACATGGTGAAACCCCGCCTCTACCAAAATACAAAAAATCAGCCAGGCATGGTGATGCATGCCTGTAGTCCCAGCTACTCAGGAGGCTGAGGCAGAGGAATCACTTGAACCCGGGAGGCAGAGATTGCAGTGAGCCGAGATCGTGCCACTGCACTCCAGCCCGGTGACAGAGCAAGATACCATCTCAAAAAAATAAAAAAAATAAAAAACAAAAGTAGATATGATCACCTGTAAATATCTCACTTGGCTGCTGCCACGCAGCAAGGAGCTCCGTAGGAACTGAGATGATACAACATGGCCCAGAAATCGACCTACTTCACTACACAATTTTCCTGAGCACCAACTCTGCCTTGCGCTGGGGACAGAAACAAATCCCCACTGCACTTCTTGACAACTCAGGATCCTAGTAGTCCCCAGTTCAGAGATGAGGGGATCCTCAGGAATGTGTACCTACTCACCTTTCTGTAAGAAGTTCTCTAGGTCCTCATTAAGGTTTAGCCCATCCTCATGGTCCAACACAAATTTAAGAATGACAGCCAACTCAGCCTGGGCCACAGAGAGAAAAAGAGCATCACTTAGGTGTCAGGCCCCCAAAGGGATGGCTGCCAGGAGCTCTACCCTGGCAGTGCCAGTCCCTAGCTCCCACGCGCCCTAGGAGCCTGCTGGATCCCACTCTCCCTCTCAGAACTGAGGTCCTATGGCCCAGCCAGCAACATTCAACTAGAGATATGTTCACCCTACTTGCCCCCTTCCCTCCCACCTCCCCTAAAGATATACCCAAGTCAGAGTTCCTGACTGACTTCACTCCTGACCACAAGTGAAGTGACTGGTAAGGAAAGTAATACAATCAGAAAGTTGGTTTTATTGTTACTGTTGTTGCTGTTTTTAAGAAACAAGGTCTTGCTCTGTTACCTAGGCTAGAGTACAGTGGCACAATCATAGCTCACTATAACCTCTAACTCCTGGAGTCAAGTGATCCTTCTCAGCCTCCCAAGTAGCTAGAACTACAGACACACACTGCCACACCCAGCTCATTTTTTTAAAAAATCTTTTTTGTTGAGACAGGGTCTCACTATGTTACCCAGGCTGATCTTAAACTCCTGGCCCCAAGCAATCCTCCTGCCTCGGCCTCCCAAAGTGCTGGGATTATAGGCATGAGCCACCACATTATATATAAAATTATATATAAAAGCTTCCCACAGGCCAGGAAGCTTTTATATATAATTATATTGGCCTCTTCCAGATGACCCTACCAGAGGAAAGGATGAGATAAAGTTAAAGTTCTATGGAAAGCATACACACACACAGAAACACATATAAGAACAGAAAATAATTTCTATGTATTATCCTAAAACACATTATAGTTAAATATATGCACATAAAAAAGGACTTGAAGGTATATCCTTTAAAAAGTTAGCAACCTCTGGGTATGAGTTTATCGGCAACTGCTATTTCCTTCTTCATGCTTTTCAACATTTCCCAGATTTTCTATGATTAATGGAAATAATTACTACAAATGTATTTTTAAAAAGACCAGCATCAGCTATTTAAAGAAAAACGAGTTGGGTGAGGTAAAGCATGGGGTAGGCCCACTAGTTGGGGTGGCTTACACAAGGGCTTACCTGAATCTTATATTCAAACTGTTCCCAGTCCCTGGGGCTTTTGGAGCTCACGGTAGAGTGGTATAAGAGCAGCATGGTCATCTAGAAGCCAAACAGCAGGCAGTCACTGAGTGGGGCTGTCTCTCTTCTCAGTGCTCCTATTCTGGGGACTCTTCCAAAACTCCTAGAATTCAGCAGCCCCAGGCCACCATCCTTAACAGCTCCAGGAAATGCTTTTTTTTTTTTTTTTTTTAATTAAGGACACAATGCACACTGTACAAAAAGCTGGGTGCCAAGATTCCTGTATGGCTCAATTCCTGAACTCATAGAACCCTGGGTGTGAAGCTTTAGGTACCCTCTACAGGCCAGTACCCAGAAAGTGCAGAGAGAATGATGTAGACTGAGCTATAATAAAAATATGGTGATAGCTGAGTGAGACATAATTTCTGGCAGGTCTCCACCGAGGACCACAGTAATGGTCTAGTAAACTGCTGTTTGTCTGATAATCACTGTCATAAGACCATGGGCTCCTAGAATCCTTGGGCTAAATTAGCCTCTGTCTCAGACAGGTGACTGCCTGGTTCTACCTCCAACATACCAGAGCCCCAGGAATAAGGCACCTACCATTTCCCCTTGGGTTAAGAGAAGGCCCTGCAGGGTCCCTCAGGTACCATCACCCCTACCCTGTACTGCCTCCCCAGTCTGGCATTCCTTAGGTACCTTGGCCAGTTCCAACTCTGATCCCTCTAGCACCTTCTGTGCAGACACCAGGCATTCTGGAGAAGAGGGATGTTTTCGATTTTCTGCAATGACAATGTAGAAAACAGGGTGAACTTCCTGGGAACCATACCTGAGATTCCAAAACACTTAAATCTGAGGAGTAGAATGGCTGTCTCTGGTGGGGCTATGAGATGTAGGGCTCCTTAATCCTATACCCTCTTTCCCCTGCCTTACAATTTTCCATCTGAAGTCTGTTCTATCCTGGGTCAGTCCATGGGGTACAGGGATAGTGGAAGAAGAAAGCAGCCTGGGAATTCACAGCAACTCTGGGTCATGACATTGCACTCTCCCACCCACTCACCAACCCTCTCTCAGCACCACAGAGGAAGAACCCAGAGATGCCAGGTGACTTTAGAATCCAGTTGAGGTCACAGAGGAAGCCTGCAGCTGAGTCAGAAGAGGACAACTGAGGATACCTGACTCTTATGCTGCCAGAGGGTCTGGGCTCAATTACTAACACCTTGCTTTATCGAACTATAACCTCACCTTTCCTATAATTATCTGGGAGTGGAGATGGCAGCTAGCTCCCCATGTCAAAGATGAGGACTCTGCGGTCTAAGGCTGAACAAGGGTAGAGGAAGTGAAAGCACTGCACTGGAATCTCTGCATGTGTACTTACTTAATCTACCCAGCCGCTTAACACTAGTTATCATCTCCACATTATACATAGGGAACCTATGTCCAGAAAGTCATACAAGCAGTGAGGGGGGGTCAAGATGAACCTTAATCTGCCTCTGCCCCTATAACTATCGCCTAAGCAATTAATTCAAAGTTATTTGGGAAAAAACAGTTTTTCTTGCAAGGGAAAGAGAGTCATTCTCTTCTGTCTCCTTGAAGTTGGGGGAACAGAAGCTCAAGGTGCTGAGTCAAGGTGATCAGTCCCAAAAAGTGACCTTCTGGGTCCACCTGGATCTCTGAGACGGGCTCTAGGACTGAAGGGACGCTTCTTACACCAACTGATGGAGGCATCACAAGACTCAGGGGATGTGAGCCAGCTGTTTCATCTTTGCATTAAAGAGTAGGGGGCCTTGAAATTTTTCTCCTCCAGACACCCATGAACTAGTTCCTCTGGACTCTCCAATCTCACGCGCTGAGGAAGCAGCTTCTTCACAGCTGGATAAGAAAGGTGCTTACTCTGCAGAAAGCTGCACACAAAGTCCAGTCTCTCTGGCACCGGCTGCTGCAAGATTTGCTGTCCCTCTTCAGTGCCATGGCTAGAAAAAGAACAAGTATTAGGACCAGAGTATTCAGCAATCTTTGCCTCCTTGCTGCTGCATTTCATACTACCTCCCCATTCCTTCCAGTCTTGATCTCTGCTGGATCTGGAAGAGAACCAGACCAGACTCTAGAGGCAGGTGAGAGATACGAGGACACCATTTATCCAGATGGAACTGTATGGTGGATGAGAGGTGGGGACCTGAGGCATGGAGTTCTGAAAAAGATGGCACTCTGCCTTCCTATTTGCAAATATAAAAAAGCTCCGTGGAAAGGGGCAGAGAGGAGACAGAGGCAGAACAGATGAATGGGAAGCTAGATGACACCTTCTGAAATGGCTCACCTCTAAACTGTCAGGAGGCCCGGAGAACACACCTAGGGTAATAGTGAGAGAAGACCACAGGGAGGGAAAAACACATCCAAGAACTGAAAGAACAGGAGGAAACAAGGTTCTGAAGTGACAGCGTGAAGTTCCCACACTAGGCTGAAGGCCGAGATGGTAAAAGCCTTCCAGAAGAGGATCCCAGGGACTAGTATTCTTTTCTCTTTTCTTTTCGAGACAGAATCTCACTCTGTTGCTCAGGCTGGAGTGCAGTGGCACGATTTTGGCTCACTGTAACCTCTCTCTCCCAGGTTCAAGCAATTCTGCTTCAGTCTCCTGAGTAGCTGAGATTACAGGTGTGCACCACCACGCCCAGCTAATTTTTGTATTTTTAGTAGAGATGGGGTTTCACCATGTTGGCCAAGCTGGTCTCAAACTCCCGACCTCAGGTGATCCGCCCACCTCGATCTCTCAAAGTGCTGGGATTACAGGCGTGCGCCATCAAGCCCAGCTGGAACTAGTATTCTTGATTAGTGGTTGTCTGTACTTGCTTTACTGGACGAGCAGGCAGTGTGAAGAGAGCCATGAAGAGAGGGAGACAGCAGGGGGAGCTCTCACACAGCCCAGGGACGAGGCCCCTGGATGCCCCAGCTAACTGCAGCTCCATTTTCAGAGGCAGCAGGTAACTTCTGAAATACCACTTCAAGTTAGAAAGCTGACTTCTCTAGGCTACAGTGGGAGATCCTGATTAGTGGGCCCTCTGCTTCTCAGAACCTAAATCCCTAGATCTCAGCCAACCTTCTGGAGGGCAAGGCAGGCTCAGAACCTTCCAATGCCAGAGACATCCTGCAAGCACACGCATCATCCAAGCCAAGATTGAGTACCTCCCCTGCAACACCCCATGTGATTACAAAGCCTTCTTCCAAGTGAACCACCATCCCAGAGGTACTCTGTCTGGATAGCTGCTCTGATAAGAGACTCCTACAAAGTCTTGAGGAGATGTTGGTCTCTTCACAGACTCCCAAATGAGCCATTTTCCTTACCCACCCACAATCTGGAATGTTGTGACTCCTTGGCTCAGTGTAGAGCAATATTTACCTCAGAGTATTCTATTAACTAAAAATAAAAAGAGGTTCTCAGGTGAAATGTTTGAGAAATTCTGGGTTAAACTAAACTGAACATTTTCTAAAGAAGAAGATACGGCTGGGCGTGGTGGCTCAAGCCTGTAATCCCAGCACTTTGGGACGCCAAGGTGGGCGGATCACCTGAGGTTAGGAGTTTGAGACCAGCCTGGCCAACATGGTGAAACCCCATCTTAAAAAAAAAAAAAAAAAAAAAGAAGATGCAACATGTATTATTTCTGAAACTCATTTGATGACAAAACCCTTTCCCCTCCCCCTACATGTAAGTAAAGTTGCATGGTGCATGCTTTAGACAACCGTAGTCCTAGAGAAATCTAGCCCATCCTTTAAGACTGTGTTGAAGTCTCATCGCTGTCAGGAAGCCATCCACAACTTCTGCCAGTCATGCCTCCACTGTCCTCCAGGTCTTCCTGCCGCACTCACGAATGCAACTGCATCATTTATAACTGCCCACTCTAAGTGAACTAGCTGAAAGCCAGGAATAAAGTAGGTGCTCAGTAAATACAAGCTGAGTGGCAACTGAGGGATGCTTTTTACTAAGAGCAGAAATAAATGTCAGCAAGACAAATGTCACGGCTGTAAGTTTTCTGGCAAAATCCTTCCACTATACTTTGCTATTCATGCCTCACAGCTATCAAAGAGATCGGACTACCTTGTTTGCTTTAGGCTATTCACGCACAGAAGAATAGAAAGGGAAACTTGTCAGAGGGGTTGATCCCAATTAATTTTCCCATAGAGAAGGCCAATCGGCCAAACAATTAAACCCTCCTCAACTCCCACAGCTTCAAAAAAAATTTTTTTTAAACAATTATTTTTCTCAGGGTACCCCTTGTCCAGTGGCAGACAGGAGTCACCCAGTTCCCACAGCTTTTATCTCCCTTCCAACCTTGCCATCCTCTGCTGCCTTCTGCTGAGAACCAGGCTGCTGATTTAGGTTGGCTCCAGTAACGATTTCAGAAACGCAAGAGCCAGAACGTATTAGCCAAGAACCTCCATTTCCCAAAAGGAAGCTAGTCTGCATTGTCCTGGATCTGAGATGGAGGTTAGCATTAACCTGGGATTTCAACACCGCCTACCTCCAACTCCCCACTTCTACTGCAGTTAGGTTCAGGCAACACGCTAGAAGACAACTTGAAAATGAGCACCTTGAATTTTTGACCCTTCCTATGAAAATTTCCTACCAGGTTATTAACCTACAGTGGTTAACCCAAGGACAACACACATCCCTACTCCTGGTTACATCTACTGCTCTTGTCACCAGGCCAAGGAAATTTCTCTCTTCAAAAGCAGAAGTTCCTTGAGCTATTCTGAAGTCAAAAAAGCATGCTGCCCCATACTGTGTGTTACAATACAAGGCATATTATACCTGGCTGCTTCATTTTTAGTGAGGTTAAAATTAAACAGAGTTAGGTATTGCCAGCTTAATGGTTTTACCAGCCATTGATGTCAGGTGCCTGGATCTATCACTTCCTTAGGGTTTGCAAAATAATGATTTTCAATTAAAGTTGCAAAATGCTGACTTACATGTGGTATGCAACCCCAACTATGAAGTGTCCTTAAAAAAAAAAGTGAATCAAGCTTAGATCTATTTATCAGTATATAGGCAACAAGGGGAACAGTTAAGCAGCACCATGATAATGCAATAAACAAATTCCAGGATTTAGGGATTTCTATAAGATTTTTTTAAAAATGAGATGGTGTAGAATGGGCAGAGAAAAAAGCAGGAAACAAAACTGATGAAAGGAAATGACCCCCTGATGAAAGACCTTAAACACCAGGCTGAAGATTTTAGATTTCTATTGGTCAGATGCAGTGGCTCACACCTGTAATCCCAACACTCTGGAAGGCCAAGGTGGGTGAATCACGAGGTCAGGAGTTTGAGACCAGCCTGACCAACATGGTGAAACCCCATCTCTACTAAAAATACAAAAACTAACCAGGCATGGCGGCAGGCACCTGTAATCCCAGCTACTTGGGAGGCTGAGGCAGGAGAATCGCTTGAACCCAGGAGGCGGGGGTTGCAGTAAGCCGAGATCACGCCACTGCATTCCAGC
>NW_016107394.1:1924132-1941665 GCF_001604975.1 Cebus imitator
AGATACAGACTAAAAGGCCAAACTACAATCCTTGCTACATGATAACAACAAGATTATTAAATGCTCATGGATCTCAGAAAGCAAGTTAATTGAGGCAGTAAAAACCCCAGAAGTGTATTTCTAACGGCTTAGAAAGAGGCGTATCTGTACTGTGCTATATGTTAGAGATGACATTTGTACTTGTTTCTTCTTTCCTTCAGGTTTGAGAGCCTCCGTTTTCTTCCCTCAGAGGTTGTAAAGACGGCTTGTGGGATAAGGTAAGGATGAGCCAAGAAAAAAGGGTTGTAGAAGACTTCTGGTGAGACAAGAGAATAAGGAGCCCTAGTGGCCACTCGTAAGAATGTGAGGGCATGGAGCCTTGGAGGCTCTCCTGTGCAAGAGTGCAGAAGCCTCAGGATAGGACAAGCGTGAAAACTCTCCTATGCAGTGGCACGGCGACTGGAAGATGAGGTCAAAGTATTCTTGCCTCTAGGTCCCACCCTGGCTTATGATGTCCCAATCTTGCCCCTGATTTCTGGTCATAGCCATCACCAAGAAAAGAGAACAAGTGGAGCCCCCATCCCAGCAATCAGCTTTGCCTTTGAGGCTGGAGAGGGGTATGGTGCATACTCACATTCTGTCAATGATCTTGATGAAGATGCTGCAGTCCTGGAGCTGCAATATAGCCTCCACAGGGTCAGCCACGTGCAGACTGTTCACCTGTGAGCCAAAGGGAATGGCCTGGTGAGACAGTTAAAAATGCCAGAAGCAATGTGTTTTGTTCTTTTTCCCAGGGACTCAATATAAGTGCTTACAGTTGCAGGCTACAGGAATAAAAGAACTGATGATTCTCAGATGTTTAATTTCAGGAAGGAGTGCTGTTGCACTCACTCATCCAGTTACAGCCACCTGAAATGCAACCATCAGAGAGTCCTTCTTTTAACTTCAACTAAATGAAAGCTCAAACTCTCCTAAGATGTTCCAGCACTGGGAGTATGCTTTTAAGCATAAAATGGTTTTGGAAGGATACACCAATAAACTGCTACTACCGTGCTTCTAAAGAGAGGAACTTGACAGCAGGGAGTCTGAGGTGGGAAAAGAAAGGCTTTTACATTATAACCCTCTGGAGCTCTTCAATGTATTATAGCCCTTTGTATTTCTTGAATGTTTACATTATCAGTTTCTGTATCTCTTGGATTTTTATATTATTGCCCTTTTGTAGCTCTTGAGTTTTGAAATATCTATTCAAAACTTAAATCTTACACATATGCTGTACACTCCCACAAAGATATAAAATCTTGTTGTTAATGCATTCTTATTCTTTCCACACATAAAACTTTGGCTAAGGGGAGAACGGAAGGACAACAGGGGAACAAGATGATTTTTTAAAAAGCGGTGAAGGGAGCCAGGCATGGTGGTTCACACCTGTAATCCTAACACTTTGGGAGGCCAAGGCGGGCAGATTACTTGAGCTCAAGAGCTCAAGACCAGCCTGGGCAACATGGTGAAACCCTGTCCTACAAAAAAGTACAAAAAATTAGCTAAGTGTGGTGTCGTATACCTGTAGTCCCAGCTACTTAGAAGGCTGTGGTGGGAGGATCACCTTAGCCCTAGGGAGGCCGAGGCTGCAGTGAGCTGAGATTGCATCACTGCACTCTAACCTGGGTGACAGAGCAAGACCCTGTCTCCAAAAAAGAAAAAAAGACAAAAAAGAAATGAAAGAAAAGAAGAGGAGTTGGGAATCTCAAAGAAAAACTTCTTAATTCTGATTTAATTGCCTGTTCCCATTCTTTGGCTTCAGACAGGCATCCATCTAAATCAGCCTGAAACACTAGAAAAGTCACCAGAGGTCACATGCATCAGGTACACCGGTTATTAAATAAGCATACATGGTCGACTTCTACAGGAAAACCTCATGAATTCCATGGGCACTAAAGTTCAGAAGTGGCCTGGCCTGAAGTTTCCCTTTTTATTACTATAGGAAGAAAGGGTTTGCTAAGTTAATTATTCACATATTCACACTAAGAGGGGAGAGAGACTGAGCCTGCTTTAAGAAACAAGGTATTTTAAATAACTTCAGCTTAGTGGTTACGTACAACTAGATTCTAGTGCTTATAAATGTGTTCTCTCTATTTGGGCTGGGAGCCAGTACATATACATTTTGGGCCCAGCTCTTCCACAAACCTGCCAGGAACCTTTGTTACGAACTTTATTTCTCTCTGCATTAGTTTTCTCCCTTGTCAAATGGATGGAATCCCTACCTTATCTATTTTAAAGGACCAGCGTGGGCTCAAATGGGATTATGGATGCAAGAACACATTAAAGAATGTAAAGCAGGCCAGGCATAGTGGCTCACACCTGTAATCCCAGCGCTTTGGGAGGCTGAGGTAGGAGGACTGCTTGAGGCTGGGAGTTTAGGACCACTCTAGGCAACATAACAATACCTTGTCTCTACTAAATAAATAAATAAGCAATCAAGCAAGTAAGCTGGACATGATGGCATGCACCTGTAAGTCCTAGCTACTTCAAAGGCTGATGTGGGAAGATCGCTTGAGCCCAGGAAGTCAAGGCTACAGTGAGCTATGATCACACCACTGCACTCTAGCATGGGCAACAGATTGAGACTCTGTCTCAAAAAAAATTAAATACAATGAAAACAACTTTTAGGCCAGGTCTGGTGGCTCATGCCTATAATCCCAATGCTTTGGGAGGATAAGAAGGGAGGATCGCTTGGGCCAGGAGTTTGACATAAGCCTAGGCAACATAGCAAGACCCTGTCTCCAAAAAAATAAAATAAATAAAAACAGCCCGGCATGGTGGTGCATGCCTGTGGTCCTAGCTGCTCAGGAAGCTAAGGTGGGAGGCAGGGGATTGCTTGAGTACAGGAGTTCCAGGCTGTAGTGAGTTATGAAGACACCACTGCATTTCAGCCCGGGGCACAGAGCAAGACCCTATCTCAAAAAGAGGAATCTTTTAGGTGAATCCAAATTAAAACAGGTTAAAAGGTTTTGTTTTTCTTTAAATATGAAATAAAATATGACTATTAGCTGGGCATGGTGGCACACGCCTGTAAACTCAGCTACTGGGGAGGCCGAGGCAGCAGAATCGCTTGAACCCGGGAGGTGGAGGTTGTAGTGAGCCAAGATCGTGCTATTGCACTCCAGCCAGGTTGACAACAGTGAAACTCCATCTCAGAAAAAAAAAAAAAAAAAAGAAAATATGACTTACTGAAGTCTTAAGGAGTTTGCTAATATGTTTATATGTATACTGTCTTTTGAAAAAAGCTCAATCTAATTGGTTAGGACAGGTCATTGTAAGTTTTCTAGGAAGATTCTGAAAACTTCAGGCCAAGATTCCATTTTACCTGTAGAAAATGAAGAGACTGGCACGGCTAAACCATTTCTTATCAATATCTGCAATCTAGGTAAAGCAGTCAAGGGCTATAGATGCTTCATTACTAGCAAGACTAAAAAATCATATCAATTAGCTGATATAACGTCTTCTAAGGAATCTGGATTCATCATATATACCAATTAAGTGATAATCCGGCAACAGTTCCTTTCGTGGATATGAAAATATTTTTCTTCCTGTGAATTATTTTGCTCTCAAATGAGAAATCATTTAAAAGTTGAGGAAGTAGAGAAGTTCCTTCATCTCTATTCAGGGCATAAAACATGAGAGTGAGGACCAAGCTCACTGCATAACCCAAGAGTTGCCCTTAAGGATTGCAGGGTTGCTTAAGGTTGTCAAATTTCAAAATATCCTATAACAGTTTATTCATTATTATTATTTTTTTTTTTTTGAGACGGAGTTTCGCTCTTGTTACCCAGGCTGGAGTGCAATGGCGCGATCTCGGCTCACCGCAACCTCCGCCTCCTGGGTTCAGGCAATTCTCCTGCCTCAGCCTCCTGAATAGCTGGGACTACAGGCATGCGCCACCATGCCCAGCTAATTTTTTGTAGCTTTAGTAGAGACGGGGTTTCACCATGTTGACCAGGATGGTCTCGATCTCTTGACCTCGTGATCCACCCGCCTCGGCCTCCCAAAGTGCTGGGATTACAGGCTTGAGCCACCGCGCCCGGCTCAGTTTATTCATTATTAACTGATGTTTACAGACCAGTCTCAAGCTGTAATTTAAATATTAATAAACCAAATTACTGAAAATTCAGAAGACAAAAAACAGAACTCCCGGCCAGGCGTGGTGACTCACGCCTACAATCCCAGCACTTTGGGAGGCCGAGGCGGGTGGATCACGAGGTCAAGATATTGAGACCATCCTGGTCAACAAGGTGAAACCCCGTCTCTACTAAAAATACAAAAATTAGCTGGGCATGGTGGCGCACGCCTGTAGTCCCAGCTACTCGGGAGGCTGAGGCAGGAGAATTGCTTGAACCCAGGAGGCAGAGGTTGCAGTGGGCCGAGATTGCACCATTGCACTCCAGCTTGGGTAACCAGAGTGAAACTCCGTCTCAAAGAACAAAAAAACAAAAAAACAGAACTCCCGTTAATTCTATTATTTTCATACAGGTACTTCTGGCATTTTCGTGTATTTCTTTCTAGTTGTTTTTTCCTTGGCAATTTTTTTAAACCATAGTTGGAATTATCATGTGTGTGTATGTGTATGTTCTATGTCACTCTTCTCACTAACATAACAGAAGCATTATTTCATGCTACTACAGTTTCATAAAATTCACTTTAGCTCCACAGCTTTTGTTTAAATTTAAATAATTCTCTATAACTATATTTATTTATATCTATTTTTAAGAGACAGGCTCTTGCTATGTTATAGGTTGGAGTGCAGTGGCTATTTACAGATGCAATCATAACTCACTGCAACCTCAAACTCCTGGGCTCAAGCAATTCACCCGTCTCAGCGTCCCAAGTAGCGGGGCCTACAGGTGTGTACTACTGAACCTGGCATATATAACTATACTTTTTAACATTTTCACGCATATTCTTTGTTGGTTTTTTTTTTTTTTTGAAACAGGCTGTCACTCTGTTGCCCAGGCTGGAGTGTACTGGCACGATCACAGCTCACTGCAGCCTCAACCTCCGTGGCCTCAGGGGATCCTCCCACCTCCTGAATAGCTGGAACCACAGGGGAACACCAAAATGCCCAGCTAATTTTTATATTTTTTTTGAAGAGACAGGGTTTTGCCATGTTGCCCAGGGTGGTTGCAAACTTCTGAGCTCAAGTGATCCTCCACCTCAGCCTCCCAAAGTGCTGAGATTACAGGTGTGAGCCACTGCACCTGGCCTCATACATGTTTATTGTGATTTTTGAGAAAAGGATATAAGTAGCTGCTGTAAATAAAACTAGTCTTAGGCTGGGTGCAGTGGCTCACGCCTATAATCCTAACACTTTGGGAGGTCAAGGAGGGTGGATCGCTTGAGCTCAGGAATTCAAGACCAGCCTGGGCAACATGGCAAAACCTGGTCTCTACCAAAAATGCAAAAAATTAGCTGGGTGTGGCAGTGCATGCCTGTGGTCCCAGCTACTAGAGAGGCTGAGGTGGGAGGATTACTTGAGCCCAGGAGGCTGAGACTGCAGTGAGCCGTGCACTCCACTGCACCACTACACTCGAGCCTAAGTGACAGAGTAAGACTGTCTCCAAATAAATAAAACTAGTCTTGTGTTTATTCTCTGTAACAGTAGTAGTCACCGGAAAAATACGCCTAGAACCTAAATAAATAGAAACCAGTCAACATAAAATAATGTGGCTAAAGGAGCCCCCAACATTCAGTTACCTGCATTGAACTAGAGACATTGCTCAGGTTCCTCTAAAACCCAACCAGCCTTTTGGGGTGGAAAGGTGAGGAGAATAGGTGAAGGAAGAGACAAGGTTTCTAATACAGAAAAAAAAAAATGCAATACAAATATAAAATATATAAATATAAAATACCCATTTTAAGCTATAGAAATGAAAATTACATCCATTTCAGAAACTGAAGACTAAGAAATGTTGGCAGCCAGGTGCAGTGCTACGCCTGTCATCCCAGCAGTTTGGGAGACCAAGATGGGAAGTTTGCTTGAGGTCAGAAGTTTGAGACTGGCCTGAGCAACTTAGCAAGACCCCATCTCTACAAAAAGTTTTAAAAAATTAGCCAGGCGTGTGCCCCTGGGGCCCTAACTACTTGGGAGGCTGAGGCAGAAGTATTGAGGCCGGGCGCAGTGGCTCATGCCTGTAATCCCAGCACTTTGGGAGGCCTAGGCGGGTGGATCACGAGGTCAGGAGTTCGAGACCAGCCTGACCAACATGGTGAAACCCCATCTCTACTAAAAAAAAAATACAAAAATTAGCCGGGTGTGGTGGCGCACACCTGTAATCACAGCTACTCAGAAGGCTGAGACAAAAGAATTGCTTGAACCCAGGAGGTGGAGGTTGCAGTGAGCCAAGATCGTGCCACTGCACTCCAGCCTGAGTGACAAAGCGAGACTCTGTCTCAAAAAAAGGAATAAAGAGCGGGGAGGGTAGGAAAAAAAGAAAGAAAAGAAGGATTGCTTGAGCCCTGAAGTTTGAAGTTACAATGAACTATGATTATATCACTGTACTTCAGTCTGGGCAGCAGAATAAGACTCTAATGCCTATATTTTTTAAAAAGAAAAATGGTTGGCTCTTCAATTGGCCCTAATTAATCAGTACTCAGGGTGAATACTAAAATATCCTGTGCCAACTAGCATGCCCAGGAAATGTTTTAAGTACCAAGAACTATGATTTATTAAGATACTATGCTAAATGACAGCATGTGTGCGGGCACTTGTACATACTAAATGTATCTCATTATCCTTGTAATAACCCCATGAGGTATTTTATTTTGTGTTTTTCATGGTGCCAAGAGAAAGCAGAACTCCATGAGGTATTTTAATTTAAAAATATCCCTATTAAAAAAAAAAAAAAGATGCTGAGAGGCTAACATGCCCTGGGTAAGAGGGGCCAGCACTGTGATTCTATGCTGAGTATCTGAGTCTGAGGCCCATACTTATCACCACACTTCATGGTCTCCTCTGTTTCTTTAGCTTTATTTATTTTTTATTTTTATGTACATTTTTGAAACAGGGTTGTTTCAAAATGTGTTGCCCAGGCTGGAGTGCAGTGGTATAATCATGGCTTACTGCAGCCTCAACCTTCTGGGCTCAACAGATCCTCATACCTAAACCTCCCAAGTACCTGAGACTACAGGTGCATGACAGCATGCCCAGCTAATTTTTAAATTTTTTGTAGAGACAGGGTTTTGCCATGTTGCCCAAGCTGGTCTTCAACTCTTGGGCTCAAGCAATCCTCCTGCCTCAGCCTCCCAAAGTGCTGGGATTACAGGTGTAAGCCACCACATCTGGCCTCCCTAGCTTTAAATATCCAACACACTCTATTAATTTTTTCATCTGCCATTGTCTCTGGCAGAAAATATATCAATGATCTAGCAAAATAATTTTGATGAAGTAATTAGCAAGGCAACACTTGCTGATAGACAATAGCAATAGACAGAAAGGTGGTAAGAGAGTGATGAGAACCATGTCCTAAGATTAAAGGCCTCTGAAGGCCAAAGTCCCTGCATATGTTGGTCACTAAAGTCGTCAGCATTTACCCATTTATTCAGAAAAATACACGGGGGCAGATTAAAATGCATTTCCATGCTGTCTACAGGAAAACTCTTTAGTCTAGGGATGAAAAGATTTTACATAGCCCTGACTCCTAGAAAACTCCTCTCCTAACCCTCTCAAGCTTCCTAGAGAAGTACAGCCAACAAAAGAGAGGAAGGCTACTTACCCAAGATAGGAGTGCAGCCCCCCGGGTGGCGTGGATTGTCATCTTGGTGATACCAGACAGTCACTCCAATGCGCCTGGAACCCAAGAGAGGAAGAAAAGCAGGTAATCATATCAGATATCCATGCTCAAGAAATAGAGGCGAAATGGTTCCCTTTGCCAACTCTGAACACTTAAATCATTCTTCACTTAATCCACCAAGACACCATGGGAATTTTTTTTTTTTAATGGTACAAAATTTTTCTATCACCTAAAAACCATGGGAATTTTTAGACAGCTCAGAGTACTCATGAAAATTACTATAGAGCTTATCATATCAGCGACAACAGCAAAGAATCGTGCATTTAACTCAGTGTCTAATCCATGCAATTATTCTGTTCCACAGAAAATACAACATTCAAAGCTGGCCTTCAACCCTACTCTTTGGGACATAATGCCCTTATGCTCTTAAATATGGAACAAACATGGTTTTCAGGCAGACCTGGGTCTGGTTTCATGTGACCAGGGTTAGAGGACCTTAGATAAGCAACATAACCTCTCTTAGTCTTTTCTTTATCTGCAAAATGGGATCCACATACACCTCTCTGGATTATTGTGATGCTTAAAGATAAAAGCAAATAGTGCAGTGCCTGGCAGATGGTAGGTCGTCAATAGTTACTGTTCTTAAGCAGAAATGTTGATTTCCAGCTCTTTCTACAGGTACCCAAATTCCACCTAACAATACCTAAGTCCTTGGGGAAACTGTTCTAGTTTCTGGATTTTTATATACTCTATAGATATGTCTTACAAACATGGTTCAGATGGGGAACTGAGTATATCCAAACCTAGGTCTCTGGATGAGGTCAAGCCCAATTCTGGAGGCGACCTCATGGGACATTTAATGAAAATTAGGAACTTGTCCTGGTGTTCTCATCCTCAATTTCCTTTCCCATTGAGATTCTGCCACCTGCCTGCCAACCTACCCAAGAGACCACAGGCCAGATGACTAAATATTCACCAACACCTCCTAGCAGCCCTTACAATTTTCATAAATCTCCAGGGGCACAATCAGCCCTGCCCCCCATCTCCCGCCACAGGTGGGAGTCTGTACCTACTCCAGAAGGAGGAAGAAGAGTGATAAGAGCCACATTGCCTGTAAGTCTCCCCATATATTAGCATCTCCAGAGTGTGGGCTCTTTGGAACCAGTGTTTGCTAAGCATCTACTGTATGCAAGCTGGGGATAAAGAAAGACACAAGGTGCTCACTGTCTAGTAAGGGAAAGATACACAAATCTGGAAATTCATTCCCTATTATCTCTTGGTCCTTCCTGTCCAAGCATACTCTGTTTATCAGCCAACCAAAAGGTATTTTCTTAGTCCCTAAATACGATCATCCTATGGTAGAAACTACACGGAAAATGGGAGACAATGATATGGTCCCTGCCTTTGAGGGGCTTACAGCAGGGTGGAGAGTCAAATTAAACATATATGAAGCATTAATAGAAGAAAATAATTAAATGCTAAATATAACTAAATGCTAATTACAATTAAGTGCTTCCTAACCCTGCAAAATACAACATGATTCCACCTGTCACACCAACATCAGTCTTGGAAATGAGCCAGTTCATGGGGGCTTTGGCAAGGGCAAATGAAATGGTTAAGAGTTCTCAGGAGGCCAGAGAAGCTAAGAGGCCCACGTTCCTCAGTCTTGGATGATTATCATCAAGCATGCCCTATCCATGGGCAAGACTGCCTAGCCCTTGAGGCCAGGCATGAATGGATGCAGATAGCCTCAATTACTGCAATGCAATAAGGCTTTTCTGCGGCTGATCAGACTAAAGCTTAAGGGACCACACTTGACTCTGTGGTGGGGTGGCAACAGCCAGATGCTCAACTGGGGCTTCTTTAAAAAAAGGCCTCTGAGCTAGTCAATCACAAGGAATGAGGCGAAGATCCTCTCCCCCATCTTCACTACTGCCTTTAGACTTGCAGTCCTTTTACTGAGGCCCAACACTTCAGTCAAAAATTTTATTTGCAACTGTAGGCAGATCTTGCTCCCTGTGAAAGATTCACAGCTGCACTACTAAAAATGTCCTGAGGTTTAACCAACCTCTTCATGTCAGAGGAAAAGCACACAACCCCGGGGTCCTCCCAGGAGAGCCTGTCTAAAACTAGTTCCACCGCTCAAGAAAATGAGTGTTAAGGCTAAATATTCTTTTCCATGTTCCCCAAGCACAGAAATACAAGGAACACAACATTCACCACTAGGAACTCCTGAAGGACCTTGTCTGCTCTTCAGCTCTAAGCCAGTAAAGAGGTACTTTCTTAGAGATAAAACATCAGGGTAAGAGGCTTCAGGACAAGCACAGCTATGCCCTCTTCTCCAGGAGCACATCTAAGTCTTCCACATTGGGACTATAGCTTTAAGCAGGCTTTGGCTAGGAACGCAAGGGCTCCCGGCCAGAGTACCATACTCCCCACCCTCCCCCTGAAATCTGAGGCAAGCCCCACCCAGTACACTGGGTGATGGTGACGGAAAAACAGATCCTAGCGATTGTAGCCTGGAACCATTTCACAGAGGGATCTGCTGAGATCCACCCCAGCTGGATCAGGCAGGCACCCCCACAACCCTCGCACAATAAACAAAGAAAACCCAAGAATCCAGGCCAGGCCCTCGGAGGGCACCTTCAGAGTTCCCATCTATGTGCTTCTCTGAGAAATATCCCCAGAATCCAAAACACAGCCTCACCGAGCTGGTAAGGCACCCTTTCTTTTCCCTGGTCTCAAGAAGTAACCAAGGACATGAAGCAGTTGCCTTATAAACTTAAAGCCCTGCATCCTTTTTACATTTCCCAAACTGACATAATGCAGTTCCCCCACATCAGGACCAATTCCCACATTTACAGTAACCCCTCTATGTTTCCAAAAAAGAAGTATCAAGATAAGGAAAGTGACACTGAAGAGACACACAACCTTTTCGCCTGTACCCTCTCTGGATCTTAAAGGGTTAAAGCCTAGCTAGGGTTTCCTACCAGGGCTGAAGCTAATGTAAACCACCTGCTCAGATGCAAGAAGCAGGACCGGAGGGTCAAGTTGCTGAGTTCTGGGGTCTGTTCTGCAAAAAGCTTCAGTTTTAAGTACAAAACAAGCGATAGGCCAAAGGCCAGAGGGTCTGAGCTGCAGCAGCACCGCTCTCCTCACCCGGCCCCTGGTCTGGGTGTCAGCTCCTTTGAGATTGCCTCTAAGCCACTTATTGCCCATCCTGGGAACACCAGCCCTACCTCAAGATAACACCAAAGTGACCTTTGGTCCCAGAGAGTTGCTAAACTATACTGATCTCTCAGCTCATGGGCCCTTGCTTCTGCTGAACCCTCCTTCTCTTAGTGCTAACTCCCACTCCCAGAATTTCAGACACCAAAGCCCACACAAGCTCCCACCTCAAAGGGTCCTTCCCAGAAGCCCACCCCCTTCTCCACCTGATAGTTCCAAAGGCCTAGAGCCTCACAGCTCACAAAGGAAATGGCTGCCCCATCTGTACGCCAGTGCTCACTTGCAAAATTTACCACTGCTTACCCTGAGACCCTGCCTGCCTGTAGCCATAAGAATTCCATGTTCTATACCCCTTTCTTAGAAAGATACTCCTCATCTGAGAGACACCCACATTCAAAGAGTAAAAACCCTGATCTTGGGGCTCCTCCTCCTCCAACTCTGGAATGGATAGGTCAAGGAGGCACATGTAAGCAAACACACAGACCTCACCTGGCAGGTTACCCAAGAGGGGCCAAGCCACCTTGCCCTAGGCCAATAAGCTATAAAAACAGCATAGGAAATACTTTGCTAGTACATCTCCTGCCGCTGAGAAGGTAAAAGGCCAAAGGACCAGTGGCTCCAAAAGAAGCCATACAGAGAAAAACAATCTTTTTCAATTCCTGGGGAGTCCTAGGTAGACCGTCTGGTCCAAATCCGAAGTTTCCTGAGGTCAGGGGCAAACCAGTTTGGTCCTTCTAAAGGGACTAACTTGAGCTCAGGCTTCCTCCTCTTCACACAGACCACTCCATCTTTGTAGCCCAGAGTTTGGCCCAGAACCCCAAGGCCATGGAGAGGAACAACGGAGGGACTGCAGGGGAAACCAAGATTCTCTGGTTTCTTCAAAAGTGGCTTACTGATATCTGCCCCTTCTCCTCATGCTCTGGAAGGTCCAGATCAAGATGATGGCAAAAGCGTTGCAATCAGGAACCAGACCTGCAACCAGGCCTGCAGCCATGTATTGTACTGGGGCGCGTACATACACACTTACGTAAACACACACACACTCTCACCCAGGCCCCACCACTATATTCACACACCCTGGTCCCTACCAGCTGACAAAATGAACCTGTTTTCACTGCCCACCACCGCGCACACACCCAGGGCCTCATGCAGAAATGGAGACGCTCTCTCCTGAGCTGTCTCTACAGCTCAATGTGCACGCGCACACGCTTTCCTTCTCTTAACAAAAACACGCTGACATCTATGCAAGGGGGAAAGAAAGCAACCCTTTGCTCTGAAAGGCGCCAACTCCCGGATGTTGGCAAGCTCTGCTCCACAGCGCCTGTTTCTGAGTATGTTTACTTGCTCTCCCTCTTTTCTCCCTCCCCTTTAAGGTTGGCGCAGGAAAGGGAGGTGAGGGGGGAGAATCCACCCCACCCCACCCCCTCGTCCATGTTTGAACAAAAACCCAGAGAAAGAGTGAGGGAGAAAAAGTCTCCGTGCGGTGCGGGGCATGGTGGGGGGGGTCCTTACCAGATTCCTAAAGCCAAACGAATCTACAGGTTTTAATCCGCCATTAGCATTTAAATCTTGAAAGGAGAGGAGGAAGGGGGGGCCAGTGGAAAGTAACCCCACACACAAAAGAAAAGTTGTTGGTTTTCTTCTCAGTCTGCCTGGCAGGAGCAATCTTCCTGGCTGACAGCCAGAAGTGCGTCACAGCCAGGAGTCTGCTTTCTTTAAAGGCACAGCAAGCTTCCCTGATCTGGGAGCGACAGCAAGCAGGGGACTCTCAGTGGGGGTGGGGCCTGGAGGGAGGGGGCACACTGGAGAGGAGGGGCTGCAAAGGGGAAGGCTGGAGGCTTGGTCTACGAACGAGAAAAACAGAACGAATGGGGGCGGTGGGTTGGGGGTGAAGGCACAAGCAGGCAGACAAAATTACTGAACTGCAACAGCAGCAAGAGCCAAGGCAAACTGTGGCATAAACGCACAAAACACATCTCACAGTGGCCTGCCTGACAAACCTGGGATCAACCGGACACTCCCCCTTCACTGTTTTCCACCCAGAGTTTAAGGCAGCAGTAATAATCTGTCCATGTCTCTGGACAGCAATGGAAGGGTAGGCCAAGGGCTGTCCTAATGATTAGATCAGCCCCTGCCTGTCGGACAGCAGGGCAGGGAGGAAGACCCGGGAACAGAGGCTTTGAAGAACAAGCAACATGCAGGCCCTTTGATCAGAAGCAGCTTCCTGCCGGCCCCAGGGCAGGCTGTGTCTTTAAGCACACCCATGCCGCTCACACACAAAGCACCTTGCCTCCTTCCATGAGCACCGCCTGCCCTGCTCTGGGACACGGCCACCCCCTAAGTCCATTACCCGAGGGAATCTCTCCAGCCCATACCTTCTGCGTGGCAAGGCCAGGATGCCGTGCTGTGCCCGCTCCTCCCCCTCTGCCACCCAAACAAGAAGCCCAGGCAGATTCTGGCCCTGGAGTACAGGCCTGCGCTGTCCTGTGCTGCGTGCTATTGTCAGCGGTGGAATGGCCGCCAAAATCCCAGCTGTGCTGCCAGAACCTAATCCCCTGTTCCGCTGAGCATTTGTGGGGAGGGGCTGAGGAGCCAAGGCACGAGACCGAGTACACCAGGCACTGGCTGCAGCCCTTAACAGACGCAGGCACTGGGACTTGTAGGCTCTGCCTCTCCTACACGGCTGAAAACAAAAGATGTCTGACTCTTAAATAAAACCACAGCATTTCCCCCAACTGAATAGCGACCTTCACCAAGGCTGAGAGGGAAGCCCACCAGGTAGTCAACAATCACCCCCTTATCTTATGCCACAAACATTTACTGAGCACCTACTATGTGCAAGGCACTCCTACAGGAAACTGTAGGAAGTATACAAAGATGAATTAAACTGAGCTGCTGCACTGAGGTAGGTTTTAATTCCATGGGAGATGAGAAATGTGACCTGAATGTTGCATTTCAAACTGGTGTACAAAGTTCCACAAAACCTGTAAAGAAAAATTCTAACCAGTTTTGGGTAGGAAAGGATTAAGATAACGAAGTGCCATTTTAATTTGGACCTTGAAACACACAGCTAGCATTTCCCCAGATGGAAAGAGAGGTGTGGGAAGAAGAGAAAGCAGAGAGGAGGCATAGAAGCAGTGGGAGAAAAGGCTTGAAGGGTGAGGTAGGGTCAGAGAGCTGGGAGAATCTTGAACCTCAAACCAAGGAATCAAAGATTTGGAAGTTTACTTGTTGTCTGTTATTAACACAGAGCTGTGGTATGACAGAAACTGTGCCCCAAGTTTATTCTGTATATACCTGAATGAGACTAGCAGCAACGAGGTGAGTCAGGAGGCTGCACAGACAGGAGACAGGTAATGAGGGCACACAAGACGGTAAGGTAAGAGAGAGTGGAAAGGAGGCTTCCCACAATGGCTTACACCTGTAATCCCAGCCCTTTGGATCACTAGAGCCCGAGAGTTTGAGACCAGCCTGGGTAACATAGGGAGATCCCATCTCTACAAAAAATTTCATGAATAAAAAATCTGCCAGGTATACTGGCCCGCCCCTACAGTTCCAGCTACTCGGGAGGCTGAGGTGGGAAGATCACCTGAACCCAGGTAGAAGAGGCAGTGAGAGAGTGTGGAGACAGGATAAAGAACTGATAGGAAGCTGAGAGGAACTGTCCAGGGGAGGGAAGTATAACGGATGGTATGCAGAATTAAACCAAGATGACAAGGATGTCAGAACAAGAGAGAAAAGAGTATAATAATAGCAGCTGGAGGGCACAGTGGCTCACACCTGTAATCCCAGCACTTGGGAGGCTGAGGTGGGCAGACGGTTTGAGCCCAGGAGTTTGTATACCAGCCTGGGCAACATGGCAAAACACTGCCTCTACTAAAAAATACAAAAAAAAACCACACACCAAAAAAAAACCCAAAAAAATTAGCCAGGCAGTTTTTTTTGTTGTTGTTGTTTTTTAGAGGCAGGGTCTCACTTTGTCACCCAGGCTGGAATGCAGTGGTGAGATCATAGCTCACTCTAACCTCAAACTTCTGGGATCAAGTGATTCACCTGCCTCAGCCTTCCAAGTAGTGGGAGTACAGGTGTGTGCCACCATGCCTAGCTAATTTGTTTTTTGTAGAGACAGGGTCTCAATATGTTGCCTAGGCATACCATTATTTTAAATTCTTCTCTAAAAATTCTATGCTTCTCCCAAAGCCCTGGGATTACAGGTGTGAACCACCACACCTGGCTCAGAGTTGTCCTTGTCTATTTCTACTAGAGGGTGTACTATAGAGGTCACAATCATTGGTTCGTGCCACCATGCCCAGTTAAGTTTTGTATTTTTTTGTATAGGCAGAGTTTCACCATATATATATAACATATAGGCTAAAATGTTTTACATAAAAGATAATCAGTAAAACTTCATGATTTAGAAACAAATTAGTGTCTTTTTTAGTGTCAAAGTTCCAGCTACTCAGGGGACTAAGGTGGGAGAATTGCCTGAACTCAGGATGAGCAGAGATCAGACCACTGCACTCCAGCCTGGGTGCTAGAGTGCAAGACTGCTTCACTAAATAGACAGATAGAGAGTAGCGAATGCTTACCGAGTGCCTACTATGTACCCAGTACTATTCTACTGACCTAATATGGGACTAACTCATTAATCTTAAAAACTCCCTTAATGAACTAGGTACTATTATCACCCAACTTTAGAGAGGAGGAAATTGAGCCATGAGATTAAATAATTTGCCAAGATTACATAGCAAGTAAATGGCAGAAGTCTCTACCACATACTGCTAACTATTTGACATTGGCAAGAAACGTCTGAGCTTTAGTATCCCTATTTGTAAAATAAGAATAAAGACGTGTTATAAAGTGATGAGGATTAATTCAATAACACCTATAAGGTGCCCAACACACTGGCTAGCATGTAAGGCACAGGTGGGTGCTTCCTGCAGACCAATTCCTATTTGGCATTTTGGTCCATTGTCACCAAGGTGTCCAAGCAGAATCTGGCTCACCAATTGTTTGGGAAGCTAGAGAGGTATTCCGCCTGTAGCAGGAGACTGGATTCTCTGTCTGTCTGCCTTCTTCCCATCAGTCTGCCTCTCTAGATTTGACTTTAGGGTCTAGCTCAAATATTTAATGTATTTGATTTAATATTCCCAACTCCTCAAATATTTAATAGTTAACAAGGGTTATCTTGTGGGGAGAGTTACAGTGTGGGGAACATTCACTTGGGGACTTTCTATGCTGTATGTTTGCATTTATTTTTAATAATCCTGTATTACACTGGTGATCAGAAAAATGTATCTACATCCTACTCTTAGCACTTATGTGTATTTGTATGAAAGTCTTGTCTTCATATCTAGAATGGAAATTCCTCAAGGGCATAACCAGCTCCACCTCTCTCTCTCTGTGATCCCCCATAGCACCTAGCACACTACGGCTCCTTAAATCTGCTGCTTCAAGCTACTCTGGATGTGAGGTTTACAAATTCAACTTTCTGGCCACCAGAGAATGACTGTGGTAGGGTGGGTGGTTGGGATGAGGTGGGAGTGGGGGTCAGACCAAGGCCCTTGGCTGTAGACTCTCCATCACCCCGCTGCTTCTTTCAGGTCCTGTAGCCTATTCTAGCCAGAGTATCATATGTAGTTTACAGTTAGCAATCACTATTAGTAGAAAGAAAAGTTCTTATCCAAAGGAGCACCATGAAAGCAAAGGCAAAGCAAATATCAAAACTTTTACAGAAAAGCAAAGTGACATACATAGTTGTTTGTTTGTTTCTTGAGACAATCTCACTCTGTCACCCAGGCTTGGGTGCAAGTGACATGATCACGGCTCACTGCAGCCTTGGCCTCCTGGGCTCAAACAATCCTCCTGCCTCAGCCTTCCGAGTAGCTGGGACTACAGGTGTGTTCCACCATGCCTAAGTTTTGTTAAGCTTTGTATTTTTTTGTGCAAGCAGAGTTTTACTATGTTACCCAGGCTGGTCTCAAACTCCTGGGCTCAAGTAATCTGCCTGCTTCAGCCTCCCAAAGTGCTAAAATTACAAGTATGAGCTACCACAGGCCTGGTCAAACATAACTTAAAGATTGGCATTATCAACACTCCAGAGTTGTATGAGGTGAAAATAGGAGGCAGGCCTGCTAAAAATGCCCTGGCACATATGGCAGTTGGTCAGCCCTGAAGTTTCCTAGCCCAGATAGAATTGATACCGTCTCAAAAGCGTACAAGCTGTCTCCCCAGCCTGGCCCCTTGCTCTAAACTCAAGGCAACAGCTTCCAGCTGTGCAGCCTCGGAGGGGCTGAACCCTCCCCTGGAACCTCTCTGCAAAGCTGCCAAGTTTCTGGGCCAGCTCTTCAGGACAGCCCAAGGAGCCTGGCCAGTTTCTCCAGCCTTTCCCTCCTCTTCCTCCCTCCTGTGGCAGCAGCAGAATTTCCACAGCCCCTCTCACAGCCTAGATAGGTAGCAGGTGGCCACATGGATCCTGCCTGATTCTGCAAGCCCCCACTTACTGTCCCCAGAAGTGTGGGAAAGGAGTGGTAAAACCATTC
>NW_016107394.1:1941926-1960533 GCF_001604975.1 Cebus imitator
AGGGAGGGGGGAAGAGAGGGGAGAGGGGGAAGGGAGGAGTGGGAAGGGAGGAGTGGGAAGGGAGGGGAAGGAGGAAGGGGAGGGGAGGAAGAAGGAGGGAAGGAAATTACCTTAAATTTAGTAGAGAGGGCTGCGTGCAGTGACTCATGCCTTAATCCCAGAACTTTGGGAGGTAGAAGCGGGCCTATTGCTTGAGCTCAAGAGTTCATGACCAGCCTGTCCAACATGGCAAAATCCCATCTCTACTAAAGATACAAAATTTAGCGTGTGGTGACACGTGCCTGTAATCTCAGCTACTTGGGAGGCTGAGGCAAGAGAATCACTTGAACTTAGGAGGCGGTGGTTGCGGTGAGCTGAGATTGCGCCATTGCACTCTAGTCTGGGTGACAGAGCCGGACTCTGTCTCAAAAGAGAAAAAAAAATTTTTAATTAAAATAAATAAATAAATTTCAGTAGAATTCAGATAGAGGTTGGAAGGGGGTGGTGACTGATTAGGAGCACAAAGGTTGTTTCAAACAGTCAAGTGATCCTCCTGCCTCAGCCTCTCTAGTAGCTGGGACTACATGCAGGTGCCATTGCACCAGGATTTATATTATCATTTTTGAAAGTTTAAACGAAAAAAGACTGGGGCTGGGTGTGGTGGTTCATGCCTGTAATCTCAACACTTTGGGAGGATCATTTGAGCTCAGAAATGCAAACTCCTCAGGAGATCAAGGCCAGCCTGGGTAACATAGCAAGACTCCCATCTCTACAAAAAATAAAAGAATTAGCCAGGCATGGTGGCGTGCGCTTGTAGTCCTAGCTACTCAGGAAGCTGAGGTGGGAAGACTGCTTGAGTCCAGGAGTTTGAAGTTACAGTGAGCTATGATCATACCACTGCACTCCAGCCTGGGCAACAGAGCAAGACATGTCTCAAAAAACAAAAACAGAAACAAATACTAGGAGAGTTCAAGTCCCCAGTCATTGCCATGGGATGATTCTAACACAAATAATGAACCTGGTACTCAAGGCCCTCCATGACCAGGCCCAGTTCTAGCATCTAGAGTCGTTATGCCCTTACCCAAACCCTCCACCCTGCCAGGCAGGTCTGTAAGGTTACGAATTGTCCTGAGGATTAAACAAGATGATCTCAGGGGAGAGGCTCTGGATTATCTACAAATTACAACAGGAACAGCAACAATAATGACAGTCTTTAGATATTTATTATGCCAGGACATAAGTGACAGAGATAAGACTAGAAGGCATTGTACTGGGCAGTTTTATCTTATTTTAATAAAATTTTTAAAAAATATGGAACTTGACAAATTTGCATGTCATCCTTGCAAAGGGGCCATGCTAATCTCTATATTGTTCCAATTTTAGTACATGTGCTGCTGAAGCAAGCACTGGGCAGTTTTGAAGATGAGGAAATCTGAGTCTCAGGATCTAGGAGACTTACACGATTTAGTCATATAGTAAGTTGTCTACCTTGTCCCTGTATTATTCTCCCTCTCTTTTTTTTTTGAGATGGAGTCTCTCTCTGTCGCCCAGGTTGGAGTGCAGTGGTGCAATCTTGGCTCCCTGCAACCTCCAGCTCCCGGGTTCATGTGATTCTTGTGCCTCAGCCTCCTGAGTAGCTGCGATTACAGGCATGAGCCACTGGACCCAGCCAACCTATATTATTCTCTATAGCTTTTAAATAGACAATCACTGAGTGAATGAATAAAAGCTAGCCCATTCTCAGTGAATCAAAAAAGCCATGCGCTTTTCCTCATGAAAATCAACTTTTTTTTTTTTTTTGAGACAGAGTTTTGCTTTTGTTGCCCAGGCTGGAGTGTAATGGCACAACCTCAGCTCACTGTAACCTCCACCTCCCGGGTTCAAGTGATTCTCCTGCCTCAGCCTCCCAAGTAGCTGGGATTACAGGCACCCAACACAACGTCCAGCTAATATTTTGTATTTTCAGTAGAGATGAGGGTTCACCATGTTGGGCAGGCTGGTCTTGAACTCCTGACCTCAGGTGATCCACTTGCCTGGGCCTCCAAAGTGCTGGGATTACAGGAGTGAGCCACCATGAGGTCAAAAAGCAACTTCTTAATATAATCGAACAGCTTCAATTTCAAAACTAATCACTAAAGAATTTTTTTCTGAGGATGTGAGAGCTTTACAAACATTAAAGGACCAAAACTCCTCTGTAAACAACAGGCACCAAGAAGTCTTCTACTAGGAGGGATGTTATCTCAAGGGTGAGAGGGAGAGGCCAAAAGGAAACCCTGGTGCTAGAGGGAAGGACTGCTGTTTCAGGAGCCTGACCTTGAGCTTATTTATTATGGCCTCATTCTCCTTCTCCAGAGGATAGTGGCTGATTAATGAGGCAGTGTTGGTAAGCCTGAGGCTTCCTGGGGAGAAAAGCAGAGGGTAAATCAAAACCCAGAGAGGATTCATTATAACATCCAAGAGGCCCACTCAGTTCTTTCTCAAGAAGGTCTTTCTACAAAACAGCTAAGAACCTCTCCACCCTGTTTCACTGTCACAGAGGAGTAAAATGGCTCTGTCCCTACAGGCAACATATCAACATATCTAGCACAACATTTGCTCACAAACACAGAACTAATTAAGAAATGCGAAAGAACCTGAAACGGAGGGAGAATATTCTGACTGGAGACAGCCTCCATAGTGGTAGAAATAGATCTGGTGTTGAAAGCCCCCGGAGGGGGGATGGGTCACTTACTAGCTATGTGGCTTAATGCTAGTCACAGAGGCAAATTACTGGGACCGAAGCTAAGGTCAGATGAGATCTAAAGTACCTTTTCAGGGCCAGGCATGGTTGCTTGTGCTTGCAATCCCAGCACTTTTGGAGGCCAAGATGGGAAGATCACTTGAGCCAAGGAATTTGAGACCAGCGTGGGCAACATAGTGAAACCCTGTCTCTACAAAAAAATTACATATATCTGGGCATGGTGGTGTGTGTCTTGTAGTCCTGGAAACTTGGGAAGCTGAGGTGGGAAGATCACTTGAGCCCAGGAGTTTGATGTTATAGTGAGCTATGATCATGCTACTGCATTCCAGCCTGGGCAATACAGTGAAACTCCGTCTCTAAAAAAAATAAACAAAGTACGTTTCCACCTCCAAAAATTTCCACAGTTCCTTCCACAGGATACCATTCTCAACAACAAATCTTGCAATAGAACTTGTCTCCTCAGAATCTGGTCAAAACGTTACTAGTTAGGGTGTTCTTTCTAGCAAATCTCCTAGAAACAGGAACATTGTGTGTTACCCTATTAGGACCCATCCCCAAAGTGAGACACATGTGGGTGCTTCATTAATACTCTGTTGAAAGGTCTTTGGAAACTGGTAGTACCAACTTAGCATGGCATACAATGCAAGGTGATTGGAGCTACACTCAAGGAACTATAAGGCAGCTTTTCAAAAATAAAAGCAACAAAATGCAATTTATAACTACCTCTGTCTAAACAGCCTGAAGCAAAGTGCTTTCTATACCCAGGTCCTCACCCCTTCTTCTCTCCACCTATCTACTTTATCTTCCCTGTCCTACCCAGCACTGAGACCCTTGTCTTTCTGGTTCCAGGTCCACTTTTCCTTTTTCCACACCAGAATGCCTTTAGTCACTGATAGAAATGAACAAACATGAACATGAGTTCTAAACAGGAAGCTAGATTGCCTCAAGAATCAAACTTGTCAATATGTTACTAATAAGTGAAATAAGTGGGAATGGTGTCTAACATGGGCATGATAAAATAAAACCCTAAAATACATATTGTGCTAGGGATCTGAACAGACTTCAGGATTTTTTAAAGAAGGCTGTGTCTCACATCTCAATTAATCTTCCCAAAAGAACCCTAAGAGGCAAGGTTTATTCCAATTTTATAGATTAGGAACCTAAGGCTCAGCAAGAAGAAAATACCTACCTCAAGGTCGATTGGTAAGGTTGCAGAGTCAGACTTCAAAGAGACATTTTCTAAATCCAGTGCTCTCTCCAGCACATCTCAACTACATCCTCTATCTTTCTCACCAGTATAGGCCTTTATGTATACAAAGCATTTCTGCATTCACTGTTCATATGGTTCCTGCCACAGCTCTTGCTTCTGCCACCTCATGACAAGGGCAATGCAAGTGTCTAAATGTTACCAGATCTATCCCACCCTTTTTTTTTTTTTTTTTTTTTTTTTTTTTTTTTTTTTTTGAGACAGGGTCTCGCTCTGTCACCCAGGCTGGAATGCAGTGGCACAATCATAGCTCACTGCAACCTCAAACTCCTGGGCTAAGGTGATCCTCCCACCTCAGCCTTACAAGTAACTTGTACAACAGGCATGCGCCACTATGCCTGGCTATTTTTAATTTTTAGTAGAAACGAAGTCTTGCTATGTTGCCTAGGCTGATCTCAAACTCCTGGGCTCAAGCGATCCACCTATATTGAACTCCCAAAGTGTGGGGATTAACAGGTGTGAGCCACCGTGCCAGCTTATCGCCACTTTTAAAGATGCCAATAAATAACTTGATCACCATTAGATAAAATAAATCCTATGTATCTGGCATCACTGAGAAGTGCAAAATTTCACAAAAACAATTTTCCTACTAACTGAAGTTTATCCCTTTTAAGGAAAAGCTCTTTCTTTATATCAAAACACATTCTCCAAAATACAGATGATATATTACTCTTTACTTATAATTAATAAAATTTAATCAGGGATATTCGACCATAAACATGATATAAACATCCTATAAACTGTGCTAGGAATTCAAAGATGAATCTTTTTTGTTTTGTTTTTGTTTTTTGAGACAGGGTCTCACTCTGTTGCCCAGGCTGGAGTGCAGTGGTGCAATCTCAGCTCACTGCAGCCTCCGCCTCCCAGGCTCAAGTGATCTTCTCCGCCTCAGCCTCCCAAGTAGTTGGGGCTACAAGGCATGCACCACCATGCCTGGCTAGTTTTGCATTTTTTTGTAGAGACGGAGTTTTGACATGTTGCCCAAGCTGGTCTTGAGCTCAAGTGATTGGCCCACCTTGGCCTCCCAAAAGCCAGCACTTGATCTGGCCCAAAGATAAATCTTTAAACTTGAGTTTATAATCTTGTAGAGGAAGAGCACATCTATAACCATAATATGAAGCCAAGGAATGTGGGTATGCTTGGGGTATGCTGAAAGGAAAGTGAGATAATACAAGCAAGGCTAGTGGGGACCAACAACACAGGGTGACTTACTGAAGAGCAGTGAGAGGCGCTGAAGAGTCCCGGACAGGAGAATGGTATACTACTTGTGCTTTTTGAAAAGATGACTCTGGCACAACAGTGAGGCCAGATGCAGAAAATGGACTTAAGCAGCAGCTGTAGAGGTGAAGAGAAAACTGCACTGCCAACACAGGGGCAGTAGGAACCAAAACAGGTGGATTTTTCCAGCTGTGGCAGGAAAGGTGGGGAGCTAAAGAGACCACTGAGATTCTTGCTTTGGTGAAAAGACTTCAGAATGGGAAAATAAAAGAAGGTACCAGTTTAGAGGAGCAGTGAGGGACTAATTCAGGATGGGATGATGGGGAAAGCTTTACAGATGAAGTGAGGTTTAAGCTAGATACTTAAATATGAGCAGGCTATGTAGAGTTTCACCAAAAAGTAAAAAAGGATCATTCTAGGCAGAGAAAACAGCACATGCAAAGACAGAGCATATTACAGCTGAGCAATGGCATGCAGTTTTAGGACAGTGCATCAGATGGTAAGAAGCATAAGTAATACTAAATTGTGAGGCACTTGCCTCATGCTAAGAAACTGTAGGTGATGAGAAGACAGTAAGGTTTCTAAAGGGAGAAGGTAAAGTGGAGCAGCATGATCAGGGCTACGTTTCAGAAGGGAAACTGCATGAAGTACAGACTGGAATGGTAAGACACAAGAGGAAGGCAATAGAGCATAATGGCTAAGATTATGAGGTCTGAACTTAAGACAACCTAATACAAATTGTGGGTAGATAGCTAATAGCTCTGTAACGTTGGGCAAATTATTTACTCTCTCTGTGCCCTCATTTTCCCCATCTGTAAAATGGGAATAACAATAGTACTTAATCAGGCACATGCCACCATCCCTGGCTAATTTTTATTATTTTTGTAGAGACAGGATCTTGCTATGTTGTCCAGGCTGGTCTCAAACTCCTGGCCAAAAGTGAAGCTCCCACCTTGGCCTCCCAGAGCACTGGGATAACAGGTATGAGCCACTGTGCCCAGCCCATAGTTTCTAATTATGCCTTTTTGTATTTTATTAATAATTTATCTTTCTCTTACTGCCTTAAGTTCCATGAAATCACAAACTATGTGCTCACTATTGAATTCTTGGAAATCAGCACAATGGCTGGCACAGCATGAGCACCTGATAAGTACTTCTTGAATGAATGAAAAGTTTCAAACTATATCTTTTAAATAAACTCTATTTAAATGTAACCTTTACATAGAACCCCAGGACACAGATAAAAGACAGTCTGAAGTAAGGGATGAATGGAGGCCTGTTCCCTCTGCTTCCCCCTGGTTCTTGAGTCAGTTATATAGTTCTGTAAAGCTTTACAGAATGCAGTGCAAAAATCATCCTTTTTTGTTACAAGCAAGAAGTAATGTATGTCTGAAGTAAGGCAATGACAATTTAAAAAGCAACAATAGCTTTGAGAATTCTGACAGGCCCTAACAACCAATTACAGTAGGCCCCCTGTATTCATGGGTTCCACTTCTATGGATTCAACCAACCTGAGATCAAAAACATTTAAAGGAAAAAAAAAAAGCATCTGAACAACATCCAAGCCAGTAACTCTATTGCTGCATTATTTCTGTGTTTAACTGTGAAACTTGCTTCTTGTCTGTACCCTTGAAATTGAATAAAATTTCATGAGACTCCTTGCTAAAGTAGAAAAAAAAAAAAAGCATCTGTACTGAAGATGTATCAACTTTTTTTCTTATTATTCTAAACAATACAATGAACAACTATTTACATAGCATTTACACTGCATTTTGTAAGTAACCCAAAGATGATTTAAAGTATATAAAGGATGTGTGTAGGTTACATGCAAATATTATACATTTTATATCAGGGACTTGAGCATCTAGGGGTTTTGGTATCTGTGGAAACTCCTGAAACCAATTCCTCACAGATACTGAGGGACAACTGTGTAGGTGAAGAAAGAGAAAAGGATAATTCTTGAAGCACCTCTAAATTTCCTAGCTTGAGTGAATAGATGAACATGTGTCAAAAAGCAAGATAAGAATGTAAGAGTAACAACAATTTCCATTCATTTGAGCATAGTATCACCCCTATCAAGTGAATATTATTAATACCCTTTATTTATAGAGTAAGTCTCTCACAATGTTAAGCAACCTGTCATGATCTTAGCAAAGATCATGAGGCTAACAAGTAGCAGAATTAAGATTCAAACCCGGCCGGGCGCGGTGGCTCACACCTGTAATCCCAGCACTTTGGGAGGCCGAGGTGGGTGGATTACGAGGTCAAGAGATCAAGACCATCCTGGCCAACACGGTGAAACCCCGTCTCTACTAAAAAAATACAAAAATTAGCTGGGTGTGGTGGTATGCGCCTGTAGTCCCAGCTACTCGGGAGGCTGAGGCAGGAGAATTGCTTGAACCCAGGAGGCGGAGATTGCAGTCAGCCGAGATTGTGCCACTGCACTCCAGCCTGGTGCCTGCCGACAGAGCAAGACTCCGTCTCAAAAAAAAAAAAAAAAAAAGATTCAAACTCAAGTCTGTCTGACTCCAAGTCCAAAATCTAAACCGTCCTGCTATACTGGCAAGTATTTTGAGAGTTAGCTCTCAGACATGAGGTTTCTCCTGGATATACAGTTAGAAATAATCAGTAATTAATGAAAAATATGATTTGGGGTTAGAGATATGGATTTGGGCTCCATTTGGAACAGTGAATCAATTCAGAAGAGTGTCTATGAGAGAGAATCATGCTTGCTTATAAGGCCTGTAAATGGGTGCTATACTCATTTGTGACTGAAGTTTGTTGATGCACTAAGATCTCTGCTTTGCACAGATCTAGTGGTCATCAGCATTAAGAGAGGAAGTAAGAAACTTTAGGAGAAATTCCAGATCTCTGGGGATTCCTGTTAGGACTTTAGGACTTCTATATTATTTTTATTTTGGGAGAATTTAACAGAAAGCCAGTGACACCACCAATGTCAACAAAAAGTAAGACAGTAGAGGTGATAAAGAGAATTGATTTGGGGATCATCCTTCATTTTCTCTCCTGCTTGAGATTCCACCCCTCTCAACAAAAATGACTAGTATTTGTGTATGGCTCTTTACCACTAACAAAGTGTTTCCCATTTACAAAGTATTTCCTGTTTACAATAATTTCATATGAACCTCACAACAGCTCTGAAAGGTGAGGGCATTATTGTTTTCACTTTACCAAAGAGGAATGAAATCCAGAAAAGTTAAGTTTACCTTGCCTAAGGTCACACAGCTAAAAAGCAACCAGACCACAATGCAACCCTGGTCTTCTGGCTCCAAATCTGGGGCTCTTTCCAGAAGACTCACCTGAGACAACCATGAGCCACTCACTTATGAACCAAGAGTCACCATCTCTATGTATACTTTTACTGCACTTGAAAATAAAACAGTAGGGGGATAGTGACTGGGAAGGGAGTTAACAGTATGCTGGTAATGTTCTGTTTCGTGATGTAGGTGCTAGTAACACAGGTATGTTCACCTTGTGGAAAAGTCCTCGGGCTGTGAACTTTGTGTACTTTTCTGTATATATGTTATACTTTATTAAATACTAGGCAAGTCAGGCACGATGACTTGCACTTGTAATCCCAGTGACTCAGGAGACTGAGATGGGAAGAACACTTGAGCTCAGGAGTTCAAGATTAGCCTGGGTGACAAAGTGAGACCCCCATCTCTCAAAAATTAAAATAAAAATATTGCAAAGAAGACTGGACTAAAAATTTAAAAAGAAAAAAAAAAAAACTAAAAAAAATAAAGTAAAATTTGTCTGGGCACAATGGCTCGTGCCTATAATCCCAGCACTTTGGGAGGCTGAGGCAGGCGGATTGCCTGAGGTCAGGAGTTTGAGACCAGCCTGGCCAACATGGTAAAATCCCATCTCTACTAAAAATACACACGCACACACACACACACACACACACACACACACTGAATTAGCTGGGTGTAGTCGTGCATGCCTGTAATCCCAACTACTCGGGAGGCTGAAGCACAAGAATTGCTGGAACCCAAAAGGTGGAGGGTTGCAGTGAGCTGAGATCACACCACTTCACTCCAGCCTAGGTGACAGAATGAGACTCTGTCTCAACAAAAACAACCACAAATAAAAAAAAAAAAAAAATAGCCAGGTATGGTGGCATGCCTTAAGTCTCAGCTACTCAGTTGGCTGAGGCAGGAGGATCCCTTGAGCCCAGGAGTTTGAGGCTTCAGTGAACTATGATTGTGCCACTGTACCCCACCCTGGGTAACATAGCAAGATCCCATCTCTTAAAAAAAAAAAAAAAAAAGCAAGCGAAACTGAGAATCAAAACTCAGGAACACTAAGTTGGATGCGTCACATATATTTACTCAATTTCTCAAACAGTAGCTACATATAGGACATCTACCAGTTATATAAGAATGTACAAAATCCTTGCACACTCAAATAATGTATCTACCCAATTGTCCCAATCCAGAACGTCTTAGTGATATGAATGAATCTAACAGGATTGGAAGTAAGGGAAGCCCAGGAAAGGACCAAGGTTAATGGCACTGAAAATGGAACTACCCTACATAATCAATGATGAGATATCTCAATTTTAGAGACAACAAAAATGTGGAAAAAAAAATGGCCAGTGACAGCCGAAAGATATTATCAATTGTAAAATACATCCCAATTTCAGTATTAAAATGTAAAAAACAAACAAACAAAAAGCAAAAAACAAAGCATTTTAAAACAAATGAAATATAATATTCTAATCTCAAAGGTGGCTCAATTGTGGGATAAGAGATTCGTGAAGCACATCTCCTTGTACCAGCTCTTTGTTTTAGAGATGAGGACACTAAAGCCTTCATTTATTAAATAACCTTATTAAATTAAAGCTCACACATCAGAAAGTTGATAACTACCACTACAAAGCTGGTTCCTTGACTGCTCATTCTCTTGCCACTACCCAGATGCCTCCTTTAAATCCAAAAGGAGATTTACATATTAATTCCAAATTACAACTCTATTTTGATTTTCATATTTCTTAAATTAACTCTCTAAAAAATAATAAAAGTTAACCTTTAAAATGGGCACGGGGGCTCACGCCTATAAATCCCAACACTTTGAGAAGCTGAGGCAGGCAGATCACTAGAGGTCAGGAGTTCCAGACCAGCCTGGCCAACATGGCAAAACCCCATCTGTACTAAAAATACAAAAATCAGTTGGGCGTGGTGGTGGGCACCTGTGTTCCCAGCTGCTTGGGAGGCTGAGGCATGAGAATTGCTTGAACCCAGGAGGTGGAGATTGTAGTGAGCCAAGATCACACCACTGCACTCCGTTCTGGGCAACAGAGCAAGATTCCATCTTAAAAAAAAAAAAAAAAAATCAATTAAGATGAAACGATGCTTAGGAAACTTCATTTCTTGCTTATACAAGTTGGTTTTTCTAGTTCTTCAAAACCAATGAAGCAATACAAAGTTAGATAAAAGACAAAAATAGTAATCTCCCAGCCCCTTTCCATTTCTCTCCAAGGCCTTCTACAAGATGAGAAATGGTAATAAATTTTTGTGCCCACAAAAAACATAAATACAAATACATTAGGAAGGGTTTTGCTGGTCTCTGTTTTTAGAAAACTAGGTTTACACTTTACACATTGCTCTGCAACTTATCTAATAATTTATCAACATCTTCCCAAGCATCAGTAACTAAAATTCTAACTCATACTTTTAAAAAGCTACATAAGGCTGGGCACGGTGGCTCAAGCCTGTAATCCCAGCACTTTGGGAGGCCGAGGCGGGTGGATCACGAGGTCAAGAGATCGAGACCATCCTTGTCAACATGGTGAAACCCTGTCTCTACTAAAAATACAAAAAATTAGCTGGGCATGGTGGCGCGTGCCTGTAATCCCAGCTACTCAGGAGGCTGAGGCAGGAGAACTGCCTGAACTCAGGAGGCGGAGGTTGCGGTGAGCCGAGATCGCGCCATTGCACTCCAGCCTGGGTAACAAGAGCGAAACTCCGACTCAAAAAAAAAAAGCTACATAAAAGTCCATGTAAGGAATATACCATAATGTGTTCACATATTTTCTATCGAGGAACATGGCTATTTTCAATGTTACCATTTCAAACAATACTGCAATGAGTATCCTTAACATTATTTCAAATGAAAGAAAAAAAACTATTTCTACACACATACTTTCCTTGCTGTCCCATGTTTTGATTACTACCTGTCTTATCATCATCCCTACTCCCTTGCTCAGAGAATTATCCTCAGGGTCCGGTGTGATGACAGACAGCAAAGTAATTTGGAGAATGTCAAGACAAGACATGTGATAGTTACTGTTGGTAAATTGGAAATGGCCTGTCTCGGCTGCCTCTCCCAGTCACTTGCACATGCTAACCCCCCTCCTCCCCTTGTATGTGCTCCCTGTTCTGGTCTCAGCAGCTGCTTCCAACTCAACTGATGTAAGCAGAGCTGGCTACTTTGTCACACTCCTGACCCTGGCAAGTGCAGACGGGCCCAGGAGCTCTCCAAACAATTGGGAAGGAGAAAAGAATACATTATTACTGTGAAATAATATAATACAGAAGTATCTAGGTAAAATATAAAACTTCCTCTTCATTAAGCCTCAACCCACATTTGCCAATGGCACTACCCACCTCAGAACTGACCACTATTAGTACCTTTCAGATTTTTCCTAACCATGTACACACACAGGTATATATTCACATACAGGTATGTGTGTTTGGTCTATATACCTGTAATCCTACCATATAATATGTTCTGAAACTTGCCCTTCTCACTTAAAAATTTCTCTGACATATTTCCACATCAGCATGTAATAGATTCCTCATATTTTTAATTAATTTTTTTTGAGACATGGTCTCACCGTGTCACCAAGGCTGGAGAATAGTAGTGCCATCATGGCTCACTGCAACCTTGACCACTTGGGCTCAGGCGATTCTCCCACCTCAGCCTCCCGGTAGCTGGAACTACAGGTGTGCACCATCATACCTGGCTAAATTTTTATATTTTTTGTAGAGATAGGATTTCACCATGTTGCCCAAGCTGTTCTCAAACTCGTAGGCTCACACAATCTGGCTACCTAGGCCTCCCAAAGTGTTGGGATTACAGGTGTGAGCCACCATGCCTGTCAATTCCTTACACTTTTAAAAGCTTAAAAAAATCCTACGGTAAGGATGTACCACAACTTTGTTTTCCCATTTTGCTACATCTGGATATTTAGTTCATTCACAGTGTTTTGCTATGTCAAAGAATGCTGCATTGATAATACGGGCAGCACATCTCTAATTTTACACACAAGTTAATATTTCTCTAGGATATATATCAATAATTAGAACTGATGGGTTCTGAAAAGCTTGTGTATTTTAAATGTCAACAGATATTCCCAAAGTACCATCTAAAACTGTGTACTAGTTTATAGTCTCACCAACAGAGGATAAAAATTCCCATCGACACTCTTCTACTAACATATTATATAAAAGATAGAATATATTATTGTTTTAATTTATATCTTATTTCCAGAAAAGTTAAACATCTACTCATACGTGCAACTGTTCATTCTTATTTCTTATGAAAGGTATTACCATTTTGATTTTAAACATGAGGGTTCAGAGATGCTCGAGTGATACAACCAGTAAGTAACAGACATCAGTGCTGTTTTTAAAATATTTCTCAACAAAACTAGGCCTCTTTCTGTCAAGTGTGCTTCCCCCTACCAGCAGCCAGCAAACTATGGCCTGTAAGTTAGCAGCCCATATTTTGTAAATCAAGTTTTACTAGAACATAGCCACGCCCATTCATTTAAGTATTGTCTATGGCTACTTTTGTTCTCTAATGGCAGAGGTGAGTAGTTACAACCACACGGTCTGCAAAGCCTAACATATTTACTACCTGGGTCTAAACAGAAACAATAACCTGGCTGGGCAGAGTAACTCACACCTGTAATCCCAGTACTTTGGGAGGCCAAGGTGGGTGGATTGCTTGAGCCCAGGAGTTCAAGACCAGCCTGTGCAACATGGCAAGACTCCTTCTCTACAAAATTACAAAAATAGCTGGTCGTGGTGGCATGCACCTGTAGTCCCAGATACTCAGGAGGCTGAGGTGGGAGGACTGCTTGAGCTTGGGAGGTTAAGGCTGCGGTGAGCCATCATTGAGCCATTGCATTCCAGCCTGGGAGACAGAGGGCAACTCCGTGTCAAAAAAGCAAAAAATAAAAAAATAAAATAAAGAGTTAACACCTAAAGAAAAGCTCAAATCTGGGCACGGTGGCTTGTGCCTGCAATACCAGTACTTTGGAAGGCCAAGAGAGACCCCATCTCTACAAAAAATATAAATAAAAATTAGCCAGGCACAGTGGTGTGTCCCTGTAGTTTCACCTACTTGGGAGGCTGAGGCAGGAGGACCCCTTGAACCAAGGAGTTCAAGGTTGCAGTGAGCTACAATTGCACCACTGCACTCCAAAACCTGGGTGACAGAGCAAGACCCTGTTTCAAAACAAAAAAATAAAAGCTTCTCAGAGAGAATTAGTTATGGTCTAACTGGCTACAGCCACAGCATGGCTATGTTACAGTGTGTGGCTCATTTTCAAATAAACTTATATCCATTATAGGTCTGGTATATAATCCAAAAGGAAAGAGCCCAAAACACTCAAACGAAGTCAAAAGACCTATCTTTACTTATGGTTTGCAACATCAAAAGATTTCCTATGCACTATTCTTCTTCCTCCTTGTTTCTTTTTTTGGAGACAGAGTCTCATTCTGTTGCCCAGGCTGGAATGCAGTGGTACAATCACAGCTTACCACAGCCTCAACCTCCCAGGCTCAAGTGATCTTCCTTCCTCAGGCTCCCGAGTAGCTGGGACTACAGACATGTGCCACCACACCTGGCTAATTTTTGTACATTTTGTAGAGACAGGGCCTCTCCATGTTTCCCAGGCTCATCTCAAACTCCTGGGCTCAAGCTATCCTTCTGCCTCTGCCTCCCCAAGTGCTGGGATTACAAGCATAAGCCACCATGCCTGGCCCCTTATTTCATTTCATCTAATGGGAAACAAATAAATCTGGTACCTACTGTCCTTCCATGATTTTGACAATGTAGTTCCCGCCCACACACCATGATGATAATACAAAACCAAAGCAAGCCTCACTATGTCTGCTGCTAAATACCCCCAACACACACACATACACACCACACCACACCACACCACACCACACACCACAGGTGTCTCCTTCCCTTTTACTAGCAGAAGATTTGCTAGGAAGCAGCTGAACATTTCTAGCCAACTGCTAAGAGCTAGGGCCCCTGACCATTGTGGGAAAGGAGGGCCAATTCTCCCCTCTAGATTATACCCTTCTGAAGATCCTGGCCATGAAAGAAGTCATTTCTCCAGAGAATTTTAAGCCATTAGGATCCTGTAGGGTACACAGGGAAGGTGCCATCCTCCCCATTTCATAAGTGGAGGAATTCAGCGTAACTTTTTTCATTTCCTCTTACTTCAAAAGATCATTTTAGGTAATAGATTCATTTAGGTAATATCAGTGATCTTTTCAATTTCTCCTCCTATCCACTCACAAATTTTCATTTATAAAACAATAGTAAGAAAAAAACAGCTATCATACTCTCCAGGAAATTTAACTTAATCTAGAATTTTGAATGAGAAATTAATAAAGAGCAGTGCATTTTATTACGCAAATAAACAGGCATCAAGTGGTTCTCTGGATAGGAATTTGGCAATCTTAATGCCTATAATCCCAGTACTTCGGGAGGCTGAGGTGGGCAGATCATCTGAGGTCAGGAGTTCGAGACCAGCCTGACCAACATGGAGAAACCCCGTCTCTACTAAAAATACAAAATTAGCCAGGCGTGGTGGTGCATGCCTATTAATCCCAGCTACTCAGGAGGCTGAGGCAGGAGAATCACTTGAATCTGGGAGGCAGAGGTTGCAGTGAGCTGAGATCGTGTCTCTCCACTCCAGCCTGGGCAACAAGAGTGAAACTCCATCTCAAAAGACAAAACAAACAAACGAAAAAAAACCAACCTTGATATTCAGGCCAGGTGTGTTTGTAGTGCATGCCCAAAATCCCAGCACTTTGAGAAGCTGAGGTGGAAAGATTGCTTGAGCCCAGGAGTTCGAGACCAGCCTGGGCAACACAGTGAAACCTCATCTCTACAAAAAATAAAAAATTAGTCAGGCATGGTGGTACACACCTGTGGTCCCAGTTACTTGGGAGGCTGACATGGGAAGATCGTTTGAACCCCAGAAGGTTGAGGCCGCAGTGAGCTGCGATCACGCCATTGCACTCCAGCCTGGGTGACTGAGTGAGACTCTATCTCAAAACAAACAAACAAAAATGTTCATATTTGGCTGGGCATTATGGCTCATGCCTGTAATCCCAGCACTTTAAGAGGCTGAGGCAGGAGGATCTCTTGAGGCCAGGAGTTCGAGACCAGCAATCTTCTTGTCTTAGCCTCCCAAAGTGCTGGTGCTGGGATGACGGGCATGATGACAGGCCCAGCCTAAAATAGTGAATTTTGTTACATACATTTTACCAAAACTCAAAGAGGAAAAAAAAAAAAAAAAAAAAGCTGTCTGGGTGCAGTGGTTGAAGCCTGTCCTCCCAGCACTTTGGGAAGCCAAGGTAGGATTGCTTGAGCCCAGAAGTTCAAGACCAGCCTAGGCAACACAGTGAGACCCTGTCTCTACAAAAAAAAATTTAAAAATTAGCCAGGTGTGCACCACACCTGGGGCTCCTGAGTAGTCCCAGCTACTCAGGAGGCTAAGGTGAGAGGATCACTTGAGCCTGACCCTGGGAGGCTGAAGGTGTAATAAGCTGTGATCATACCACTGCACTCCAGCCTGGGCAACAGAGTGAGATCTTGTGTCAAAAAAAAAAAAAAAAAAAAAAAAAAAAAAAAAGGTTGGATGTGGTGGCTCATACCAGTAATCAATCCCAGCACTTTGGGAGGCCAAGGTGAGTGGATCAAGAGGTCAGTAGTTTGAGACCAGTCTGACCAATCTGGTAAAACCCTGTCTCTACTAAAGATACAAAAATTAGCCAGGGGTAGTGGCGCGTGCCTGTAATCCCAGCTACTCAGGAGGCTGAGGCAGGAGAATTGCTTGAACCCAGAAGGCGGAAGTTGCAGTGAGCCAAGATGGCACCACTGCACTCCAGCCTGGATGACAGAGCGAAACTCACTCAAAAAAAAAAAAGTTCAGGCAAGGTGGCTCACGCCTGTAATCCCAGCACTTTGGGAGGCCAAGGCAGGCAGATCATGAGGTCAGGAGTTAAAGACCAGTCTGGCCAACATAGTGAAATCCTGTCTCTACTAAAAATACAAAAACTAGCTGAATGTGGTGGCACGCTCCTGTATTCCCAGCTCTTGGGAGGCTGAGACAGAAGAGTTGCTTGAACCTCAGAGGCAGAGGTTGCAATGAGCCAAGACCGAGCCATTGCATTCCAGCCTGGGCAACAGAGCAAGCCTCCCTCTCAAAAAAAAAAAAAAAAAAAAAAAAGAATTAAAAAGAAAAACAAAACTCATGGTCTTTCATCAAATAATGCCAATCACAGAAATAAAAGTTTAGGAAATAATCTGAACTACAAAGATATATGGACATTAATGGAATTATTTATCATTCTGAAAAACTGAAGAAAATAAATTATGACATGAACATACATATGACTTATGCAGTCACTTAAAATGTTTTAAATAAGTGTGGCTGGGTACAGTGGCTCACGCCTATAATCCCAGCACTTGGAAGGCTGAGGTGAGAGGACTGCTTAAGTCCAGGAGTTCAAGACCAGCCTAGGCAACATAGGGAGACTCCATGTCTACAACAAATAAAAAAATTACCTGGGCATGATGGCATGTGCCTATAGTCCCAGTTACTTGGGAAGCTAAAGCCGGAAGATCGCTTGAGCCCAGGACGTCAAGGCTGCAGTGAGCTAGGATTGCAACTATACCATCGCACTCCAGCCTGAGTGACAGAGAAAGACCCTGTCTGTGAAAAAAAAAAAAAAAAAAAAAAAAAAGTTTTAAATAATTTTAATGACATGGGGAAATACTCAAGACAGGTTAAATTTAAAAAGCAGGATATAGGCTGAGTGAAGTGACACATGCCTGTAATTTCAGCACTTTGGGAGGCGAAGGCAGGTGGATCACTTGAGCTCAGGAGTTCAAGACCAGCCTGGGCAACATGGTGAAACCCTGTCTCTACAAAAAATACAAAAATTAGGGACTCCATGTTTGGATCCCCTTCCATGAACACTTCCTTCGTGGTAGCTGTCTTTCTCTCTCCTGGATTTCCCCTCTGAGGTCCCCTTCCACACTCTCTTGTGGAAGGAAGCCTGTCTTCCCCTCCTAAGCGCCATCTCTCTGTATTCCCTTCCACTCAGTGTGGAAGCTGCTTTCCTCTCCTGGATTCCATCCTTCTGGATTCTGTCACTCAGTGTGAGAACTGGCTGTTTCTTTCTTTCTCCTTCTCCTTTTTCTCTAAATAAAATAAAATACAAAATACAAAAATTAGCCAGGCATGGTGGCATGCACCTGTAGTCCCAGCTACTTGGGTGACTGAGGTAGGAGGATCACTTGAGCCCAGAAGGTCGAGGCTGCAGTGAGCTGTGATCACACCACTGGACTCAAGCCTGGGTGGCAGAGTGAGACACTGTCTCAAAAAAAAAAAAAAAAGAAAAAGAAAAGAAAAAAAAGGGCAGGATAAAACTATTATGGTATGGCCCCATTTTAAAAACTATACATACAAATATTTATAGGCAGATAGATATATCATACACACATCTATCCCTCTCCCCACATTCTTGTGAGTTTGTATATGTGTACGTATACTTGTAAGGAAGTATACCAAATAATGTTCATTTCTGAGTTGTGGAATTATGGGTGCCTTTTACTTTCTCCCTTAACACATTATTTTTCATGTTTTCTAAGCAGCATCACATACAATTAGGAAAAAAGTTAGTTTCATATTGTTTAATCTAGTAATCTACTTGTAGGTATGTATCATAAGTAACCAAAAATGTAGACAAAAACTTATGCATAATCATGTTCATGTAAAGATACACAAAAAGCTATTAATAAATAATGATTACTTCTGCAGAGAAGGATTAGGGTAAAGACTTTTTTGGGGACTTATTTGTTATATCTATTACAAAAATGATTTGAAAAAAAATTTCATTGTTTTTTCTTAAAAACGTGAAAGCATATAACAATTCTATATGATAGACTATTATGCAGCCATTACAAATATTTATGAAGAGTACATAAAAGTTTACATAGTGAGGCTCAAGCCTGTAATCCCAGCACTTTGGGAGGCCGAGGCTGGTGGATCACGAGGTCAAGAGATCGAGACCATCCTGGTCAACATGGTGAAACCCCGTCTCTACTAAAAATACAAAAAA
>NW_016107394.1:1960693-1965866 GCF_001604975.1 Cebus imitator
AAAAAAAAAAAAAAAAAAAAAAAAAAAAAAAAAAAAAAGTTTACATAGTGAAAAAAAGGGTAAATGGGGGGAAAAGCAGAATATAAAATTTTAGGTAATACATGATCTGGGAACTGCAAAACCAGAAATATGCAGGCACAAAATACTGAAAGAAGATATACTAATATGAGAACAGGAGTTTTCTCCAGATAATGGGATTATGGGTGATTTTCGTTTTCTTCCTTATACTTCTTTGTGTTTTTCACATGTCCTTGAATGAGTATATACTATTTTTCAATCAGGCTCAAAAAAATGTTTTTGGTTTCTGCCCTATAATGAAAGACTGCTCCTTGTGAGAAATTCTACCCAAAAAGGATTATCAGTAGTAAGCAATCCACTAGCAAAAAGACTGTTCATACTGTATATGCTCAGAAAATCATCTTTGGTGGGTAGTGAGCTCAGTTTAAAGGGACACAGCTCTGACCACTTCCTGCCTTCTTGCTTTTGGAGCTGTTCTAGTAAATGCAACTGAGGAATCAAGTCCCCAGATGTGAGATGCCTGACAAACTTTATACTGTACTATAAGAACCAGGACCACCACCTTCTCTCAACCTAAATTATAAGACTTTACACTTTAGAATAGATCAAGACCTAAATAACAGATTGGGTCATGTTAGTCTGTAAATCAAAAACACTTAATAGCTAATTCCATGAAGAATAAAATCCAAATCTCTTAGCATGATACTTAAGGTTCTCTAAGATCCAACTCTTAAATTTCCTTCCCAGCCTCATCTCGAGTTCATTCCCTAAAATATCCTTTATCTCGGGCACATTTTCCCCATACATGCCAGGGATTTTCCAGGCTCTGTGCCTTTGCCCATGGTGTGACCTCCATGAAATGCCCTGTCTCCTGAACCTACTGAATTCCTATTCCTTGAACTCCTATTCCTCCTTTACAACCTGGCTCAAATGCCTTCTCCCTTCAGAAGCTCTCCTTATAGCCCCCACAATCAGGAACAATTATTCTTTCCTTTATGTGCCCCCATATTGCTTGTTCCTCTACAAACTTAATTTTAATCCTCCCTGGGTGGATGCTAACTGTAATACTTTGTTTCATTTTACTAAACTCCTAGAGGGCAGAAACCATTTTAAAATCATTTCCTCTCCAGCACACTGCTTGCACACAGTAGGTACTAAATATGCTGCCTGACTAAATGACAGCCAATTGGCCCTAATCTGAATTCTTTCAGTGGCACAGCCAGGGATGGCAAATCATCAAAGAGGCTAGTCCCTCTAATTTCAAGTCATACACATAGCATGAGTGACCAACAGAACATGTCAAGGGCCTGCCACTTTAAGAGGACTGGCAAGCTGACTATATTTACACAATCCTAATTAAAACTAAAGGGCACCCAGGGAAAGAAGAGAAATATGGAGATGAAGAGGTGTGGATTCTACAGGTCACCTCCTCTTGTTAGTGAGCTTGCTAGGCACTAGGCTGGAAGATCTGGGCTACAAAGGAGCCTATTTTCTCTTTGGGATCACCTCTAGGATCTAAGTATTGAAAAGCAACTGATTAGGCTACTTGGTCCTCCAGCAACTGGCCCTGCTCTTGTGAATTAACTTCTAATTCTGGTTACACAGGGCTTTTTCACTAAATGAATCCCACTGTACCAATCATTAGGAGAATCCCTTTAAAGAAAGGCTTGAAATTAATAACAGCAGGAAACAAAGTCTCTCAATCACAATATCCACACTGTCCATTTTCATGAAATTCACCCCCATCTCCTTCAAACAATAGGTTCTACCAAGGAATGTCTTCTCTCAGGACCAACATGTCCTGTGATTGTTTTTCAGGAGCAAGTTTCCAGTGCCTGCTTCTCATTAAACAGCTACTAAATGTTTGATCACCCAGCTGTGACTGTAAGTAGAGAGAGTAAAGTCACTATAATTTAGGAGGTAAAAAGGAAATTCTACTCCTACCCTGAGTCTAGTAGTCAAGCAGCTTAGAATAGGTATTTCCCCACCTCAAACCTCCTTAAGCTTATCTGATTTACAGCTCTAGAATTTTTAGCATCTCTTAATTCTTTCAATATAAAAATGAGGAAAACAATGTTTACAGTAAGAAAGAATTGCAAATGATTATACAGTAACTTAGTGACAGAATCTTTGGACCAGGCTGTCTAACACCTCATTTTACTGATGAGTTTTCAAGACCACCATTTCCAGGAACAGATTACAGGGTACCATAATACAATCAGTTTAATTTGTATACATTCAAGATAACAGCCTCTATGCTTGACCTCCTCACCATCTTCCTGCCTACCTTTTTTCAAACACAACTACTAACAACAACATAGTGATTTAATACATCATTTCTCCCTAGAAAAGACTGGAAGACTGGAGCTATCAAACCAACTACTTCGCCTCACCACCTGGGATTCATCTTGATTATTCTGGTGTGCTGGCGGGCAGTGGCTGCCATGGCCTGAAGAACTCTTCCAGCTCTGTCTGTGGGTCTTCTGGAGATGGGACTGCAATGGCTCCTCAGCTGCAGTTTCCTATACAGCAACATGTTTCAACTCTTTTCAGTCCTCAGCATACTTATGATTTGGGAGGAGTACCAGAAGAAAGACCAATTTTTGGTTGGGCACGGTGGCTTACACCTCTAACTGGGAAGCCATGGTGGGTGGATCACTTGAGGTCAGGAGTTCAAGACCAGCCTGATGAACATGGTGAAACCCTGTCTCTACTAGAAAAAAATTAGCTGGGCATGGAGGCATGCGCCTGTAATCACAGCTACTAGGGAGGCTGAGGCAGGAGAATCGCTTGAACCTACAAGGTAGAGGCTACAGTGAGCCAAGATCCCGCCATTTCCCTCCAGCCTGGGTGACAGAGCGAGACCCTGTCTAAAAAAAGAAAGGCCAGTTTTCTCCACTGTCTAGTCACCCTGACCTACAAACAAGCATATGCACAGTCACTGTAAAGGTAGTGACTTGTTTTCCAACAAAGATTTCTAATTTTCAAATCTTATATTCAAGTGAAAACTGCAATCAAAATACTCTCCTTAGGAAGCTATTTACTGGCCGGGCGTGGTGGCTCACGCCTGTAATCCAAGCACTTTGGAGGCCAAGGCGGGTGGATCACCTGAGGTCGGGAGTTCAAGACCAGCCTGACCAACATGGTGAAACCCCGTCTTTAAAAAAAAAAAATAAAAAGGAAGCCATTTACTTATTCTAACAAAACACTTCTTTGGAAGCTGCCTTTAAAGACTACTCCATGTGACACACGCAGAAAAATCTGGTGTTACTGTTTTACAGTCACACCTCATTCTTCACCAAAAAAGGTATTGCCTTGTATGATTCTTTGGCTCACAGCATCCTCTGGCTGTTTCCAAAAATTGAATCTACCAAGCCACGTGTGAAGATTTGCTACTTCTGAGGACATTCAAAAGATTGGCTCAGAGGTCAAAAATGTTCTGAGCACAGACACCATCACCAAAGGAAATATAAAGGCTGAGAACACAATTACTTTGAAGGGGTCAAACCTATAAACATTGTAATTGTCCCATAATTACAATCAAGGGGGCAAGACATGTATAATATCTGTCACATGTGTTCAACTATTACATTACTTTCTAATTATGTTATGTAATGGCAGATTTTGACCCTGAAGAAATCTTCAAGATCATATAATCCAAACTGTCCCTTTTTACATATGAGAAAAGTTCAGTCCACTGACGTTAGGCAATTTGTCTCTGGTCACACAGCTGATTAGCAACAGTCAGGACGAGAAACCCAGACACCCTAACTCCCAGTATAATGCACCCACACATACTTATGCATACAGCTCCTCCTCCCCCGCTTCTCACTTCCTTCATCCCCTTGGTCAAAAGGGACAGACGTGACTTGGGACACCAATGCACACCAAGAATGGTTCTGAAACCCAGTAGCTGAGTAATGATGGCTTAAAGACCAGGGCCTCTCTGCAGTGGCCTCAATGGCCAATGTTTAGTGTCTGGCTCACAAGAGTTCTGGACAATCTACCTCAGAGCAAGGGCCAACGAAAACCTCTGGACATTACCCTCCCACAGTTGGAAAAATATCTTTATTAAACCTCTCTGCTGTCCTCCTACAGTAACCTGTTTGCTTCAAATAATTGAAAGAAGGTCACTTTGAGGAACCTAGGTCAGGGAAAAAGTAAATAGCAGAGATCCTGCTCAGGACAAAGCTGACCTATGAAAAAGCAGAAGGCAGGAACCATTTTGACTTACCTCTTGGTGGAAGCCTCCACACACTAGAATAGGGTGATCTCCGGCAGTCTGGTTTAGAATTAGTTTCCACCTAGGGAAGGGGCAAAGGGACAGGAATGCTTATTCATTCCCCTAACCCACCCACTCTTGGTCAGTTCAGCCTCACATTATCCTGGGCAAGACAGCAAGCAGAAGGAAAGCCATGCAGGCCAGGTCAATGGGGTGAGTCAGTGGCAGAGCAGGAAGAATCACTGGGGCAGAAATTCTGGCCTTCCAGAATTTCTTGGCAAGACTGCCAAGCCACACCCACACTTGGTCAGCACTGTGAAGGCCCTGCCCTGTTAGGATTTCAGTCTCTAAGCCAGAAAGCTCCTTCCTCAGGAGGCTCCACATCACTCTCATTTTCAAGTGTCTCCCCTCCTGCTCAAAAACCTTCCACAGTGTTCTTCTCCCTAAAGCATCACATCTAAATTCTTTGGCTTAACTTTCCAAATCCTCTACTGTATGACCTCAAGTCATTTATTCAACCTTATTTCCCACTATTCTACAGAATATACTTTGAATTGATCAAGTCGGTCTTCCCACTTCTCTCTGAATAAGCCAAGTTTTTTCTCATTTCCATGCCTTCAGTTATCCAGGTATGGTAAATTCAAACATCTTCAGGGGTCAGGCAGGTAACAGAAACAAATGATTCAGGCCGGGCACAGCGGCTCACACCAGTAATCCCAGCACTTTGGGAGGCCAAGGTGGATGGATCACTTGAGCTCAGGAGTTCAAGACCAGCCTGGGCAACACAGTAAAACCTCGTCTTTACAAAAATACAAAAAATTAGCCAGGTATGGTGGTGTGCACCTGAGTCCAAGCTACTTGGGAGGTTGCAGTGAGCTGAGACCATGCCACTGCACTCCAGCCTGGGTGACCGAGCAAAACCCTGTATCAAAA
>NW_016107394.1:1965940-1972399 GCF_001604975.1 Cebus imitator
AAATGATCTAGTGGGGCACATGGCAGAACTAGAGAATGCTGTACCCTCCTAAAGGCATTCAAATATTTTAATTCAAATACTTATGTAGTATTTCACTGTGAGCATCACGGTAACCTTTTAAATAGTTATTAATACTCTATCTTGCAAAGGAAACTTCCCCAAGGTTAGACAGCTGGCAAAATGCTGGGCACAGTCCCTAGACCTGTCTGATGCCAAAACAAGAGCTCTATACTATTAGGCTTCTAGCAGTACAAACACCATGGAAGATACAGAATCCTCGAAGTCACTTTTAATGATACACAACCTAATAGTAGGATGGGAAGCCCAAATCACAGATTATCTAACCATATCCCAACTGCTCCAATTCTGTCCATCTTCCAAACCCCATCTTTCTGCCAAAGTAATTCCAAGTTATTACAACTAGTTATTCCAAGTCTTACTGAATTCCTTCTTCTGTAAATTCCTATAGGGCTTATGGATTAGACAACACAAATGACTGCTAAATTATATACTGTCTTGCAAAATCAGATACTGCTTCTATGTATTTTAGTGTTAGTCTCATCAATCAAACTATTGTATCAATCTACATAGTTCTACCAAAAATGCCTAACCTGAATCTAATCAAGAAGAAACAATCAGACAAATCCAATTAAGAAACATTCTACTAACTAAACTCTTCAAAAATGTTCACTGCTATGAACAGTTCAGATTTAAAAAGAACTATTCAAAGTTAAAGCAGACTAAAGACATGATAGTCATGACAACTAAGTGCATAAATGCATACATGATCCTTCAATGAATCCTGAATTTGTAAAAAGTCAATAAAAGATATCATTGGGAAAATATGAGAAATCTGAACAAGTATTATATATTGGATGTATCGAATCAATGTTTAAGTTTCCTGTTAATAGTATTTTTTAGGAAATACTTGCTGAAATAGGGATTAAATAACATGACATCTGACAGTCAAAAAGATTCAGAAAATGAAGGATAAATAGAGAGCAATTGTGGCAAATGTTAATAGGAATAAGAGGTTTCTCCAGAACTCACACTGTCACACCACCGAAAAGCAAGAAAAGCAGGAAATCAAGGCAATTACCTCACTCCTCATTGAGACCATCACAGAAGTACAGGCACTGAACAAATGACCACTCACAGGGCAGAATGCAACTGCTGCTAACACACTGGTACCCAGTGGTAAGGTAGATGCAATATGACCTCAGAGGACCAAGTGCTGAGGTCGCATTGCATCCACCTTGCCACTGGGTACCAAAAACTCGACAACTTGCAAAACAAGCGTCTCTGAAATATATGCAGTCTTTCCTCCTCACCAGATAAACCTGTCCTCAGCTGCAATAAGGCAGAAGAAATCTGCAAGGCTGACTCACTGGCATTTCCTGTGCAAACTTCAAAGAAACTGGCCCTTTGGACAAAAAGGGAAGGCAACACAGCCGCCAACAGAAGCCTCAACCCAGGAGCACGCTATGCTAATAATGCCTTCTCTCCCTTCTACAGTCATCAGATAGATCATTTTACTTCTGCCAAATGGCCCTTTATTAGGGCGACTGACTACCTAATGGCCAACCCTTTACCTTGGTTCTCTCCTCCCCTCAATGAGACCCAAGATACTGGCCTTCCAGACAGCTCCTCCCCCAATTTGCCAGAGGAATAGTCAAAACTATTCCCTCAAAACCTCCACTAACTGGAGTAAAACATATAGTGCTGTGACATGGAATTTGCTTCTCAAACCTACCAGGTTTAGCCTTTTTACCAAAGACTTAGAATGAAAACCTAGAAGGCCTGGTTGTCAAGCTTTGGATTAAACTGTGAATGATAGAAAATACAATGTTTTGATGGCCGGGTGCGGTGGCTCACGCCTGTAATCCCGGCACTTTGGGAGGCCAAAGTGGGTGGATCACCTGAGGTCAGGAGTTTGAGACCTGACCAACATGGAGAAACCCCATCTCTACTAAAAATACAAAATTATCCAGGTATGATGGCACACGCCTGTGATACCAACTACTTGGGAGGCTGAGGCAGGAGAATCACTTGAACCCGGGAGGCAGAGGTTGTGGTGAGCCGAGATAGCACCACTGCACTCCAGCCTGGGCAACAAGAGCAAAACTCCGTCTCAAAAACAAACAAAACAAAACAAAACAAAACAAAACAAAATGCTTTTAGATTTAATAAGGCAAAAAGATCTTAATCGGCCTGGTGTTACCAAAAATAAGAAACTAGTTAACAGGATTAAGTATAAAGTCCTGTATTTAGCATAAGAGAGCCAAACCGACAATCACAATAGTAGAGACTGGTACAGAAGTCAAACTACTATAAAAAGGCTGCTCTAGGCCAGGCACAATGGCTTACACCTATAACCCCGGCACTTTGAGAGGTCAAGGTGGGAGGACTGCTTGAGCTCAAGTGTTCAAGACTACCCTGAGCAACATAGCAAGACCATGTCTCTACTAAAAATAAAAAAAATTAGCCAGGTGTGGTGACACACATCTGTAGTTCCAACTACTTAGGAGGCTGAGGTGGGAGGATTGCTTGAGTCTGGGAGATCAAGGCTGCAGTGAACTCAGTCATGCCACTGCACTCCCGTCTGGGTGACAGAGTGAGACCCTGTCTCCAAAAAAAAAAGTTGCCTACAGTGGGAGGTAGAGGAGAGGCCATTAAGTATACGCTCAGTAAACCATGAATCTGACAGAGCTACCCAAAACATCAGTGCAGTCTCAAGTTGCATTAGTAGAAGATGGCTCTATGCCCCATCTTTGAAGAGCAAAGTTAAAGAATCTGCAGAGGAAGAATGCCAGTGACCATGGTGACGAGTCTAGAAGTATATAATTTCAAATGTGGAGGAAGAACTACACACGTTTAGCCAGCGGAGAACAAGAAAACTTTTTTCAAATATACGCACAGCTGTCACAGATGAGGAGAAAGACTTATGAGTCCACTATAAGAATACAAAACCAGAACTAACAAGTGAAAGTTACAAGAAGATCGATTTTGGTTTGCCATAGGGAAGAAATCTCAGCATGTCGTAGAAGTTCAGAATGTGGGATGTAGAACCCAGAATGCTTGGATTAGGATATCAACTCCATCATTTATAAACTTGTGGCTTTTAGGAGATTATTTAATCTATCTGTGCCTCAGTTGCCTTCTCTGTAAGAGAGAATAGTAATAATAGAACTTAACTCATAGAGCTTTAAGAAGTAGTTTCTGGGGCCGGCCGTGCTGGCTCATGCCTGTGATCTCAGAACTGGGAAGCTGAGGTGGGCAGATCATGTGAGGTCAGGAGTTTGAGACCAGACTGGCCAATGTGATGAAGCCCCCATCTCTACTAAAAATACAAAAATTATGTGGGCGGTAGTGGTGCGCGCCTGTAATCCCAGCTACTTGGGAGGCTGAGACAAAACAATCACTTGAACCTGGGAGGCGGAGGTTGCAGTGATCCAAGATTGTGCCACTGTACTCCAGTCTGGGCAAGAGAGCAAGACTCCATCTCAAAACAAACAAACCAAAGGTAGTTTCTGTAAAGTGCTTAGAAAAGTGCCTAGTTCACAGCATATGCTGGGAAAAAAAAAAAAAAAGTTACCTATTGCTATTACTAACTGTTGATACACTAGACCAGGCTGGGTGTGGTGGCTCATGCTTTTAATACCAGCATTTTGAGAAGCCAAGGCAGAATTGCTTGAGCTCCAGAGTTTGAGACTAGCCGGGCAACATAGCAAGACTTCGTTTCTACTAAAAATACAAAGAGTTGCCAGTCACAGTGGTGTGCACCTGTAGTTCAGGCTACTCAGGAAGCTGAAGTGGGAGGATAGCTTGAGTCTAGGAGATCGAGGCTGCAGTGAGCTATGATGATGCACTGAATTCCAGCCTGAATGACAGAGCAAGACCCTGTCTCAAAATGTAAACAATACAAAAAAACAGACCAGATAACCTGAAGACCTTCCTACTAAATACGTCTGGAAGTGCTTAGAAAAAAATATAATAGAGCCGGGCGTGATGGCTCACGCCTGTAATCCCAGCACTTTGGGAGGCTGAGGCAGGTGGATCACTTAAGGTCAGGAGTTCGAGCCCAGCCTGGCCAACATAGTGAAACCCCATCTTTAAAAAAAAAGAAAAGAAAAAAAATATATATAATAAACATCCTTTTAGACTGTGCCAGTTATTAAGGTATTGTTTCTCAGCTCCACATCTACCCTGTTATGCTCTACTTTGTGATGCTGGGGCCTAGACTCCACTAAACTCCATTTCACTGGCTCCCTGTCAGCAGGGGGTGCTAAAGGGAAAACAGAAGACAAGAGGAGGCTACAAGGGACTTCCTCCTTCCTGTAGCCTGGTGTTTCTTGACAACAGAAGTTGGTTCTTCCCAGTTCCTTTCTAAACTCCTAAAACCAGCCTCCTGCCCCTCAGAGGCATTAGCATCAGCTAAGTAAGGCTCAACTGAAGCTAGCTCCTCCAGGTTCCTCCCGTGAGGGCTTGAGAAACCAGCAGCACCAGGCAACACCTTCTCCCCAGAGAATCTGGGCGCAGCTCCTCCAGATCCCTCCAGATTTCTAGGTTCTGGTAACCTCAACCTTCCTCCCTTTGTTTTTCAGTCCTGGATGAGAAAACTCCTTTATGCAGTTATTATATCAAAGTTACTTTAATATTCCTTTTTGCTTTTTTAGCCCTCCATCAAGGGTTTAAACCAGTTTCCTTTATGGAGTTTATGGTGTGGTTTCCGTTTTGCTGATTGGATCTGAACTGACATACAGATAAACTGAGCTCACAAGAAAGTAAGGGAAATCCCCAGGAACCAGAAACAAAGAATTAGTGAGCAGGTTTAGTGGCTGATGATATGCTGTCCTAGCAGCATAAAGAATCTTTAACACCCTCATAGGTTCAGAAGACAGATCTTGAGCCCACAAAAGGCATTGAGATCCCTGTCCAGAGGCTGAGACTCTTAAGTTTATACTCAGTAAGATAACAGACTAGGAAAAAAAATCTGTCCAGAGAGAAATAAAAAAGCTTGCCTTGCTCACCCAGTGAGGTAGAAGGAAAAAAATCTTCTAGTAATTCAAAACAGGCTGAGTGAGGTAGTTGCAGTAATCCCAGCACATTGGGAGGCTGAGGAGGGTGGACTGCTTGAGCCCAGGAGTTCAAGACCAGCCTGGGCAACATGGGAAAACCCTGTCTCTACAAAAAATGTAAAAATGTGCTGGGTATGGTGGTGTGCACTTGGGGTCCCAGCTACTTGGGAGGCTGAGGTGGGCGGATTGCGTGACCCCAGGAGGCAGAAGTTGCAGTGAGCCAAGATCCTGCAACTGCACTCCAGCCTGGGCAACAGAGCCAGACAGATCCTATCTTAAAATAAAATAAAATTCTAGAAAGCAGAAATTAATCTGTAGTGGAAAAAAAAAAACAATCAGTGGTTCGTGGGACCAGGGTGAATGGAAAAATGGACTGTAAAGAAGCATGAGAAATCTTCTGGGGATGAGAGAAATGCTCTGTATTTCGACTATGGCTGCTTTTTGCAGATGCGGACATCTGCCAAAACTCAACTTTTTCTGTTTTGTTTTGTTTTATTTTTTACAAGACATTGGAAACCACAAAACTCAACTTTCTTTAAAATTATTATAGACACAAAATTGAAAACATGAGACAAAAACAAGATCATGAAAAACAAGCAGATTTGAAAATGAACCAAAGAGCACTCCTAATAAGTGAAAAAGGTTAGCTAATGAAAATAAGAATTCAGAAAGCAAATTAGACCTAGCTGAAGAGTAAACTAGGATACTAGAAGAAAGATATAAGGAAATTACCCAGAAGTTAACAGAAAGATATAAATGGAAATTATGAAAGAATAAGATGTGAAAGACAGAATGAGGAAGTCCAACATAAGTTAAACATGAGATCTGAAAGAGGTAAAGAGGTAATGATTGGGAATTTTTACAAAATTAGTGAAAAGACATGAAATTTCAGATTAAGGAATTACTATATGCCCCCAGTACATAGTGATTTAATAAAATTAAATTCACAACCTATAATGGAAATACAGAACACAAATGACAACAAAGAGGATCTTAAAAACAACCAGAAAGAAAGATAGCTTACCTACAAAAAAATAAGTTAATTTGTAAGCATAGTTCTCAAGAGTAACAACAAAAATTCAGAATTTCAATGAAATAACACTTTCAAAGTGTTGAGACAATAATTGGAAGCCTAATACACAGCTAAACTATCAATCAAGACTGAAGGTGAAATAAAGATTTTTTTAATGAAGACAGTGTTTACCACTAACAGATTCCCACCTAAGCAAACATATGAAGGATGTATGTATCTATTCAATAAAAAAGGAAGGAATAGGCCAGGCGCAGTGGCTCAAGCCTGTAATCCCAGCACTTTGGGAGGCCGAGGCGGGTGGATCACGAGGTCAAGAGATCGAGACCATCCTGGTCAACATGGTGAAAC